>NC_136057.1:287777100-288096786 GCF_964261635.1 Lissotriton helveticus | reverse complement strand
ATAAAGCTGTTATTCTATATGTGTGCAGACAAAGAGCTACTCTTGAGAATTGATAAATGGATAAAGCCATGATTCTATATGCGTACAGACTAAGAGTTGGTTTTGAGAATGGATAAATGGATAAAGCCATGATTCTATATGCTTGCAGACTAAGAGCTAGTCTTGAGAATGGATTAATAGATAAAGCTATGATTCTGTTTGTGTGCAGACTAAGAGCCTAACTTGAGAATGAAGCTAGGATAAATCCATGACTCTGTATGTGTTCAGATTAAGAGCTAGTCTTGAGAATGGAGATAGCCATGATTCCATATGGTTGCAGTCTAAGAGCCACTTTTAGGAATGGGTAAAGCAGAGATTCTGTATGCACGCAGAATAAGAGCTGGTCCTAAGAATGGACAAAAGGCATGATTGTGTGCAAACTATTGGCTAGTCTTGAAAATGGAAAAAAGTAATGATTCTATATGTGTGCAGACTAAGAGCTAGTACTGAGAATGGATGAAGCCGTGATTCTATATGCATGCAGACTAAGGCCCTTATTTAGATATCGGCAGATGGAATACCCAGTTACAAACGTAATGGATTTCCTAGCCATCATATTACGATCTCCATAGGATATTAAAGGATCGTAATACACCAGAAAGGATATCCATCACGTTTATGATGGAGTATTCCCCTCTGCCAAGATCTAAATAAGGCCCTAAGAGTCGGTCTTCAGACTAGATAAATCCGAGATTCTCTATGATTGCAGAAAAAGAGCTAGTCTTGAGATTGGACAAGATCCGTGATTATGTTCTTGTGCAAACTGTTAGCCAGCCTTGAGAATGGACAAAAGTCATGATTCTGTATTTGTGCAGACTAAGCTAGTCTTGAGAATGGATAAAGCTGTGATTCTATATGCATGCAGACTATGAGCCAGTCTTTAGAATGGATAAAGCAGAGATTCTGTATGCGTGCAGAATAAGAGCAAGTCCTACGAATGAACAAAAGCCATGATTCTGTATGTGTGCCGGATATGAGCTAGTCTGGCTCACACATTAAAAGCTACCTTAGACTAAGCATTAGGAAGCTCAAATGTTGGCCTTATTGCACAATCAATGACGCCTGTCTCGTTATGATTCAGTAGAATTTTGGGATGCAATATGCATTGGGACTAATTAGTTGACGCTAAACTCAAGGCAATATAAATGATGTATAACCGAAGTTTTCATGATGCCAATATGCCAATAGCTTGCTTTCTAAACATAAAAGTTTAGTGATGCTGAGTGGTTACTTTTAGTCTTTGGCTCCTAATTTTTTTTGATTTCTGGTTTGAAACCATTTACACGACTAATTTACCTAAAAATTGAGTTCAATCAGATTCATGATTAAGATACTTGGTCAACTGGAAGAAATAAGTGGTAATGCACTCTGTCAACTTTATTAACATGTAACAGAAACTCTGTCACATATAATTACCCGCTGTCTTTTTTCCGGAGTTTTATATAGCGCGAAATAGAACCGAACCAGTTATCAGAGGGCTTTAAATAGCACCAGTTATGTTACATAAGGACACACTTTCATTTTTTAGGCACGGGGAGATTAAGTGATTTGCCCAGAATCACAGGGGGTTTTTGGCGTCGTTACCGAGACTCGAAACTAGATCCCCAGGTCCGAGGTCGAGCGCCTTAGCCGTTAGGCCAACCCCTCTCCCCTTTAGTCTTTAAGAAAACACTACTTGCTAAGAATATACCATCTTTAATTGTCGGGACACATTTAACCTATGTCGGAGTGTCTCATCTAACAGTAGCGAGTAGCGATTTTCAAAACTGGTGGGGAATAATACTTGTCTTGAATCCCAGTGAGTGAGCAAGCAAGTTCAATAGGAGGATTCATGGGGGGCCGGGAGGGGGTTGAAAAACATGAAGCAAAATAGTGTACTTTAAAGCACAATTTTCACACAAATCTGCTCAAAAACATAGTCTGTGTAAGGCTATTCATTAAATAATGAAGTTCTCTCCGGTTGTATCACATTGATGAAGGCAGACACAACCCAGGAGTTGAGCCCATTATTTCAAAATGTAAAGTGGGTGCCCGTGTGTCAATAATTACCTCCAACGTACCCGGGTCAGCATTTTGGCATGGCTGCCTCTCATATTCTGTGGGTGCTCAATGATGAAAGAATTACCTGCAAGATGCCAGTGCCAGAATCTTGCAGTTGACTGAATCCAAAGGCTTATTTTATTTTTTACAAATCAAGCACTGCTGCATTTTAGTGGATTCCATCTGCAGGGCCCTGCGATTGCCCCAAATTAACTTGGGATGATTCAAATTTGAACCTTCTTGAGCTTTGTTGGTGAAGGAGTGTAACCACAGTCGGTGATAAGAATGGCCTGGACAGACTGTGGTCAGGCTAAAGCAACACTGCCCCAATTTGAAGAAAAAAAAATATCTATTGTAGTTACAATCAATCAAATTTTCACTTACAAAACAACAAAGAACAACGTAAACAAAAAATACCATTTAGATTTATTGGGGATAAGTGGATGGCCAACAGAAACATTTCCATGACACTGAGAGCCACTCTGATTCCCCACAAAACAAGCCCCTTACTAAAACAATGAAAATCCATGATCAGGCTAGATTATTGGAGACAAGGTTACTGGAAGGTTTATCTTTCCAAAGGCTCGTTATAGCATCCCTTTTCACAGCCACATTTGCTAACGTGCCCCAAATTTCAAGGAAAATATGATTGTTGCTGCAATTTAGTTTTTTTTATCACCTGTTCTCCCAATAACAATTCACAGACACTGATTTGACTCTAAGGGAGAGCAATGGGTTTTGCTGGATGTATGACGTTACAACGCAGGCTATTACAACGCCTGCCTTTACAACGCGTTTTTTACATCGCAAACCTTTACAACGCATAGCGCTTAGAGGTGCTGGATAGTGGTAAGTTTAATTTTCTATTCCAACTCCAGTCCCCGTGGACACTAGGGAAGGTGTTGGATAGAAAATTAAACGTATTCCCTATCCTAGAGCGCCCCCCAGCGCAATGCGTTGTAATGGTTTGCGTTGTAATGACCGCGTTGTAATGGTAGTGCGTTGTAATAGTTTCTTTGTAAAGGTTGTTCACCAGTGTGGCTAATTTTGACACCAATGTCCAACTTTGAACATTTTAAATGCTATTCTGTGCATTCAGTGCTATTACCTGTGACTGCCAAAAACTGAGAAGCACATGTGCATAGTGCTGCAGAAACATGCATTTTAACACACCCTCCAGAGTCCCATGGACCGTCTGATGTCTAATCGAATAAAAGACACATTTGAATGATGAAATGACTTACAGCTTTAGGTCTATATAGCGCAGGTTTTTGTTGAGTCCATCAAGGGCTTTCATGTCTTCAGTAGTTAATTGAAAGTCGAACACCTGCAACAAAAAAGAGATCCCCTCCAGTGGATTATTGTGAGAGAACAGAGTTATCACTATTGGATGAAGAATTGACAAGTGGGGAGGAGAGCAGTCCTCATCTCCCTCATGGCAGTTTGTGTGGTTGGTGCAGACCAGGACTGCTATGACTGCATTGGTTTGGCTGTATATGTTTGGTTTTGTTTGGTTTCTGAGGGAGCTGCATTGGGTAGGGTTCCACTTTTGCTATCCTTGCACATCTTATAGCTGCATTGCAGGTGGGATATTTTAGTACCTGTGTAGGGACCGTCTGAATTTAGGGTGGTTGCCTAGTGGTGACCGGAAGGAAGCGGGGTTACCAGGTGTCCTCGTAATCTATGGGACGAGAACTTCACCAGGTGGTATCTAGAGTTAGTATCCACACCCACCTCCAGCAGCGACCAATCCTTATGGGTTGAGGGGCCAAACCCCCCATTTGTTTCAGGCAAGAAGAATGTCTGTCAGGCTGAACAGCGGTCAACCTGACAGACACTCTTCTGGTTCAGGTCAGGTAGCCAGGAACTAGACATGCCTTAAATGTGCAGGATCCTAGCTGTCTGAGCAGAACCGTAACAGACTGGGGACTGTCCAGCCCTGTGGGCGTGACCTCCACAGCCTGGCAAAAGTGACTCAAGCCCCCCCCCCCCCTTGTGAGGGGGAGTGTACATTGCGTTGGACCTAGGCATCTCACTTTTAAGCCCTTAGCTTCCCAGGGCCGAGTGTCAATCAGTGACACGTCGTCACAGAGTGGGGTGGGGTCAGCAGTCCCACTGACCCCATCCCACTCTGTGATGAGACTGGGACTTCTGTATTCCCTCATTGGCTGACCTAAGATCAGCCAGTGAGGGAAGGCAGCAGTCCCAACCAGCCACGGCTGGTAGTGGGAGTACCGGCTGGGCGGTGACGTGGGGAGGGGCAGGGTGGGGGGCAGTAATGTATGGATTACGGACTTTAACCCTTTCCATGCTCATATACCTCTCAGGTGCATCAGCTCGTCATGACCACACCCGTTTTCGTTGCTGTCCAGCACAGCAAGGGAAACTATCAAGCAGCAATGCTGCTCATATAAATCGCTCTGATTCATGAAACCTTCAGGTCAAGTTTGCACTATATAAAACTCTGGGGAAAAAAAGGAGTCATAGGGAAACTAGAATGGTGGTGGTTGATACTGTTAGATCCAGTGCCACAACTCAAGGAGACTAGTTTATGATGTTACTGTATTGTCCCTATTCTATTTCTGTATGCCCCCATGTTAGTGGAAGAGTTCATAACTAGATCACTAGAGTGCAGATTGAGAATTCAACAAGAAAATGGTGCTCTGTTGACATTTTGTAAGGTTGATTTGTGAGAATTCCAAGGGCGGCACTAGACAGATGTCATAGATTTCTAGATATGCTGATTTTGCTGAATCAATGAGCACATACTCCAAGTTCAGTTGACTTGGAATTAGCACATCAAAATCAGAGCTAATGACTTCCAAAGAATAGGAAAAGTGCTATAAAACAAATAGGTTTCAAGAAGGTAGTTTAATGTTTTATGAACCACAGAGCTTGCATCACACTTGAGGGTGCAGTACATCCATGGCAAGCACTCACACTCAAAGAGGCAAAGCCCAGTACCTTTATTTGTATGAGCTCATTCCCAAGGGCCTGTGATCCTTCTTTTCAGGTCCTTTAAATCTAGGTGAGGAAGGGATTCTTCGTTCAATAACAAATCATTAATTGTTTGAAGAATCATTTTGACTGACTGCCTGATGACACAGTAACACCGCTTTTCTTGCATCTCTGCATCAAGCATGTATATCCACTCTGGCTCATTCTGTTATGCCCCTTTACTGTGTGCACATGTTCTGTTTGATACTTTGGTATTTAAGGAAGGTCAATTTTAGGCAAAGTTTTGTTCATTGTTAGACTTCTTAAGAGAATCCCATGTGCACAGCCTAGCGGTAATTGGAGACCAATAATATCAATAAGCTCTAGCAGGTTTTGGCTGGTGACCGAAATGGAGTTGATCATCATGTTATGTTATGTGTATTTGTAGAGCACATTATCACCTCCGAGGCCATCCTGGTGATAAGCAGGTGAGGGGGGTGTAATCAACTTGCCAGTTCTTCAGCTTCTTTTGGAACTCTAGAAGCGGGGAGGAGGCTCTGATTTGGAGTTGAAGGTCGATCCAAGCTAGCAGCAATGTGAGAGTTTGGGTGTCTGGGTGGTTGACTGAAGGAGATACAACTGTTCAGGTAGGCATGGCCTCTGCTGTGTGGTGCTTTGAATGGGTGGGTGAAATGTTTGGATTGGGCACGTCTGTGTATTGGGAGCCAGTGTAGTTTTCTGAGGTGTGGTGTGATGTGTGGCTTGTGAAGAGGGTAGAGGATGAGTGTGGCTCAATGCTTTGAGCAGCAGCCACTGATGCAGAGGTCTGGCCCGGGACCAGGGTTCAATTCCTGCCTTGGCTGGTCTCGGCGGATCTTGGGCTCATAATTCCTCGGACCTGATATCTCGCCTTGGTGCCTACTCTAAGCATGGGTCCCATGCTGCAACTCTGGGCAATAGCTTGCTTAGTCTCCACAACGGCCCCCTACAGCGCTAGGGATGCCTGGTTGCACCCTGGGGATGCCCAGGAGTGGACATTTCACGGGGAAAAACCAGGAAGGGTTCCCTAGCGGTATGAGTACAGCGCCAGGACACTCAGGAGTATCAGTGCGCTTTACAAGTACGGCTACATTTACATTTACATTTACTGGTCGTATCTGGCAACGGGCATTTCCCCAGAAGGCTGGAAGGATGGTGGGCCGCTTTTGTTATCAGGGGCCAGTTCTGTAGCAGTGCAGTAGTTTTAAAAGCACTGCTGAGTTCCTTGTATATACAACAGCTTTCTGGCAACAATAAAAGTGCCAAGATAACTCTGATGATTAATGTGCCTGCTGATCGAAGTTTTGTCTGGTGGCAGCTTGACTCAACTAAGGTAGCGCAGAGGGTCAATATTCCTGCCGCAAAAAGTGTCCACTATGCAGACCATAGAACAGTATTTTATGTTCGTAGCCCAGTGGGCTACTACTTTTATCAGTTACAATGATAATCTAGGTTAGAAAGTTATGCTTTTCCCCAGTCTTTCATCATCCTAATTATGCTAAAATGGGTTTGTATGGGCAGAAATGAATTCTTATTAGTAAAGTCAACCCTAATAACTGTGGCACGGTATGAATCCTGAGTTTGTGCTTTTCCAGACCAAGCACTCCTAAAAAATAAATGCTTGCTATTGTGGACAGCATGTTAATGCTACATACACCTTCTAGCCTTCTTTGTCTTATGTAACATTTTCTGCATGCTGATTTACACACATATGATTTATTGTCCCTATGTGTGTATGTGATTTAAAACACCATACACTGATATGAGAGGTGGTATATAACAAGTGAAATACAAGTAAGAGAGGGGCTATGGAGAGGTGAGAGGCACTGTTTGAGGGTGACAGTGAGCGAATAATTGAAGAGCCTCAATAAAGATTGACATATCTGGTGCACTGTTAGGTCATCATTTACTATGTTTTAAAAACGAGTACAATTAAATATATAATTTGAAATGTGGTGTCGAATGTACTTTTTGCCAATTTGTAGCCCCCCCCCCTTGTAGTGGTATGTTTGCTGAACTCGCTCACTATGCTCCGTATGGGGGATGGCCTGGCAAAATTTGCCAAGGTTACTTTGGGTTCCCATTTTAGCCCTGGTCTGGCTTTGCATTCTGGATGCTTTGTAGTATTTGGGTGCGTTGCTTGGTGATTCCGGCATAGAGGGTGTTCTCGTAATCCAGCCTGCTGGTGACACGGGCATGGTTGATAGTGTTTCTGGGGTTGCTGGGGAACCATTTGCAGAGTTTCCTCAGCATCTCTGAGGAAGCAGGATTTCGCTACTACATTGACGTGTGCAGTCAATGTCATGTCCAGTTTGATATCAGTGATGATGCCGAGATTCCTGGCAAGTGAGCTGAGGTGGGAGTAGGTCCAAGAATGGGCAGCAAATATGTGAAGTCCCACAGTGAGTTTTTTTTTACCCCAAATCACTCTTTCTGTCTTGTCAGTTTTTCACCCCAAAATCACTCTTTCTGTCTTGTCAGTGTTGAGTTTGACAAAGTTGGATTTTGTCCAGGTGACTACTTCAATTATGCAGGTGGTGAACTTGCTCCTCGTTATGTCCAAGAGTGAGCTATAAGTTATGTGTCATCGGTGTAGGAGAGTATGTTAAAATAGTGGGCTCAGAGGACGTTGGCTGGTGGAATTATGTATCTTTTGAAGAGGTTAGGGGTGATGGATTGAACTATGGGCCACTCCACTGAGCAGTTTCCAGGTTCATAGTTTATGGTGCTAGGTTGACTGTTGTTTTCTGTTTGTGACACTGTGTCGAAGGCTAAAAAGAAGTCCAGTAGGATGTGGGCTTGCCATTTCCTCTCTATCTAAGAGCATGTGGATGCCATCTATTGCAGCAATGAAGGCTGTTTCGGTACTGTGGTTCGGTCAGAATCTGGACTGTGTGGCATCAAGGAGCTGGTGGTAGACCAGGTGGTCGGTGAAGCATCCTTTTATGAGCTTCTATAGGACCTTAGCTAGGTATTGTAGGAGGGAGATTGGTCTGTAGGTAGTGAGCTTGACTGGGTTCACAGGTGGTTTCTTCAGAGAGACGGTGACAGCAGCATGTTTCCAGATTTGAGGAAAAGTGACAGAGTTGATGGAGGTGTTTAAGTTGGAAGTGAGAGTTTTGCTAATGGGGTAAATCCTTTGTTGAACGAGTGGTGGGGCCAAGGGTCTGACGGGACCCCAGAGTGGATGGACTTCATTGTGGTTGAAGTCTCATCTCTGGTGATGGTGGGGGTCATGTTGTCAGCGTCTGTTCTTTATCCGAGACTGGAAGACTTGCTGCAAAGCCGATGGGGTCTAGCTGAGAAGATGCCATATATGTCTGTGATCATGTTGCACAACAATTCTGAGTGCTTGTTGCAGAGGTATTGAGTTCTGCTAGTGCTGTGATTTTCTAGATTTGTTAGTGGTAGCTTCTCAGGGTTGCTTTGAGGATTCCGTTCCCTTGTCTGTGGCATCTTGGCTCATTCTTCACTAACGCTCTAGTTGTTAGCAATGCGGTTTTTTGGGCATCCTGTGGTCTTCTGTGCTTTAGCTGCTTTATGTCCATGTTTTTGTTGTTTGGCTGCACTTGTGGTTGGGGAGGGGGGGGCGGACAGAGAGGCTGCGCAGGTAGTGATCCAACCATTAAAGCCCCTGATGTCTTCTGTCAGGTTGCTGATATGCTGTGCTTGGAGAGGGCAGATGTTATTCAAGCAGTGGTGAGGGGTCAAGCTCAAGGGCAACACGATACGATGCATTCCGTTTTTTCTGTCCCTTTCAATAGAAACTGAATGTTTCATGGGTAGTCCCTTCAAGCTCTTTCCCCCAATTTCCAACTGAGCTATGTGATGCTTGGAGGTGTTGATTCATTTGGCCCTATGGGGAGGCAAACACTTCAGTTGTGACCCTTCAGTCGTAAACACCCAGGGCAAACACAAAGAGATGACGGATGGAGTGCTGATACTTTTCAAACACTCACCCCCAGTGACAGATCTGGGTTGAATCCATCACCGTTCGTTGGCTCACTTCGCCACCTCAGTTCAGACCCAGCTATATGCAAATCAGTCTTGACTCTGTGCCTCATGGGAACAGTTCAGCCCGAACTGCCAAGCCAGGTATTCCCTGAGCCGCAAACAAGAATCCTGGGACCGGTTTTGGGGTAGCATCCCTCTTCAGTCAGGCTAACTTGAATCCAATGGCAAAGTGAGCAAGGGACCCACATCTGGGAATACCCTTGCCAACTTAGGGAAAACAAAGCAAACAAAAAGAAATTATGGACAGAGTCCTGAAACTTTTCAAACACTCACCCTCAGTCACAGATCTGGGTTGGCTCTGTCATCGTTCACTTTGCCCACTCTGGTCAGACCCAGCTTTATGCAAATCAGTATTGACCCTGTGCCTCTTGGCACTGCCCGAACTGCCAAGCCAGGTCTTCCCTGACCCGGAAACAAGCATTCTTGGACCGGTTTTGGGGTAACACCCCTCTTTATCCAGGCTACCTTGAATCCAGTGGCAAAGTGAGCAAGGGACCCATGTCTGGGCATACCCTGCCAACTTAGGGTGAACAAAGAAAACACAAAGAGATGATGAAGGGAGTGCTGGAACTTTCAAACACTCACACCCAGTCACAGATCTGGGTTGAATCCATCATCGTTCTTAAGCAGCATCATGAAAGCTTCAGTTGGTGCCTCACAATCTCAGTGTATATAAAGGGGAGCTGTGGAATTCTCAAAATATCAGGGTAATTCCTGCTCAAGGAGTGCTTATAACAAAACTCTGCACTGCCTACATGATGACAGAACACCATAAACGATTGTACCTTTAGTATACAATCTCTTGACCCAGGGTAATATCCAAACAAATCACACTATTTTGCCTACCTGTATATTTTGTTTAACGTGTTCTGGGTTGAAACTTTTGGCCAGAACCACAATACCCCTTTGAAGATTGTAGCGCAGGGCAACTTGGGCTGGTGATTTCTTGTACTTGTCACCAATCTTCTTGAGTACAGGGTCTTGCAGGAGGACAGGCGATTTTGGATCAGTCCTGGACAAGAAATAAAAAGGTGAATTCTGCGTTACAGGTATATTTTGGGAAAAGTGGGCGATTAAATACAGATTTATCCCCGAGAAGTGGGGTAGCAACGTATCGGGGTTTGTTTTTGGTAAGGGCAAGAAACAAGGCCCATATGTTTGGTATAAATGTACAAATACCATGACATGTATTTTTTCCTGTAAATGAACATGTACAATGTTATATAGCATAAACACCCCAACCGTACAATGTGAGGGTATTTCAAAGGATCAAGGGGTTCTGTCACCTTATACTGTGCCAAGCTACACAACTAATTTACTTTATAAAGTAACAGAACTTGTAGGACAATCTACTTCTGCAAGAAGAAAAAACTGATAGATTAGTTGAGAAGAGATGACCCACATGGACCCTTTTCATTACCCCACTTTTAGTACCTAGAATCTAATTCAGAGTTTAACTCGGTGGTAATGAAAAATCCTTTATTTTGTAGAGGATTGTAGAGGAAGTGCTAAATATTGAGAATCCATTGCTAGAATTTGCTTTACCAATAATATGCTCTGGATTATGGAATTATGTGCTACCTTTTTGAGTATGTATTAGACCCTTTGTCCCTCACTACAAGCTAGACAGAATAGAATGGAGTGATTTAATACAAATAATAAATGCTATTACCCCGGGGTGAGGTATTCACCAGATGTAGTAAATACCTCATATTTCACGTTTTTAACTTGAAAATGAGGCATAAGATGCAGAATTGCCATTTAACACACTGAATTTAGCATGTTTTGTCTGTTTTATGGGCCTTTTCCCCCAGATACATTTTGCCAAGTTTGTCTATATCAGGGGAAAAGTGCGAGGGTGCGATAATTATCACACAATGTGTGATAATTGCGTTTGCTGAAATTTGTTGCTGGTTTTTAGACTGCACACTGGGGCACTGCTGTCCAGTACATGCGCTCTGACTCACAAAACATGTAAAAATTAGCTAATACCTGGTTAACATATCAAATTTTTCTTTAAGACAATAGTATGTAGCGCAGAAATACATCCACGGAATGGAAAGTTAAATATCACCAGTAGACTGCAACTCTTATTGTGCCACCCAGTAGTGTGACAAAGGAAAACATGTATTCATGCCTACCAATGCATAATAACTACCAAAGTTTAAACTTGCAGCCTGATCTGTAAAAAAAAAAACCTTTGACAAAGTAAAAAACCCTTTTTATGTTTAGCCGGCACAGTGCTTCTACTGTACTTGTGAAATCAATTTTTTTTAATATATCTTAAACGGTCCTGTACTTTATATTGGTCCATATGCCTACCAGTATACTTAATTCCATTTCCATTGGTTGTAGCCTGTTCTCCTTTCTGTGTTTCTCTTATCAGTTTCCCAGGGCCTAACTACACATTCCCATCTGTGTTGGTGGTTGGAACTTTTTTCTTTTGGTTAACGATGCATACCGTTTACATTTTGTTATCTTTACCGGGATGCATGCATTTAGAGCATGCTTTTTGTTTGTTGTTTGTCTTGTCCTGTATGAATGCATTTATTTAACAATCTTGAACATATGTTTTTTATATATTGTTGTTGCAGCAGCACACATTTTATGCACGTGTTTTTAAACTATTTCTACCTCTGATGCTTTTCAATGAGTTTTATCGTTTTTGCGATTATGCTGTTGTTGCAGCAGTATGCATTTTTTTTACTATTCCTGCCTCCGATGCCTTTGAACTACTTTTATCTTTTTTTCTGTTACGCATTCTGTGAATTATTGTTGTGGCAGCAGCCCAATTTTATGCGTGTTTGCTGTGTCCATATTCAGCTTTTTCTTTAAAACATTTCTCTTTCTGTTACCTTACAACTAATTTCTATTTGCATTTATTTACCAATCTTGGCTACTTTTTGAGGCATCTTAAATATAGGGTGCTACAAACTGAAAAATGTATACTACTCAATTTGAAGATTTCTAATAGAAAATTGATTAAGTGAGGTGATTCTAATGGGATAAGCAGTTTTACACTGTGGACAAAACAGATAAAGTCCATATTTAAAAAGGCTTTTTAACGTAACTTGCGGTGTAACAGGACCTAATAATTTCACACTGCATGCACCGACAAACCACTCACACTTTACAAAGGCTAGCGAGCATTCCCACCTCCTGTGTGCAATGAAATGTATAATAAAACACTGTGGGGATGATTTACAAGGAAGTGATGCATCTGAATAGTTTCCTTGTGTCAGCGCTGAATGTCCTTGCGCCACTAGGGATGCGCTGTATTTACAATACAGTGCTCCATGATGCAATGATTTACAGATGCGTCAGAAATTTTGACGCATCCGTTGGCGCAAAAGTGACGCATTGATGTTTTTCTATTCTCATGAGGAAATCTTTGGTATCTTTGACATAACTGTCCAGGCTGGAGTCAAACCCTCTCAAAAATGGATCAATGTATTTCGATACATGCTCTGCCACACGGCCTCGTAATGACACTATGGGTCTGCCTGGTGGACTAGTGGGATTTTTATGGACTTTAGGGAGCAGATACACTGGGAGAACCGGATAGTTGCACTTTAAATAGCCATATTCATCCCAATTGAGTGTGCCCTTATCTTTCCATTCACCCAAGGATTACCATATGGTGGCACTACTGGCATTATATCTCTCAAAGCTCACAGGTTTGTAGAACATGTCATCTTTAAGTTGCCTCTAAGCTTCTTCCAGGTATTGTTCACGGTCTAGCACAACAATATTTCCTCCCTAATCCACCGGGCGGATGACAATGCTGTCATCCTCCATCAGCGATTTAAGGGCCTGTCTCTGTTTATGAGTAAGATTACACCCACCATTGTTCTTATATTTCCTTCTGTTGCCTCTGGATTCATTAAGTGACTTGCTCACAACCTCATGAAAGGTGTCTATGCTATTGTGAGGGAAAGTGGGCATGAACACAGATTTGGGTCTAAAGTCAGTGTCAGCCGAAGCATCAGTAATGATATTTAATTCTGCTAGTAGTTGTGTGGAAGAAACAGCAGTGCCTGCTCCCTCATCACACTACCCTAGCTCAACCACAGTGCTGAGTAACTCAGTATCCCTTATGTTAATATCATAAACATCGGGGCTGTTGGTCACATTAGCACCTTTGCCACCAACAGTACCCTTGAGTTTATGCCACTTTTGTAGGTTGAGTTTGCAGACATATTTAAACAAGTCAATCCGAACACCAGCATATTCGGATGGATAAGATGGACAAAACGATAAACCCAGGCAAAGAGTTATTTTTCTATCATGGTCACAGTTCTTTGAGATAGATTAATGATTGTTCTATTCACCATTAAATCATCCATCGGTACACTCTTTTGGCGCGTCCTCTGCTGGTTTCCATGGTGCCACGTCCCCTGCCTCTTCTGCAGTGTTGACTAAATTATACAACAAGGCTGCAGCGTAATGCAATATATTTTCCTATACTTCAATATTTAGACATTTTTACACATGTTAAGTCTCTGCAAAGATTCTGCCTCATTAGTATAAGTATAACATATAAATGCAGCAGTGAGAAATGTGATCAGTCAACCTTTGCAAAGGGCTGTCCACTTTGCAGCAACTCAAGTCACCATTTTTAGTAACTTTTTACCCTACAAAAATGATTATATGAATCTGTAAGATTATGTACAGTTCCGCTACTTTTTTCACCTCACTTCGACCACTGAGTGCAGGGCAACTCTTTGCCCCATGATACTGACCCGCCAGAGAGTAGCAAATCTTGATGCACAGGATTATCCATCTGGAAAGTGTGCGCTTGTGCACCGCTCTGCCCTTTTTGCAGCCAGTAAAACCCACGAAGAGCTGATCATCAACATGATAGTCTCTAGTCCTATCGAGATAGAAACTGACTGCTCTCTTTGGGTCCAAGCGATGAAGCCTCTCCTCCTCCTTGGAAGGGTGAGGGGGGGGATAAAAGGTAGGAAGGGTAATGGATTGTCCTAGATGGAAGGGAGTTACCACCTTAGGAAGAAAAGCAGCCCTGGTCCTGAGAACCATTCTTTCAGCATGAATGGTCAAGAACGGGGGCTTGGAACAAAGAGCCTGAAGCTCACTTACCCTCCTTGCCGAGGTAATTGCAACCAAGAAGACCGTTTTAAAAGAAAGAAGCCTCATGGGACACTTGTGCAAGGGTTCGAAGGGAGAACCCATCAAATAGGTTTTCCATCCTTTATGTGGACAATTTCTATATGAGACTAGGGCTGTTCAGTGAGATGTACAAAGCTGGCACTGTGGCCTGAGGTAGAGTTAATTGTCCACACAAAGGGTTCCCATAGGAGCTTGTTTGTAAAAAGCTCCAGAAATCCCAGACCACTGCATTTCATTTCAATGAACTGCTGGCAGTCAAGTTGTTGAATAGGCATAATGTGATTGTGCTTTCTACATTTCATGATGAGAGCATTTCTCCCATCACAGTTTGGGGGTCGGATGGCTAAAGTTCACAGGCCCACCTGTATACTTGATCACAACAAGCACATGGCATAGTGGATAAGAATGATCAGGTTCTTCAGCCATACAATGCGAGTCGTAAAACACATACTTGGTACAAGAAACTGTGTATCCACCTAATCGAGATGGCAAAATACAATGCATATGTTGTTTATCGCCAAACAACCCTAGGAAGACTCATTTGTTTTCTTGAAAGTTCTGTTGGTAGATATGCTCCCTCAGTTTTAGGAATGAGCTCTCACAGGAAGGTATACTCAAACACACCTAACTTGCATCCACACACTGGAAAGAGTTGGATTTAGCACAGGAAGTGCGCTGATGGCACATGGAGGGCATGTTTTCTTGAGCTTCAAAGTAGACAGGGATGAAGGGTATAGGGTCATTTGGCCCATATACAGGATTAGTCAGGACTGATATGAGAACAGAGACATGAACGGGTAAGAAAATATTACAGTAAACATACTTTCCCAGGGATATTGCATAGGTAGAGGGCAGATAGTAAATGTAGAAAAGATACACATGCCATGATTTCATCTTCACCTATGGATTCAAACCCCTTGGTGCTGCACTCGCCTGGTAGTGACTTCCTATGCCACGTATGGGTAAATGCTTGACCTGCTTGCCATGTTCATCCTCGGTCAGAAATGAGTAGATGTTTGTTAGAACTGGGGGTCTCTAGTTGGCAATGGTTTGCACCTTTGTCCAAATAGGGACCCTTGCTTCTAGTCAGGGTAAGGGGGTTACACGCCTAAAATAACCCCTGCTCAACCCTGTGGTAGCTTGGCACGAGCAGGAAAGCTTATCACAGAGCAGTGTGTAAAGCAATTGTGAACACATACAGTAATAAAGTGAAAACACTACTGATGGACACCACACAGGTTTTATAAAAATGAGTATTCTTTATATAGACTTAACACAAGACCCAAACAACAAAAATCCACAAAACAGTATTAGGAAAATGACTTTTAAATGGTGAAAAAAGCTTAGTTCAAAGATGATGGTAAATTCGACACGTTTCTCACAAAGTACTTTTGGATGCGTACCGCAAAATAAACAAAAGGTTTGCAGGGGGAGCGATACGTCAGTTCTTTGCTTCAGGGAAGGTGATGCGTCTGTTTCTCAGTGCTTGTGCAAAGTAGGCGATGCATCTGTTCCTTACCGGAGAGGGGGTGATGCGTCGATCTCGTATTGCGTTCCGGTTGTAATGCGACAAGATGGCGCCTTGATTCGATGCGACGGTCCGGTGCTCTGCGATAAGATGCCGTCTTTTATTTGATGCGACGATGTGAAGACGATGCATGAACGCCCGACGGCCGTGCGGCGACTCGGGAACTTCTTAGCTGCGACAGGCCCTGCGACATGCTTCTCCGGTGATGCAAGGCAACCCTTGCGGTGGCAACATACTTCTCAGGTGATGCGACGACAAACAGCTGCGACAGAGACACGCTTCTCCGGTGATGAGACGGCGACCTCTGCAGCGGCGACACGCTTCTCCAGTGAAGCGACGGCAACAGCTGCGGCGGCAACGCGCTTCTTCTTGTTGTGTCGCGTTTCCAGATTCTAACAATACGCAGGCTTCTGCAGACAGAATTCCCAGCAAGGAAATTCGGGGGGAAGCTGGTGGTAAAGTCTTGTATCCCTGAGACTTCAGCAGAAGGCATGCACAATTCAAGCCCTTGGTGATTCTTCTTCAATATGATGAAAGTTCAATAAAAGTTTCTTCTCCTTTCCTTGGCAAATAAGTAACTACTGCAAGCCAACCCCAGAAAATAGCACACTGGCACAGGGGCAGGCAAATCTTTCAGCTTCTTTTAGTTCCTCTCCTTGGCAAAGGTTTCTCTTGATTCCCAGAAGTGATCTAAAGTCTTGGGGTATGGCCTCCAATGTTTATACTAGTAATGTATTTGTTCTTTGATGGCAGAGAGTGTCTGTACCTGGCCAAAACCAGTTTTGTCCTCACTGGTGCAGCTTCCTGGCAAGAGGTGGAGACAGCATTGTTGAAAGCAGACCTGGCCTAGGTAGCTGAAGGGAAATGTCCTTGCCCTACTCTCTATTCTATGAGGGCTCAGGGGAGTGAAAGGAAATCTCCGCCCTCTACTCTCTATTCAGCCAAGGTCATATTCAGCCCAGCCCTGACTCATCAGACTGCTGGAGCCCAAGCCCTCCTGTCACTCACAAACCATACAAGCAATTCACAACATAGCAGAGGCAGGCAGGATGGTTAGGTGAGAAAATACCTCCTTTCTAAAAGTGGTATTTTCAAACACAGAATGTAAAAATCACCTTCACTAAAAGATGTATTTTAACATTCTGATTTCAGGCATACTCAATTCGCTTTTCTACCATGTTCCCTGGGTCAGTTAGGGTTATAAGATGTTATAATCAAACTGCCCATTCCAGCCTATAGGGACAGGTAGCCTTGCAATAGAGAAAAACGAAATTGGCTGTAATTCACTATCAGTACATGCCACACACAGCAGGGCATGTCCTACCTTTTACTTACAATACACCCTGCCCTTGGGCCTACCTTAGGGGTGGCTAACATGTAGAAAAGGGAAGGTTTAGGGACTGGTAAGTGGGTGCACTTACCAAGTGAACATGGCAATACTAGACTGCACACAGGCACTGCAATGGCACGCCTGGGACACACTTTACAAGCTGCTCCTGTGGGTGGCACAATCAGTGCTGCAAGCCCACTAGCAGCATTTGATCTACAGGCCCTCGGCACACATGGTGCACTCTACTAGGGTCTGGCAAGTAAATCAAATAAGCCAATCATGGAGTCACTAATCCATTACAATACTTTACAATAGGGAGCACTTGCACTGTGGCACTGAATAGCAGTGGTGCAGTGCCCAAAGCTTGTAAACTAGCAAAAACATATAAAAAACAGAGGAGACAACCGCGAAAAATAGAAGGGAGACTTACGCCAATTGTACAAGGTCTAACAATCTTCAGTTTGCTGTATGATAAGTACATTACAGTCACAGTTACAGTTACGTTCTCGTGGATGGTAGACCTTTGAGTCCGGCCTCGTAAATCAGATATTTCTCCCGTCGGGTTTCAAGCTTGAAGGTTCTACCATCCACGATTTGTATTAACAAAGAGGATACATTGTTTAAAGGACTGATCGCATAGTACATGGCTTCTACAGGACTTTTTACAGATTTCCCCTGAGGAAGGGATATTTACGTCCCAAAATGCATCGGGCACAGCATTGAGTGTTTATATAAAGTTTGTATATGTTGTGCACATTTATATGTTGAAGATTACATTGATGTTATGTTATGTTGTATTTTCAACAAAAAATATGAAATTGGATAAAATGACGCATATATTGTGTATGTTGGAATAATAATTGCAATAAAATATTTGTATGAATAAAAACAAATGTTCTAATGGAATTATAACTACAGGCTGTCAAGTTTTGAGTAAATATTAGTGCGAACAGTGTGCTGCGCACCCAAGTCAGTGAACTTGTTATACATTGGTGGCCTACTGTCCCCATAGTCAAGCAAGACATTTCATGACATTCTGTCATCAATTCAATCTGCATTCACCACTCTTTTTTCCCTACCACTGTTCATCTCTACTTGATCCAAGTGTACTGTATCCCACCAGGGCAATACCCTTTGACTTGCAGTACTCCAGCAGTTTATTCTGGTTCAGATACACATGGCACTCCACCTGCAAAACAAATCACATTAAGACAGAGCACAACTGATGGATTGAGCTGAACAATTATAATTCTGATAAAATAGTCAACACCGTTTAGAGACATATGGCATAGTATAGAAGCCAATTTTAGGAAGGGCAAAAAGAAAAAGCATGCGCACCAACCACTAAAGATCATATACATAAGATATACCCAAGGAACAACATTGTGGCTCACATTAGAAACCGCATATGTTCACTTGGACTTGCATGTACAAACACCTAAAGGAGAGGGCGCCTGTGCACACACACACGCACACATATATATATACACACACACACACACACACACACACACACACACACACACACACACACACACACACACACACACACACACACACACACACACACACACACACACACACACACACACACACACACACACACACACACACACACACACACACACACACACACACACACACACACACACACACACACACACACACACACACACACACACACACACACACACACACACACACACACACACACACACACACACACACACACACACACACACACACACACACACACACACACACACACACACACACACACACACACACACACACACACACACACACACACACACACACACACACACACACACACACACACACACACACACACACACACACACACACACACACACACACACACACATTGATTGGCTTAAACACCCTACAGGAATTCCAGTTAGTAACACTGAAGGGACATGCAACACACGCATAAAAAACAGCAGCAGTCTAAGGGAAAAGCCATGTTTTAAGGGCCTTTCGGAAGGACAGCAGGCTAGAGGCCTGTCTTAGAGAAATCGGGAGGTCATTCCAAGCGCGAGGAGCTAGATAACGGAAGGACCGACCTCCTGCTCTGGCGTGCTTAATAGTAGGAACCTTCACTTTGGATAGCGCGGCAGATCTAAGAGATCTGGAGGGCTGATACCAAGACACACGTTTGGAAATGTATTTAGGACCAATACCATGTAAGGCCTTGAAGGTCGTAGTCAGAGTTTTAAAAAGAATCCTTTTATCAATCGGGAGCCAATGCAAGGTAGAAAGAAGGGCAGTGGCTCTGGCTCTTCTTGGGAGGCCGAAGACTGCTCGAGCTGCAGAATTCTGAGCAACTTGAAGACGCCTGACCAGGTATTTGGGAAGCCCCAAAAATAAAACATTGGCGTAATCCAGTCTGGAGCCAACCAGTGCCTGGACAATAATTTTTCTGTGCTCAATGGATATTAATGGTAAAAATTTTCGTAGCATCCGAAGGATGCCAAAACACTTCCCAGTAAGAGAGAAAATATGTGGTCCAAAAGATAGGTCGTTGTCAATGATCACTCCCAAATTTTTGGCCTTCTGGGATGAGCTAACGGGGGGAGACATATCCTGCGGCCACCAAGGTTCCCAATCCGGCTCGGAGGTACACCCAAAAAAGAGCAGCTCCGACTTATCGGAGTTGCATTTCAGTCCATGGTATCCTAACCACTCAAAAACCGCATTCAGACAACCTCTGATCTGGTCGCCATTGAACAGACCGTTCCTGTTGCTCACAAACAGGAGCTAGGTATCGTCGGCGTAGGTGACAATCCGGGCGCCGAAAGACTCCGCGACCGCTGCCAGAGGAGCCATAAAGATGTTAAAGAGGAGGGGGCTCAAGATGGATCCTTGGGGAACCCCCACTTCTAGCAGCGGCATCTCGGCGGAGTACGGAGGAGCCCAGATTGTCTGCCGGCGGTCGGCTAAGAAGGATTTAAGCCACCTCCACACCGTTCCCTGCAGGCCAAAGTCCCAGAGTCTGGCAAGGAGAAGCGCATGGGGAACGGTGTCGAATGCCGCCGACAGGTCAAGCATGACCAGTACCGCCTTTCTTCCAGCATCCAACTCCTCCCGGATGGCGTCTGTGACTTCGAGGAGCGCAGTTTCCGTGCTAAAATTCACACGGAAACCGGATTGGGTGTTATGCAACAGATCGATTTCCTCGATGAAGTTAGATATCGATCTGTGAACAAACCTCTCAGTCACTTTCGCTAGAGCCGGGAGTAAGGAAATAGGTCTGTAGTTGGCGTGGACCAGAGGGTCGAGTGCTGGTTTTTTCAGGAGTGGCAGGATCATGGCGCTCTTCCAGGCCTTAGGAACTACCCCGCTCAGGTACAAGTTTCTTAGTCTTTGTGGAAGTAACATATAGTAGTTATCTAAGATTATATAGATATCATTAGGGTAACACTTACAGCGACAAGCCGCTCATATTATATCATGGAATCCTGGCTAAAGTACTGCAACTATTCTCTAAATAGGAATCATGTAGTGTATTACCCTTCCATGAAAAGAAACACTTACACATGTAGTAGGTGTCACCTTGACAGACTCTCTCCCCAAAACCTAGGCAGCCCATTTGAAGATGTATAAGAGATCATGTGAAAAAAAAAACACTAGTAGTTGGTAGGTTTTCAGGGGGTACCTTTAAGATGCTCTCAGGGTGCATTTATTAATAAATCCAGCACTGGCATCAGTGTGGGTTTATCAAGCGAGGTGTTGGGTACAGGGAAGCCATTATGTAGCTAGAGAACTCATAAGCACGAGTGTCCAGCCCATGTTCTCGCAATGACTTTCCTGGGCAATTGTTATATCTAAGGTTGAATTAGGGTATCACAAGAACACATCCACTCCTGCAGATATGCTCACACATGGGTATAGTGCACTCTGCTTTAGGGCTGTACGGCCTGCCATAGGGGTGAATTATCTATACCACATGCATTGCTTGGTAGCCATGTCACACAGGGATGTGTGTCATGACAACTCATCGTTTTTCTCTGCACAAAGACATGCAGGCTGCAATGACCGTTCCAATGAGCTTGGTGAGGGCGTCCATTTGGGTACCCAAATTTGTTCTGTAGGCCTTAGGGTCCCTCTTTAGTTCTAAGGTCCTTAGTACAAGATGTACCGCTTACTAGGGACTTACAGGGAGCCTAAAGGGGTGCCAATTGTGGAAAAATGGTACAGTTTAGGGAAAGAACACTTGTACTGAGGACCTGGTTAGCCAGATCCCAGTACACTTTCAGTCAAAGTTGCAGAAGATGCCAAGCAAAACCTGGAGGATGTGACCATGTCAAAAGAGCACTTTCCTACACAACCCTCCCTCCAAATGAAAGAAGACAAGACTGACCTTTCCCAAGACAGTCTTCATTGTCTAAGTAGAAGAACCTGGAAAGGCCATCTTCATTTTTTTTTTTTTTTTTTTTTGAAGACGTTTATTATTGTTGAAGAAAGAATTGCAGTACAAATAGCAAAGCCTACAACCCTGCGGGCCGGCTGCAATAGGTCATCGGGCCATTGGGGCAGTTGTGTACTGTAGTAGGCGCCCTGTGTTGTTTTTCTCGCCTTCCGTTGTGCTAGGCCACATATGGTGCATACATTCCTTCCTCGTACAGCATTCTATTGTCTCTGTAGATGACGTCTCGTTTTACAATTTTACTATGCATAAATCTTTAACTTCGCAAACACTATAAACAAAGCGGTTTGTGACAGCGTGTCCCAGCGTTACCGTTGTGTCAGTACCGTATCGGGACCCTCTGGCATGCACTACTCCAATGGCCCCGTGTATAATGCGATGTGTATCGGGAGTGTGGTAATGTAGCGTGGGGACCTTGGCGCGCATGCGTAATTAGCCGTGGATCTGTGGAGGGCCAGCCTCTGTGTGTGAATGTGTCTCACCCACTGCCAACCCAGCGCGCGGCGTGTGCATCTGACAGTGACGGTGCCCTGGTTTTGTTCTTGACGGACGCTGCCCGCCCCCGGGCTCGCTGCCGAGTATTCAGCTAGGGGCACCCTCCCATCGCAGCGTGGTGGCAGTTGAAATTGCAGCTGGGAAGAGCCGGAGTCCAAAAAAACCGTAAACTGGGAGGTGGATAAAGGGTGAAGATGAGAGGGGGGGGAGTGTACTCGTGGGGGCAGTGTCGCGGGCGTGGTGCCTAGGTTGAGAGTCGGGCCATTGTACGGTGGAGGGCCCCCGTGTGGGCGGCTGGCTGTGCCTGTGTCATGCGTGGCCAAGGGCCGGGGGTGCTCCCTGGGAGGGCGTGTCGCGTGGCCTAGTCTATGTTGCCGTCCCCCTGGGCCGCCCACCTGCCTCAGTCGCCCTTGTGTGAGCCCCCTGGCCTCGCCCTCCCCCTGCAGGAGCCCCAGGATGTCATCCCACTGGTGTGCGATCGGGAATTGCCGCAATCCCGCTATCTCCTCCCTGCGCAGCGCTGTGCCCTCTGCTCTGGCCCAATTGATGAAGGAGGTATACCAGTGTGCGGGGGCTGGGGGCTCACGCCTCTTCCAGTGTCTGGTGAGCAGTCGTTTGGCTGTTATGAGACCCAGATCCCAGAACCGGGCCTGTGTTTTATTTTGTTTGGTCCGTTTGTATAGCCCAAGAACACATGCCTCCCACGATGCAGGTAGACCCGGGCCTGCGCTATGTGTCAGGAGTGACGTCACCTCTCCCCAGTATGTGGACAGAGACGGGCAGTGCCAGAGCATGTGCAAGATTTCTGCACCCAGAGGGTCGCATCTGGGGCAGGCGGCGGTGTCGGTCCCGAAATATTTGTTTATCCTGTCCGGTGATAGGTACGCCTGGTGCAGTATGTACAGCTGAATGGTTCGGAAGCGGGAGTTGCGCGGGATATTCACAGGGCTGGCCAGGATCAGGTTCCATTCCCCATCTGTCCAGTCCCTTCCGCGGTGGGCCGCCCACTTGTCCCTGATCGGCTGTGTGGGCCTTTGAGTGTGTGTGAGGAGTGCCTGCGCCAGCCAGTGCACAATGTGTGAGCCTCTGCCCATAACGTGCAGGTACTGAATCAGCAGGTGGATCGGTGGCTCCTCCCGGAATATTCCCCAGGAGTCCGTGTACGCCCTCACAACCGACGCATGCAGCAGGAATTGCCCCGCCGGCAGGCCCGTGCCCTCCGACAGCTCCGCAAAGGGAAGCAGGGCCCCATCCGCAAACAGGTCGCCCATCGTCTCTACTCCCGCTGCAATCCAGGGCTCCATGCTGCGTAATGACACCATCCCATTCCTCCGGGGGGTGCCCACCAGGGGGAGGGCGGGGGCATATGGCTTGACAGCCTGCGTCAGCCTCAGGCCGCGGACGAAGCATTTGCGGGCTACTGCCACGTGCAAGGGCAGGGGACGGGGTCCCTTGGTCAGCGGATGAAACAGGGCGCACACCTGTGGGTGTGTCCACTGGTAGTCAGTGTTGGCCGTGTCGTCGAGGTGTGTGTCGCTGAGCCAGTACGCCACCCACTGCAGCTGCGCAGCCAGGTAGTACAACTCCATGTTGGGGACTGCTAGCCCGCCCTCTGCCGTCGGGGAGTACAACTTCGCCAGGACCACTCGTGGGCGCCCCGTGTTCCAGATCAAGTCACGGAGCATTGATTCCAGCTCGCGGAATATTTTCGTGGGGACATACAGCGGAATATTCGCAAAGTGGTATAGCAGCCTGGGCAGCACTATCATTTTAGACAGTGCTATCCGGCTGGGCACGTTCAGTGGCAGGGACTTCCAAAAGGTCATCTGAGCCCGCAGCGAGGAGATGGCACGCACCAGATTGCCCTCCAGTATGCTCTGGGGGTCTCTGTAGATGTAGAGCCCGAGGTACTTGAACGTAGTCGGGTACCAGGTAAGCCGGGTGCCTCCAAGGTGCACATCGCACTCCCCCAGGTCGGGGCTGAATGAGTATACCCCGGATTTGGTCCAGTTGACCCTGAGGCCGGACACCTCCTCGAAAGTCCGGAAGACGTCCGACAACACGGCGGGCACTGCGGTGAGATCCCGCACATAGAGGAGCAAGTCGTCTGCGTAGAGCGAGACTGTGTGTGTCCCATCTGCCAGCGGGGTCCCCCAGTCCACTCCCTTATCTCGCAGGAGAGCTGCCAGGGATTCGATGGCCAGAGAGAAAAGAAGGGGTGACAGGGGGCAGCCCTGTCTGGTGCCCCTGCGCACCCCTACTGTTTCTGATATTAGCCCGCCCGTCCGCACGCGGACGCAGGGCCTCTGGTAGAGTAGCCCAACCATGTCTGCAAACGCATCCCCCACGCCAAGTTTGTCCAGCACAGCTCCCAGGAATGGCCATTCCACGGAGTCGAAGGCCTTCTCCAGGTCCAAGACGAGGCACCCCGATCTCGGCCAGTGTTGTGTGGCCGCTTCTTGAACCCTGAAGAGGCGGCGCAGGTTGCGAGAGGTGCTCCTCGCCGGCATGAACCCATTTTGGTCTGTGTGTACCAGGGCCGGGACTTCCAATGCCAGGCGGCGGGCCAACAGGGAGGTGAAGATTTTATAGTCCGTGTTCAACATGGCTAAAGGCCTGTAAGACCCCATGCATGTGCCGTCTCTGCCGGGCTTCAATAACGAAACCAGGTTGGCCTCATTGAGTGAGTCTGGGAGTGCCGACTCCTCAATTGCGGTGTCATATAGCTTGAGCAACTCTGGGATCAGCACGTCCGAGCAGGCCTTAAAGAATTCGGCAGGTAGGCCATCCGGGCCGGGGGACTTGCCATTGGACAGTGCGAAAATGGCCTCGCGCATTTCCTCTTGGGTGAATGGTGCTCCCAGATCCCCTTGTTGTGTGTCCGTTAATGAAGGCAGTGGGATGTCTGCAAGGTAGTCCGCGATGGTGGTCGCGGTGACCCTCAATTGTGACTTGTACAGAGATTGGTAATGCCCCACAAACGCCTGATGTATCTTGCTTTGTGTGTACACCATCTCCCCTTCAGCTGTGCGGATAGCAGACACCGGCTCTGTGCGGGTCTCCTGCCTAACCAGCCAGGACAGCAGCCTCCCCGGTTTGTCACTGTGTTGGTGTACTCGCGCTGAGTGGGCCGCAAAATTAATGTGTCTCAGTCTTTCCAGTAGCACCGCGTGGTCCTCCCGGGCCTCCCGCAGCCGGTCACTCGTTCCGGCCACCGCCTCCCGCTCCCAACGGAGCAAGTCCGCTTCCACCCTACCCAAGTCCGCCTCCAGTGTCTTCTGTATACTCCCCTGCGCGCCCAGGCAGTGGCCTCGTACCACCACTTTGAAGGCATCCCATTCCACTCTCGGGGAGGACGCCGTGCCCGAATTATCAGTGAAATATTGTGCTACGCAGGCCTGCAGGGAGTCCCTGAAGGGGGCATCTAGCAACATTGCGGGTTGGAGTCGCCATGTGGGGATAGGTGGGTGAGGGCGTTCCCAGGCTACGTTCAGCGTGTGCGGGTTGTGGTCTGAGTGCGTCCGGCCGAGGTATTGGGATTCAGTAATGTGCAGCAGCATTTCCGTTGACACCATGTACCTGTCTAGGCGGACATGTAGTGCGTGTGCCCCCGAGTAGTATGAGTATATCCTGGTGTCTGGGTTGTGCGCGCGCCATGCATCCCTCAGGTCCCACTGTGCCGCCCACCGTGCTAGTGCCCTCGAGGCTCCCAGGGAAGCTGCGTCTGGTCTGGGCGGGGCCGAGCGGTCCAGCACAGAATCCAGCACCGTATTGTAGTCACCTCCCAGTACCCAGGGGACGCCGTGCCAGGGCGCCAATTTCGCCGAGAGGTGCGCTAGGAAGCTTCCCTGGTCTGTGTTTGGAGAGTAAATGGACGCCAGGACTACTGGTTGCCCGTCCAAGCGACCCTTCACTAGGACGTACCTCCCCTCCTGGTCCGTGTGGACTTCCGACACAGCGAAAGGGGTGCCCGGTCTGATCCATAGTAGCGCTCCACGGGCAAATGAGGAGTACTCAGTGGCGTATAGTTGTCCCCGCCACCTGCGCCGCAGCGCGGCCACTTCCGCCCCACTCAGATGTGTCTCCTGCAGGAGCGCAATCTGTACTTGCCGCCTTTTCAGGTAGGAGTATATTTGGTATCTACGCGCAGGTGTGTGCATACCCCTGATGTTCCATGTACATAACTTTATCGCAGCCATAGCAGCAGTTTGCACTCCACCCCCACAGTCCTGCAATCAGTAGCCCCACCAGGGGCCCACATAACACCATTTCCAGCACGCCCGTACCCACCCCCCGTAGTACACTCAGCAAGTTCCAGGAAGAATTGGGGTAGGGGAAAAACAGTGAACAACAGTAACCAACCGTGGGCAAATCCCACTAGAATACCAAAAGGGCAGTGGCGAAACGGGCCACCGTCCATTATCTCGACTGAGAGGGACAACCGTGTTAGTCTAAGGGGCAATGTGCATAAGCACAGTCGTGGCAAGAGTGTGGTAAGTTAGTTAAGGGAATCAAGGTCCATCCCCGAGCCTCACGTAGCAGGCTGTTGCTGGCCGCCGTCTGCTTTCCGGTGCTCGCCACCATTGTATCCAGGGGGGGGGGGGGCCCGCTCGTGGGAGTCCTGGCTAGGGGGGGGCAGAGAGTGGCACTACACGTGTCTTTAGCCCTTGTCAGGGAATGCACTCCTCCCTCCCGAGCCGCCCCCGGGTATGCTTAAGAATAGGTACGGGTTAAGTGGGAACTCCCCCAACACCAACCCCCCCAACCATCAGAGCCACTGAGGCAGTACTCACAGTTCCAGATGACCTCAGTCCAATCAGCCGGCAGGGGGGAGAAGAATGTACCTACCACGGAGTCTGGCGTCGGCAGCGCCTCAGCGTCCAATGGACCATTACTGCCCCCCCCCCGCCTCGGCTTGTTTTGCACACGTTCCTCCAGTGGAATCAGTGAATCAAATCAGAGGTCAGTGGCGTGACGTCCGGTAGGTCCACAGAGACCTGCGAGTCCGGGATCCCATAAATGGCCTCATCGTCATCACTGGGAAGTGTCCGTTGGCCCTCCCCAGGGTCCGTGTCTTGTGATGGCGGATTGCTGAGCTGGGATACCTTCCGGAGTGCATCGCGTTGTTCCTGTAGCATCTGGTCCAGCGGGGGAGAGTGTCGCGACCCTTCCTCCGTCCGCTGAGACTGTTGAGCTCTGTGTCTGCGGCGGCGCCGTGGGCCCCGTGACCTGGGTCTCATCGCGCCTCCTCTAGGGTGCCTGGGTGCCGTTTCCGTGCCTCCGTCCAGCCAGTCGCTGACCTCCCCAGGGGTTTCGAAGAAGTAGGTGTTGTCCCCCGCCACCACTCTCAGTTTTGCAGGGAAGAGCAGGGAGTATTTGAGGCCTGCAGTGCTAAGTGTCTTAGGCGTTGTACCTGGATGGTGTAGTCGGGAAAGAACATGATCGAGGCATTGTCTATGCGTATTTCTCCCATTCGTCTTGTTTCCCGCAGCACTGTGTCCCGATCCCTGTAGTTTAGTATCCTGAAGAGCAGTGGTCTTGGATTCGCACCGGTGGTGTAGGGCCTCGACGGTACTCTATGTGCACGTTCCACAACAAAGTGGGGCGATAGTGTGCCCTCAGTTAGCAGGGCCCGGAGCCAGTCCTCCACATGTTGTGCGGGGTGATTCCCTTCCCAGTTTTCCGGGACGCCCACGAGCCTGACGTTGTTGCGTCTCGCCCTTCCTTCCGCATCCTCGGCCCTATCTTCCAGGAACTCTACTCTATTCAGGAGGTCCTGCACTTGCTTGTCCGTCTGGGCGACCTTGGGCTCCATCTCCCTCACCGCGCCCTCCAGTACCTTGGTCCGGTCGGACAGCTTCCTGTGATTGTCCCGTAGGAGGGTCAGATCTACGGCAACTCCGTCTATTTTAGACTCCAGGGAGGTCCTAGTCTGCTGCAATGACTGCTCCATGCGTTCGACAGCCGCCAGCACACTGTCCAGCCTTGTGGCCAATTGTTCTGCGGCCATTTTGTTGAGCAGTTTATCCGTTTTCCCCTTCGGCGGGGCCCCACCTGTCCCGGTGCGGGTCCGCACCCCTCCGGACATGTGCGGTAGTGTACGCTCTGCAGTGTCCCTGCCTCCGCCGCTCTGGGGGCCTCCCCTAGATCACATCACTCCCGGGCCAGGGGCTCGACCGCCCGAAATCCTCCCCACAAACGTGGCCATCGCCCTCACGTCCAGTGGAGGCCAGGTGGGTCTTCTCCCTTCCTCGGCGCGCCGCCACAGCAGGGGGAGGGGGGACCGGGGGGCCGGGTGCTGCGTGCTCGGCTAGTCACCCCGTCCTGGCCCTCTCCCCTCAGCACGTGTGCCCCGTTGCCTTCTGGACAGTCTTCACCTCATCGGGGGGGAGGGGGGGCCGTGGGCCGGATCGGCCACAAATGCCAGTGGCCCGCTGTGGCGGGCGCGGGGGGGCGGCCCCTCCGCGCCGGTTCTCCCCCGCCTTCCTGGGGGCCCCGGACTCACCAGGTGGCATCAGGTGTCGCGTGGCGTCCCGAAGGGGGTCCTCCCGTCACTCCCGCAGCTCTCCGGGGTCGATCCCCGCTCCTCGGACTCTCCGTGCTCGACGGCGGGGGGGCCCGGCCGGGTCACTCCCCCCGCAGGGCTCCGGTCTCAGGGGGTCCGCAATGGGGATGTCGGGCTTCCGTCCTCCGGCCGCCCGGTCCGCCTCCAGCGCCCCGCGGCAGGGCAGTGCAGCCGCCGAGCCCTCGGCGGGAACCCCCGTTGCGACAGTGGTCCGTTGGCGGCACTCAGGTGGCACGGTGCGGCCTGCCAGCCGGGGCCTACGCGCTGGGCCCAGGCCGCGGCCTCTCTTGATTTCTCCACCGGGCAGGAGGCCTCCAGTCCCGCAAGGGGGCCCCAGGACAGGCCGGGGTCCGGTCCGCTGGAGCCTCCGGTCGAGGGTCGGCCAGTCCGTTGAGGCTGGCTCCGCGAGTGTCCGCCTGCAATTTCCGGCGGCTGCGGTGTAATTTCAGCGGAGAATTGGCTCGGGGATGGGGAGCTTAGCACGGAGCTTTACCCAAGCTCGTCCTCCGCCATTGCGTGCTTAGCCACGCCCCCTCCCTGGAAAGGCCATCTTCATGGTATGGTCAGTTTCACTGTAAAGTCCATTCCGAGTATTTATTTCTTTGAAAAGTTTTATATAGCACTGGCTAGACCCAGAGGTATCAGAGCACTTTACATAAGGACCAGAGGGAGGAGGAGGGGGAGGGAAGGAAACACAACGGGGAAACAAGAAAAACAATGTCAGATGACCGGCTGGGTAGGTGGCGGCCGAGAGGGAGAAACCAAGGACAGACTCCTCTATAGCTGCATATGACAGCTCCACTGGGCATCGGCCAAAGTTGCTCGTGCACCAAGGTAAGTACAAACAGTTTTGGTATCCACTCAGAGTTACAGGTTACATAGTTACATCAATTAAATCAAAGAATCACAGTAGGTGGAGGTGGGGGAGGGAAGGAAACACAATGGGGAAACAAGGAAAACAATGTCAGATGACCGGTTGGGTAGGTGACGGCCGAGTGGGGGGAAACCAGGGCCAGACTCATCTAAAGCTGCATATTGAGACCTCTGAATATGAGGTGAACATCTGTCTTTGTGACAGCATTGAGACCTCCACCAGGCATCGGCCATGGTTGATCGTGCACCAAGGTAAGTACAAACAGTTTTGATATCCGCCCAGGGGGCATTGTCAAAGGTCCATCGAAAGTTCCATCAAAGTTCCACCGGGCATGGGCCATGTTGAATCAGTTCTGTGGAGTGTACAATGTTCAAGGATTCAGTCTGGGGGGCATCAACATAGATCAATTGGCAGCACCCATCTTGGAGTTACTGGGAAGCTAAGACTTACTGGAGGGTTGATATGCACTCGATAGCAATGCTTACAGGGGACAGGCCAAAACAGCCATCTTAAGGTCGGGCATATTGAATGCGTAGGCCTGGGGTTGTAGGGCACTCAGCTGTTGCCCCAAGAAATTCTCTCGGTATCAGTGAGGCTGCCGTATGACTAAGTGTAGAAAACAGTCCAATTGCTAGTCTTTTGCACTGTGGAGACTCTGATGTGAGCAACGGGGATAGGGGATGAACTTGATCTGATCAGTAGTGAAGGGGTTCAGAGAAACAGTTCAGTTATAATAAGATACATTATCTCTATCACAATTGTATTCATGTAGTATCACTGAGAATAGTTTTCTGTCATATTTATGGGCAGGATGCTAGAAGGAGCTCTATCACGTCTAACTTGGTTTAGAAATGTTTGTCTGGCAGATGTATAAAAAAAAGGCCAGAAGATGGCGCTGATGCTTAATTTTTCTATTCTTGCTTTCCTTTTCAACAGTGAGCACTGTTTTCGAAGTGATGGGAGCCAGAGCTTGTTTGATGTCGGATTAACAGATGAAATTACAAAGGATGACACTCACAATTGGCAGACCAGCCGTTTAGAAAAAGCCCAGTGTAGTAGTTTCTTCGAAGCAGGGTAAACAATTAGTATTGCACTATGCTGCTCCCACATAGTCTACCAATTTGGAAGAGGTGTGATACTGTTATTTTTGTAGAGTTGCCCTAAATTTAAAGATTTTCGTTTATTTTGAAGAGATTCTATTTGTTTTGTTTAAAAGAAGACAATGGTGATTGCAGAAAAATTAACTGCAGCCTCAGAGTTGTAGTCCTCTTTACTCCTGCCGCTCTTAGTAGTTTTCACCTCTGAGATCGACTCCAGGCTGTCTCTTTTAACGATGGACCTCGCTGTGTGCGCTACTCTGTCATGGGCTGGTCAATCTTAAAGGTTCTCCCAATATGGCCACCGTTCTGGGTGTTCGCTACAGCCCAGTCGTCATGCGTGTGCAGCGGGGGCCGTTGGGGGAGCTTGATTTAGCCTCACAGAATTTGGCTAAGGCTGCTCACTTAGAAATCTCCAGGCGCCATTTAAAGGTCAGGCAGGCCGTGTACCTGCTTCTTGTTAAGTCTCTATTGGGCGTGGGAGGGGGTTCTGCTAGTCTCCTGGGATATGTTTGCTGAGGGCTGCTCCTGTTGCTGTCGTTGCACCCCTGCCCCCGCCTCTGTAACTTGCGTGTAGGGAGATGTACATCCTCAAATGTTTGGCATTTTCACCTTTCATCTGCATCAGCCATCGGAGAGGTCTGTGGTTGGTTTGAACAAGGTAGTGAGTGCATAACATGTATGGTCTCAGCTTCTTTAGGGACCAAACCACAGCAAAGGCTTCCCTCACAATGGCACTCCAACGCTGTTCCCTGGGTAGTACCCTACTGCTTATAAAAGCAAGAGGCTGGTCATAGCCATCATCATTGGTTTTGGAAAAGACCGCTCCTATCACATGCTCAGAGGCATCCATCTTCACAATAAACTGTCGAGTAATCTGGAGCTTTGAGAATGGGTGCTGAGCACATTGCCTCTTTCAGGGTGTCAAAAGCCTTTTGATTACTAAGGGCCCGATGTAGGAGCCCTAATACCGGTCGGAAACGGCCGAAATCGCCCGTTTCCGACCAGTATTACGGTTTTCTTATGAAGGGGGCTACAGAAGTACAGAATCAGTAATTTTACCGATTCTGTACATTTACCGATTCGGTAAAATACCGAATCGGTAAATGTACAGAATCGGTAAATAGAGATGTAGGTGGCACTCTGAAGAGTGCCACAGGCCTTCAAGAGTCGGTATTTTACCACCCAATCCAATTGGGTGGTAAAATACCGAATCCAGGTGTGCATGCACATCTGTGCATGCACACCTGTGCCATGTGGCACACAGACATGCCCTAAGGGCATGTCTGTGTGTCACATGGCACACAAGCCTGTAATTGGGGCGCTAGAGGGTGTCAAAGTGACACCCCCTGCACCCTTGCAAGAATAGGTAATTACCGAATTGGTAAATACCGATTCGGTATTCCACATTGATTCCTATGGGCTTCAAGGCCCATAGGAATCAATGGGGGATACCGATTTGGTATTTACAGAATCGGTAAATACCGAATCTTACAGATTCGGTATTTACCGAATCAGAATTACCTACATTTCCCCCCCTCTAATTTACCACTTCTTAAATACCGAATCGGTATGATTCGGTATTTTAGAAGTGGTAAATTAGATTTACCTACATCGGGCCCTAACTGTCCAGTTTACCTTTTTAGGCATTTTCTTGGAAGTGAGTTCTGCGAGGAGTGCCAGAATGGAACCATACCCCTTGGCAAACCTCCTGTAATACCCAGTCAACCCAAGGAATGCCCTGACTTGTATCTGAGTGATTGGAGCTTCCCAATCCAGAATGCTCTGGATTTTGAGTTGTAAGGGTTGAACCTGGCCTACACTTACAAGGTTGCCCAAGTGTACAACTATGCCATTTGCCATTTGCCATACTGCCATTTGGATACCTTGATAGTAAGGCCTGCCATCTGCAGGGCCTGCAAAACCTTGACAAGGTGGATCAGATGATCCTGCTAAGTGGAGCTATAGATAGCAATATCGTCGAGATGTGCTCAACGCTGTTCCCTGGGTAGTACCCTACTGCTTATAAAAGCAAGAGGCTGGTCATAGCCATCATCATTGGTTTTGGAAAAGACCGCTCCTATCACATGCTCAGAGGCATCCATCTTCACAATAAACTGTCGAGTAATCTGGAGCTTTGAGGATGGGTGCTGAGCACATTGCCTCTTTCAGGGTGTCAAAAGCCTTTTGATTACTAAGGGCCCGATGTAGGAGCCCTAATACCGGTCGGAAACGGCCGAAATCGCCCGTTTCCGACCAGTATTACGGTTTTCTTATGTAGGGGGCTACATAAGTACAGAATCAGTAATTTTACCGATTCTGTACATTTACCGATTCGGTAAAATACCGAATCGGTAAATGTACAGAATCGGTAAATAGAGATGTAGGTGGCACTCTGAAGAGTGCCACAGGCCTTCAAGAGTCGGTATTTTACCACCCAATCCAATTGGGTGGTAAAATACCAAATCCAGGTGTGCATGCACATCTGTGCATGCACACCTGTGCCATGTGGCACACAGACATGCCCTAAGGGCCTGTCTGTGTGTCACATGGCACACAAGCCTGTAATTGGGGCACTAGAGGGTGTCAAAGTGACACCCCCTGCACCCTTGCAAGAATAGGTAATTACCGAATTGGTAAATTCCGATTCGGTATTCCACATTGATTCCTATGGGCTTCAAGGCCCATAAGAATCAATGGGGGATACCGATTCGGTATTTACAGAATCGGTAAATACCGAATCTTACAGATTCGGTATTTACCGAATCAGAATTACCTACATTTCCCCCCCCTCTAATTTACCACTTCTTAAATACCGAATCGGTATGATTCGGTATTTTAGAAGTGGTAAATTAGATTTACCTACATCGGGCCCTAACTGTCCAGTTTACCTTTTTAGGCATTTTCTTGGAAGTGAGTTCTGCGAGGAGTGCCAGAATGGAACCATACCCCTTGGCAAACCTCCTGTAATACCCAGTCAACCCAAGGAATGCCCTGACTTGTATCTGAGTGATTGGAGCTTCCCAATCCAGAATGCTCTGGATTTTGAGTTGTAAGGGTTGAACCTGGCCTACACTTACAAGGTTGCCCAAGTGTACAACTATGCCATTTGCCATTTGCCATACTGCCATTTGGATACCTTGATAGTAAGGCCTGCCATCTGCAGGGCCTGCAAAACCTTGACAAGGTGGATCAGATGATCCTGCTAAGTGGAGCTATAGATAGCAATATCGTCGAGATGTGCTGCCCTAAAAGCTTCCAGTCCAGCAAGGACTTAACTCACCAACCTTTGGAAGGTGTTAGTGTCATTCATTAAGCCAAAAGGCATAACAGTGAACTGATAATGCTCATCTGAAGTGCATAATGTGGTCTTTTCCTTTGCTCCTGGAGTCAGGTCAATCTGCCAGTACCCTGAGGTCAGATCAAAGGTGCTGAGAAATTTGGCTGCTCCCAATTTGTCTATAAACTCATCAGCTCTGAATATGAGGTGTACATCTGTCTTAGTGACAGCATTGAGAGCTCTGTAGTATACACAGCACCTAATTTTGGGTTTCCCACCGTTGGAGTGAGGTTTGGGGACTAAGACCGTTGGGCTAGCCCAGGGGCTGTCAGAGTGTTCAATAACACCTAATGCCAATATCTTGCTGACTTCAGCTTTGATGATTTCTGTTGGACTTGGCACTTTTGTCAGGTTCACCCCTAAACTTTATGCATTCTCCTAGCGTTTTTCTGTGACCTAGTGCTGGTGGTTTTAGGCCTCTGGCACTTCATTACTGTGGTCCAGTGTAAAGTGTGTACGCTCTCTGTGTTACATTGGTGAGATTGGCCTGCCCTCCTATAGGAATGCATTGGGGATTCCTTGATCAGTGTGTGTCAGTGGTAATTCATGGTAGGGGAGGAGCAGAGTGGTCGAGTTTGATATGTATGAAATTGGAATATTAAATGTTGCGCAATGGTGTGAGCAGATTTATTGTGACTATTTGGGAAATGCCACTTTTAGAAGTTGGCATTTCTGTGTCCTATGTGTATGCCTTCCTGATGTGAATTGCATGTCTGGCTTGTGAGTGACAGGGGATGAGAGGTGTGTGTGGCTCCAGGAGGGGCAGGGTGAGTCAGCACTAGGCTGAATGGGACATCTATGCTGGGAGTAGTGGGAGGAGTAATCCCCTGACCCTGAATAGGACTGTGCCCAGCCTGGACAATGTTGGCTCCGCTCCCTGTGGTGTGTCTGTTCACCTACCCCCCACCTGACAAAGGGAAAGAGGAGCTTGGTAAACAAAGTGTTCCAATTCCCCCCTGAACCAGTTGCATCTGGTTCCCCCATGCCTTGCTCTACAGACAAAGGAATGCTTGGTATAAATGTTGGGGTTGTGACCCCATGAAATTGTTCTGTTCTGTGCCGGGGGCTTACCTCCCTGCTGGAGGGCCCTGTGTGCTGGCCTCCCTGTGCCCAGCTATGCCCCATGGACCTACAGACTGTTTGCTGCATCTAGCACCTGTGAGCATTTTATTCTGATCTGCCCAAGAAGAGGAGCATTGATGTGGTGGCTGTACCGCAGCATGAAGCCGCAGGTAGAGGGAATCCCGATGTGGGGATTGCCCCACAGTTTTTTGCCTTTTTTTTCCGGCGGGAGCCCACAATGCTGTATGTTTATTTTTGATAGCAGGTGCGCCGATGTGTTGGCCGGTGCCCACTCCGCATGAGGTGTATTATTTAATTACAGAGGGTGCCCACCTCGCGTTTTCCGAGGAAATCACCGCTGCGGCCCGATCCTTCAAACCAGAAGTCAGGCAAGGCTGCCTGCTGTTGGGCAGAGCAGGGAGAGGAAGCACTGCCCCGCCGCCGGGCAAAGCCGTCTGGAGCCTCGTGGGCTCCCATGCAAGTCATGTGTCCCGGAGAGGGACCGGGTGAAGCTAGAGTACCTCAGGGATTCTCGCAGGCTCTTCAGGCTGCCCAGAGTCCACTGAAGAGAGGGAGAGGAAGTCCCAGGTCCCAAGAGGGGGCCCGGGTAAAGCGAAGCGTGGAGCCCAGGAGAGCCCCGTGTTCAGCAGTCCATGGAGCTTGATGCGGAGGGGGCTTGAGGCACATTGTCAGTGCCTGCCCCCGCTGCATGGGAGAAGTGGTGCCGGTCCAGAACAGCACCAGAGGAGGAGTCCCCAGCAGACCTGGTGAGTGGAGGATCTCCCTGGTCCAGTGTTGTGCCAATTCCTAGCTCTGAGCGGACCCGCGCGAGAGAGAGAGGGCCGCTCCTACAAGTGGGGGCCGTTTAGGTTACAAAGTCCCGGAGTGGGGCTTGGGGGCATTTCTTGACACAGTTCATTGTTGCCTAGTACCTGAGCGGGCCCGCCAGAGAGCGGGCGGCTCCAACGAGGGGGCATATTGTTGTTAGAGTGCCCTGAGGGGCCCGAGCTTTCCCCGATTTGGTCATTCTTACAGCAGCCCGCTTGCTGCAGGGCAGCTGCCACTTTTTAGGGGCAATTTGGTTTAGAGAGGCGCAGTGGGGCTGAAGAGGCACAGATGTGCCAGGCCCCTTTACTTGGCTTATTCACATCTGCGCCGCACCAGCGAGGGCAGCTGCAACAGTTTTGGAATATTTGCTCAGAGGGCACAGAGAGTGTCCAGGCCACAATTCATCCCAGCTGCTTGGCAATTAGTGGCAGCTGCACCGTTTAGGCAGACATTTCTTTGGGGGCATTTTTGAATGAGTGAGATACACTCCTCTGCCCCAGCGCAATTGCGCACATCGATTCTGGTGCACTGGCAGCCGCCCTGACATTTGGGACATAGGGCATTTGAGCCCTCTGAGAAGCCCAGTTCAGCTTGCTCCCACTATCCAGGCTACATCTGACATTAACTATTTGAACCTCCGCACTCGCATTCGCGGGGAACTAGCCAGGTGGAAACATTGCACTATGTCTTGGCTCGGTAGAATCGCGGCCATCAAAATGACTATACTCTCTCAAATTCTATATATTTTCCAGACTCTTCCCCTCCGGCCTCCTCAGGGATGGATCCAACGGACTCAGGCGGGCTTAGCGCGCTTTGTCTGGCACAGCCGTAAGCCAAGATTTCGACATTAGGTCGCGTCCTGCCGCCAGAGAAGGGGGGAGTGGGGATACCCGATCTTCAGTCATACTTTCACGCTGTTCAGCTTAGATACCTGGTACAGTGGCACGCTTGGAATCCGAAAAGCACTTGCTATTTCAGGACTAGGCGGTAGCAGGTATAGCTCCTTAAACATCATCGGTCGGCTAATCTTTATGCCTCTTACATTACTCGCACGATTATGGAATCCTGGGACCGAACCAATGTTTCCGCACAATTGACTACCTTCCCCTCACATCTCACACCGATATTTGGCAATCCGAAGTTCCAACCTGGCACGGACACTCGGGCCTTCCAGGGCTGGCGATCTTCCCCTTGCAGGTCACTGGGCCACCTTTTCGTTTGGATAGCATTCCCACAGCTCAGGGAATATTATGGTCTCGCAGAGACGGAGCGCCTGCCATACCTCCAGATCAGACACTGGGTTTTACACCCACAAATTAAACCGCAGGCCCAGCGACTCCTAACTCCCTACGAAAAGTGGCTAGTAATACGCACCTCTGACAAGAACATCATCTCCGACTTATATAAGATGCTCCTGGCTAACACTACCCATACATATAACGCGGGTCGCGCCCGTTTGGAGAGAGACTTGGGGAGATCCGTGAACCACAAAGAATGGGAGGGTATTTACCACAGGGCACGACACTCGGCCTATCATATGGGCCTCACAGAGACACTGACCAAGATTGTCACCTATTGGTATTACACACCGGAGCGTTTACATCGATTCGATACCCGACGGAGCGCTCTGTGCTGGGGGGAATGTGGGGAGGTGGGGACATTGGAACATGTTCTTTGGAGCTGTACCCGCATACAACCATACTGGTCACAAGTCCTTGATGAAATAGACCTACACCTTGAGAGTCAGTTCCTTCGCTTCCCCTCCTCTGTTCTTCTAGGTTTGCCTAACCCATTGATGTATCCACTAAAGTCCCAGAAGGGCCAACTAATAGCGATTGCCCTAGGAGCAGCCATACAGAACATCCTGATACATTGGCGTTCTACCCAATTGCCCACGCACACTGGCTGGCTTCAGAGACTTTGGCACGTGTTGGTAATGTAGAAACTCACGCTTACACTGGCTGGCAAGGGTTCAGAGTTTCCTGAATTGTGGCGGCCCTTCCTGACTCTCCTGGTGTCTGAGTTCTGAGAGCTGACGTGCCCTAGATACCTCCACTTACTGTGGTTTCCTGACATGCAAATCCCAAGCAAAGAGGTCACGAAACGTCGTAAACGACGTAGCTGAACAGCGTGTCGCCTCTCCCTCGTTCTCCTTATTTCCCCCCCCTTTTTCTTCCCCCCCTCTTTTTTCTTATTTGTGGTGGACGAGGGATGGGTGGGGCGGGTGGAGGTGGGAAGGTTGTTCGGGAATGTTCCCTACTTTTTCTATTGTGTCAGTGTTATGCTTGTAGACTCACTAGGAGCTTATTACCTGAGGTAACGACAAGTGCTGCGACCTTGTGGTCTCCATTGCACTATGATTAAGGAGCAGAGGGTTTTGTTTCTCTATCTGTTTGAAAAACAATAAAAAGATTTAAACCATAACTAGGGGTGGGGTAACTGGTTAAAGGTCACCGATGGCCAGAAGTGGAAGGTGGAAAGTGGTGGTCAAAAATAGTTATGTTACAAATGTACTGAGTTTTCCATAAGCAGGAATGAATTAGGAAAGTATTGGATTGGTTGATTTGTAATGGGATCTTGTGGAATTTCAGTCATTATGGAAAATCAAGTTATACAATGGCAGACTGTTACATCAGTGTGCGTAGCTGGGCACAGGGGAATGACAATAGGACATGTATGAGTGTGTGACTGCAGTCTCATTAGGTGAGAAGAGGGCTTCGATGAGGCCTGTGGTCCTGAGTGGTCCTGAGTGGCATGATAAAAAGAATATAGCAAGACAGTTGTTGGGAGGGGAGGATAGCGGCACTTTCAAGTGACTAAATCAATGAAGGTGATCTCAAGAAGAAACCATGGAACCTCGCTCATAGATTAGACATAAACACACGTCAGAGATAATATGTTCAATCAACAGATAAAAAGAAAAGTAACACGTGGTAAATCCTGTGGATTGAATGAAGAACTATAATGCATGTAACAAGCATTTAAAGATCTGAAGAAAGACACTTTACATAAGACATACAAGAGTATACAATTGAATCCCTTTTTAAGCACCTGTTGGTGAGAAGTAAGGGGGCTACCTGGTTGCAGACTGGTTGGTGCTTGATTCCAGGTTTGTGAAGGATAAATTCCAGTTGTCTGCGGTTGAAATTAGACACTCCAATAGACTTCACTAGGCCAGCATCTTTGCAAGCTTCCATGGCCTGCAGAGGTAAAAGGCATGACCTGTATTAGCAAGAACTGGCTCACCCCATATCTTCTCTGTATACTCTACTGACTGAGTCGAATCATCCTCAAACCTCTTTATTGTGAAATAATGTTTATATTAGAATTGTGGCAGGAATGTATAGATAATAATATAGAAACCATACCGGGAAAATAATCACTACTGCAATGTATGAGACAGGCGAGAAAAAATGACTCTATGTAATTTTCCAATGAATGGCACTGTGCAGTTACACAGCTAGACTTGCAAATGTATGTTCAACCTTTATCCATAACGAATATGTCTCATTATCCCGCAGTCTTTTTCCCCGCAGGTAATTACAACGCGGTTGTTACAACGACTGCGTTGTAATTCCGCATACAATTACCCCAGAAGTCGTAACAGCGACTTGCGGAGGGGGCGCTGGATGTTTGAATAGTCTAATTTACTATTCCAACTCCAGTCTTTACGGACACTAGGGAAGGTGTTGGAATTTAAATCTAACACCTTCTTCCCCCTCCGCAAGTCGTTGTTCCGACTTGCGGAGTATTGGTATGCGGAATTATACCCCGGTCGTTGTACCAACCGCGTTATAATTCCCAGCGGGGAAAAAGTTTTGTGGTAAACGTTGTTTACCATCCACAATACCCAGCAACATTCGTACTTCTATCATGTTCTTCTGACAGCATGTGATCTCAGTCCAATACTTTCTAAACTCAGTTCTGCTTATGGAAACGTCATAGGTCACACCCACATGTGTTTCCCACCTTTGTCACCTACACTACCACCTCTGCTAGATACCAACTTCTCTGTCTCCCCAAGGTTTATCTACATGTCACATTTCACTCTGTTTATATCATGACCGCATTCGTCTTTACCATACTGGAGTACATCCCAGTGTTTAGCACATTGATCTCTCACACTTTTCCTTCCTTACCATGGAATAAGTCAACAGCATTACCACCAGCCCATTAACCTCCATACATCCTCCACCACCACCTTCATACACTAAGGTGGCTCATGTTACTCAAAAACAGATCTTAATGATTGGCTCAACATAGTATAAAAATATCTTTGACACCTCAGTTCTTTTTGTCACTCACACTTAGTCCAAGCCCTCTGCCTCTACACCCCGATTGACCTTCATATTTCACACTGCTTCACTGCCCACAGCTCTCCAAGGCTTCCCTATGTAAACAGCAGGTTTTATTTTTTACCCCAGCTAGAATATTTTACTCCTGGTCTTGAGGGCAAGGACATACCACCTCTTCTTCGAAGCTGCTTTAAACACCACCTTCCCCAGTGAAGAGTCTCTATGGTGATGCAGTCAAGCATGGTCAGCCACAATGTCACCAATGATGCAAGGGTCCATCAGCACTGACGTACTTAGACTGCCATGTTGTGTAAAGATCAGTTGCATCTGCTTGTTCCCTGCATGCTAAGTGTTGCATAAAAGGGGGCCTTATTTTCAAGGCGGCATTAATCCACGTTAAGCTACCTAACGCCGCCTTGTACACAAGACGAAGGGATTATCGCCACAGAAACATCACAGAAAGTGACGTTCCTGTGGCGATAAGCCCAGGTAAATATGCCCCTCTGTGTGCTCTTTGAACACTCAGTTCTTTTCTTCTTCACAGTTTTCTGCACATGATGTCTTTAGTGCAGGAGGATCTGTAGGCCTTGGGATTTTAGAAGGCCATGGCTCTAATGACAATCCACCCCTGTAGTTATTTGACTGCCAAGTACACAGATTGTATATCAAGTTCTCTGATTGCCCCAAAATGTTTTTAGGGTGGCAAACCACAGTAGGAGTCATAGGATGAGAGTGAGCCATGCAGAAGAAGGACAGGGAGTTGGCGATGTTGTGCTGCACAGGAGAAGAACCCAGATTTCTAGGACAGGTAATTTAGAGGAGACTTTTCTTGATGTCAAATCTCCTTCCAGGCAGTTCCCCAGTGGTCATATATTTTAACAATGGGTGTTGAAATAGAATGGGGGTTTTATCTGCTTGGATCTGTATTTTTCTGAAAGGGGCGATGGGGAGGTCAAGCGGGTCTGTGGTGTTTGGATGATGATGTGATTAATATATTTTCCATAGATCTATCTCGCCTTATGAGTCACGACAGTCATCGATTTTGTTATGAAGATCTGTGCAGCAACATGCAGTGCTTCAGACATGCCCTTCTGCCCACATCTAACATAATTATTCCATACCGCCCATATTTCACGCAGGTCAAATTGTTGGTAAATCCATTTTCCCTTGTCATCCTTTGGAAATGGTTCTTCTCCAACCTGAAAGAGAAGAAACATGTATATTGAATTTAACCACTTATTCACACAGGTTTTCAAAAGTGAATTTGTTCAAATGTGAGTATAATATGAAGGATAGTGTACAGTAGAAATTATTTGTGAAGGGTCTAGATACCACCCCAGCTGCCCATGTTTGATCTCAACTCTCCCTGTACTACTGACATTTGTAGTGAATAACTGTTAAAAATGGAGGTCTCTAGTCTACAAATGGACACCATATCAGCTTCTAAAAAGAAAAAATCTTTATGTATACCAAACAAGACCAAAACGACAAAAATCCAACATACATGACTCTAAATATCACTTTTTAAAGGTTTCAGCAATTCTGTCTATGGAACTCTATGGATGCAGTGATTTTGCAGAAAGTACCTTTGATGTGCCGAAATTCACAGTGAAAAACAGCCGCAAAGGAGGAAAGCGTTGGAAAACACAGTAATACATCGGTTCGGGAGTCCCTGGGGAATGAATGCGTCCGTTCTGCTGCCCATAGGAGAAGTGTTGGGTCGATTCCGTACTGCAGGGAGACCCAATGCGTTGATTTTCGAAGGCAACTTCTTTCTCAGGAAATGCATTGGAAACTCTTGCGCGATACATAAAAATCTGGGTGTGATGGAGGTCGATGCGGCAGCGGCAAACAATTGCTGCATTGATTCTTTCAGCCGCAGTCCGGTGATGAATCGATTTTTTCAGCCACACAGCAGAACCTGCATCAGAGTCAGCACGGTGGTCTTGGACATCAGAGACCCAGTGTGCTAAACTCAGGATGCAGCGGTTCTTCAGGCCGAAAACAGGTGCTGCAATGATTTCTTAGGCCGCATGGCAGAGGTGCGTAGAAACCTCTCCGGCATGGCAGTGCTGCATTGGAAAAACAGGTGCTGGAAGGGTGATGCGTCAATTTTGAAGTCTTTTGCAGCAGGAACTAAGTATGGGCGAATTTTGTGGATCTGCGGTTCGCAAATTCGCGCGAAATCGCAAAAAAATCCAGAAGTTCGCTGAAAAATCCGCAAACTCGTACATTTTTAGAAATATATTACTGGAGTACTTTCTACTGGCTAATCAGTAAGTGCTACCTCGTTGGGTAAATGTATAGTGCTTTTCCTACACTACAGCTGCGTAAAGTGCCAGTAGAGTTGTCTCCAGTGACCATGTGTGTGTTACTATGCCATCGCGCCGAAGGGCGCAGGGGTCCCTTGAGTGAGCTGTCCATCATAGTGGGTAAATGGCGGGAAGACGGTGCATACCGCTAGTGTGTGGGCAGGGCCAAACGGGTGGGCCTTCTATGCGAGTTCACATGCCTCTTGTGTGTATAAAAGGTCAGAGACCGATCAGAGCAGCAGATGAGGAGAAAGAAGCTCCTGGTTACAGGAACTGCACGGGGATTGTATTCGTGAAAGTCAAGGATGCAGAGGCCTCCAACAGGCATCACAGCTACTTTTCAACGGTAGATATGGGGAGAGAGCACACCTGCCCAGCGGCGGGGTCCCTTGAGTGAGCTGTCCATCATAGTGGGTCAGGGCGGGAAAACGGTGCACCCCACTAGCGTGTGGGCGGGGCCAAAGAGCGGGCCTTCTATGCGAGTTCACATGCCTCTTGTGTGTAAAAAAGGTCAGAGACCGATCAGAGCAGCAGATGAGGAGAAAGAAGCTCCTGGACACAGGAACTGCACGGGGATTGCGCTCGTGAAAGTGAAGGATGCCGAGGCCTCTATCCAGCATCACAGCTAATTTTCGACTGTAGATATGGGGAGAAAGCACACCTGCCCAGCGCCGGGGTCCGTTGAGTGGGCTGTCCATCATAGTGGGTCAGGGCAGGAAAACGGTGCACACCACTAGTGTGTGGGTGGGGCCTAAGAGCGGGCCTTCTATGCGAGTTCACATGCCTCTTGTGTTTAAAAAAGGTCAGAGACCGATCAGAGCAGCAGATGAGGAGAAAGAAGCTCCTGGACACAGGAACTGCACGGAGATTGCGCTCGTGAAAGTGAAGGATGCAGAGGCCCCTATCTAGCATCACAGCTAATTTTTGACCGTACATATGGGGAGAAAGCACACCTGCCCAGCCTCGACAAAGCTCGTTATTGTTTTTGGGTTGATGAATGCGTTACTGTATTGAGCTTCAACTCGGGCACCTGCTTAGTTGTAACTATTCTCTGACCCTGCCTCGGGCACCCGGCTGTTCAGGGTCAGGACAGGGTCAGGAAATAGTTGCAAGTAAGCAACTTCAACTCTGGCAGCTTGCCGGTTCCATTTGTAACCATTCTCTGACCCTGCCTTGAGCACCCGGCTGTTTAGGGTCAGGTCAGGGTCAGAGAATAGTTGCAACAAGTAAGCAACTTCAACTCTGGCAGCTTGCCGGAGCCATTACCTGCCTTAACTCTGCAGGAGCATCCTGCCAGAATGTAAATCCGCCCGCGAGCGGATTTTTCGGCAATTTCGCGAGATTCGCGGATTGGGAAATTGCCGAAAATCCGCAAATTCCGCAAGCGGAACAGATTTTGCGCCCAAACATAGCAGGAAGCACCTCCAAGGGCCCAGAACTCGAAGTGGCACCACGTGACATGTCATAACTCCCAGCAGTGGAGTTCAGGTATGCTGCAGGTGATGTCGTTGATGGCCCTCAGACTTCCAACAGGAGACAAGCACACATAAGCCCTTGGAGCACCTTGGAAAAGCAGGATTCAAAAGCAATGTCCAGTTCTTTCACTGCTCCCAAACAGAAGCAGCAACTGAAGGCAAACCAAGCAAAGCAACACACAGGGAAGGGGCAGTACTCCTTCTGACAGCTCTTCAGCTCTTCTTCCTCAGTAAAGAAGTGTTCTAAATGTCTGGGGTTATAGGTCCAATACTTATACCCCTTTTGGTCTTTGAAGTAGGCATATTTCAAAGGATAGTCCTTGTAGTGCGCAGGTCCTACTCATTCCTTGCCCTGTCTTGGCTCCAGACACACTACAGGGGGTTGGAGACAGCATTATGAGAGGCCAGGCACAGCCCTATTCAGGTGTCATTGACAATTCCTCCCACCACTCTAGCTGAGGAAGGCCCATCAGCCAGGTGATAGGCAATCAGGATATGCAGGGCATATCTTAACTACCTTTGTGTGACAGTCTAGAGTGAATGCACAAACAACCCAGCTGAGAGTCTACACCAGAAATTGATTCCACAGGCAGGCAGAGGCATAGGATGGTAAAGTAAGCACATGCCCACTTTCGAAAAGTGGCATTTTCAGACACATAATTTTAAATCCACCTTCACTAAAGAATATGTTTTTAAATTCTGAGCTCAGAGGGCCCACACTCCCTATTTCTAACTCTTCCCAATTGAAAGTTACACTTGTAAATTGTTACAAGGCAGCTCCAATGATAACCTATGGGAGAGCTAGTCCTTACAATAGTGAAAAATGGAAATGCAGTATTCCACTATCAGGACTTGTAAAACACACCAGCACATGTCTACCTTTCACATAAACTGCACCCTGCCCAAGGGGCTTCCTTGGGCCTACCTTAGGAATGCCTTATGTGTAATAAAAGAGAGGGTTTGGTACTTGCTAGGTCGACGTGGCAGGTCTGAGACAGGCTTACAGGGCTACTCATGTGGGTGGCACAACCAGAGCTGCAGTCCCACTAGAAGCATTTGATTTACAGGCCCTGGGCAAGGACAGTGCCCTTTACGAGAGATTTACCAGTAAATCAAATATGCCAACCATGGAGAACCTATCATAATTTACAAAGGTAGCACTTGCACTTTAGCGCTGATAAGCAGTGGTAACGAGCCCAGAGGGCGCAAACTAGCAAAAGGATGTCCGAGAAACAGAGGAGGAAGGCAAAACGTTTGGGGATAACCCTGCAAAAATGGCCAGGTTGAACAATGATGTAGGCCACTTAGAAGTCTTAGCAGCACTATTCATCCTGTGCTTCCTTCAACCTCTCTGACACTCTCTCCTGATCTGTGCCTCTGTTTCACTCACTCTACCCTTCTCTGCTGTTAACTCTGTCTCTAACTCTCCATCTTTGATCTTTTTTTAACAGTTTGGGGCCTTCTATAATATCATCTATAAAGAATTTAATTGGAATACAGAAAGACGGTAGCCCTGATACATATGGATTTGAAGTTCAGGTGGATTTGCCATTGAAGCCCTGTATAGCTGCACGGTATCCATGATAATATGGATATTCAGTGTTCAGGTGGATTTATAACTGATGCCCTGTACAGAAACACAGTAGTCGTGATACATACGTATATGCAATGTTCAGGTCAATTTGTCACTGATGCGCTGTACAGAAGCATGGTAGTCGTGATACGTATGGATATCCAGTGATCAGGTGGATTTGTCATTGATACCCAGTACTGAAGCAATGTAGTTGTGATATGTATGGATATGTAGTGTTCAGGTGGATTTGTCATTGATGCCCTGTACACAACCGGCCCGATTCACAGAATGAATTTAAGACTCAATCCTAAACTTACTACTATTTTGGTATTCACAGAATGCACTTACTACTTTTGGCATTCACAGAATGAACTCACTACTTTTGGTATTCACAGAAGTTAGGATTGTGTCTTAGGTTTGTCTTAAGACAAACTTAAGACAGACTTAAGACAGACTTAAGACAACATTCTAACTTCTGTGAATACCAAAAGTAGTAAGTGCATTCTGTGAATACCAAAATAGTAGTAAGTTTAGGATTGAGTCTTAAATTCATTCTGTTAATCGGGCCCAAGGACTACAGAAGCAGGGTACTCGTAATAGGTACGGATCAGAATCTCTGTTTCTTGCGGTGGTCCCGCGAGTAAAGAGAGCCCGTATTGGAGGCCGCTCCTTTGGGCTGCTGGCGCCACAGCTGTGGAACACTCTGCCGTTGATGTTACGCGGTGCTACTAATTTGCTTGCCTTTAGGAAGGGCCTTAAAACCTGGCTCTTTGCCCTTTAGGTCATCACTTTTTTGTCCTGGTTCTTTGTATCTGTTTTTACATCAGAGTTGTGTTATTCTGCTATAGGTCTCAATAAAAGCGCCGGGACACTCTTTTTGAGTAGCCGTGCGCTATATTAAACCAAATATAACATAACATAACATATGCAATGACCAGGTGGACGTGTCATTGATGCCCTGTACAGAAGCGTGGTAGTAACAATACATATCGATATGCAGTGATGAGGTGTGTTTGCCATTGATCCTCAGTCCACATGCTGTGTTTGTTTCGACCTCTCTGCCGCTCTTTCCTAATCTGTGCCACTTTTTCACTCCCTTTATCCCTCTCTGCTCTTAACTCTCTGTGCACTTAATAAATAATTCAGTCAGTCAGTCTTTTCTATTTCTTTAACAGATTAGGACTTTCAAAAATATCAACTATGAAGAATTCAATTGGAATACAGAAGCACGGTAGGCGTGATACTTATGCAAATGCAGTGATCAGGTGGATTTGTCATTGATGCCCTGTACAGAAGCATGGTAGTCGGTATACATGCAGATATGCACTGATCAGGGGGATTTGTCATTGATGCAGTGTACAGAAGCACCAAAGAAGCACAGTAGTCGTAATACAAAGGGATATGCAGTGATCAGGTGAATTTGCCATTAGTCAACATGGAAACAATAATTTCACATGACAAATTCGAAAATGTTCTGCGGTGTCTGATAGAGCCACCGAATAGTTTACTCCAGTAAACATGTCTTGCAGGGAAAATCTCCATGCCGGACAGTTAGGCCCTGATTCACAAAGGTAAACTGACACTTTTGTGTAAGTTTACTATTTTATTGGTACTCACAAACTATGAGTTTAATTTTACTAATAGTAATTTTATGACTGCAGAGATTTTGCACCATTGACAGAGACTCCATACATAAAAATATAGGCCTGTTTATCTTTTTATAAGTGGAGATATCCGCCCAACTGTTGTGGTGGTATGTTGATGATATATTCACAGGAACAGGGGTAGCAGCATGCAGGAATATATAAAATGGAATGTCTGTACAGGAATATCGTTGCGATTTGCTTAGGACTTATGGCTCACTACTTGGAAGATTTGGGTGCCTATCCACAGCATTGTCTCCAAGGGGGGTGGGGTGGCAGGCGGTTTGGTATGAGCACAGCTTGCCAGTTTTCTGGGAAAGCTGTGTAGGGACTGGCGTTACACAGGGGGAGGGCATAGGAAAAAGATCACATTTTAGGTACAATAATAAATGATGTACAAAGTAGACATGTAGTCAGGAGAGAGGTCATGCTTATTCCGCACATTTATGATCAATAAGAGGAATTGTGGAGGAAAAAGTGTCTTTAATAAAATCCAAATTTTCTGCTCACCAACCTGTGAAAAATCTAAATTTCCCTTAACAGTGCGGATGATCCCCCACCAGGATGGGCTGGAGGGATGTCTTCCTAAACATAAATGATTCCTATTCCTAAGGTGGATCTGTTTCGTGAGTGTGTGTAAGGATCCATAGCTAATCCTCAATTGTGCCCTCCAACTTCTCAGAAGTAATGTGAGCTGCGGTTCCCTGTTTGTAGCAAGAATGGGCAGAATGGGTTACAATATATATTTGATCATCACTTACGTGGGTGCATGTAGGGGACTGTAGATTGCTACTGTGATTCAGACATTTTGCAGGTGAAATGGATGGGTTGAATCCAACTGAAAGAAAGCTGTAAATGTATTACTGTGTATTGATTACACTTATCAGACCTCCGTAATAAAGATTTAGCTATTAAGTGAATCTAGTATTTGGTTGGTTGTATAATTTTTTTTTTTTTTAAAGTGGGGGGGAATTGGGGGTAAATTTGTTTAGAGACTCTTACCTCAAGCTGTCTTCCTAAATCTGCTTTTCTATCACCTAATCCATGTGCTTATCAGCCTTTTTTGTGTTTCTTTGTTTATATTGCTCTGCCAGCCTAATGATGCAGGTTTCTAGATTGTGCACATTCCTCTTTACCTGAATCTGACAGCAGTTACTGCTTACTCCACCTACCTTCAGACCGATGGGCATGTGGATGAGATACAAATCGATGTATTCCAGCTTAAGGGCTTTTAGAGATTTATCCAGGCATTGTTTTACCAGTTCAGGGGAGTGATATGTTGACCATAGCTGTGGCAAGATAAACAACAGTAAATCAAATATAATTATCATGAAATGTAAGATCCGGATACAAATGTAACTGAAAACTAATTTCTCAGGATCATGTAGTTGTCTGGATCTAGATCTTAAACCTCCTGTGTCACTATGCTCCTACACTTACTTCTGGTCCTTGTTCTACTTTGTTCTACTCCTGTTAGTTACAGGCAGCTGACGAAATAAAGCCACACATTGCTACGCACACACATGATGACATTAGACGTGACATGAAAGTCAAGCAATCCTAGGTTTGGATATCACTAAACACAGACTCATTCACAAACCAAAACGTCAATCACACTCTCAATGACTGCCAACTCTTTTTAAATGTGCATCCTTGCACTAAATGTAACTCACTGCCTCTCCCAATTCAGAAGGTGGAGGTGGAGGTGGACTCCAAACACAAGACGGCAACCTCTTCTCAAGGACTGAACTGAGTAGACCCTAATATCAAGTACCCAAGTCCAATACTAAAAGCACAACAGAAGAACCTACTATAGTATCAAGTCATCAAAGACATTACTGACCACACCTCAGGAGCAATCTTGGTCATGATGGCTTGCACTCATTGGTACTACCTGTAATGTCGACACTGAAACCCTGGAATGTGCCTTGCAACGGTTGTCATCATACAATTCTAAGTTTTGCATCAAGTTACCTAGGCAGAGCCGGGCGCATTCCGCTCCTCTTTGACTTGGTCTTGCTACAAGTCTATCTAGGTCTTGCTACAGGTCTACTTAGGCCGAGCCTAGACGTATTCCGCACCTCTTTGACTTGGTCTTGCTACATGGCTTCCTAGATCTAGCCTGGACACATTCCACACCTCTATGACTTGCCTTGGTACAAGTCTATCTAGGTTTTGCGACAGGTCGAGCCTACACGCATTCCGCACCTCTTTGACTTAGTTTTCGTTGTGTTTCTTCAGCATTGTATGGGGTGGGCGTTTGGGGTCATATGGAAGGCCCTTCGCACCAAAAAGACGAAAACAAGTTTTTAAAAAGATTGTTATGTGTCCCCCCTTCTGCTTGTGTACAACTAATCCATGATGAGGTAGGGATCGTGTATATCTCTGACTTAGCAGCCGTTCGGCCACTCTTATTGTGGCGCTCTATTTGGGCTAAGCCAGAGACACGATTCACTCAAGAAATTATACTTGATTGTATAGGACTGAACTACTCATCACGAATACAGTGGTTGAAATACATTCATTTCTGGTATAAAACCCTATTTGAAATCGATGTTCTCTTAGACCCTGAACTGGCAGTAGCAATCTCCAAAAAGAAATTAAACAAACATTTATTAACTTTAAAAAGATCGAGCGAGATAAGGTGTATGGCAAGTTAGCCAGTGTGAGGTTCTATAAGGAACTGAATTTATCCCCGGGGCTTCAAACCTATCTTGCGAATGTGTCTCGTCCCTCCCATCAATTCGTGCTAACTCGAGTTAGATTGGGTATTGTACACCACCTCGTTGCTTTTCCAAATCAGAAAATAAGATCAGAAACCCCCTGCCCGTGCGACAACACTTCACGTCAGAGTTGCTGTCATTTTTTACTTTTTTGTAAATTTTACCACTTTTTAAGGGTAAAATATCTAAAACCCATCTTTTTAAAACATAATATCCGATCTACAAAGAGTGCTCTAGTATTGTTATCTTCTCTAGAGAATGTGGATATTTGTTTCTTTGTTGCTAATTTTATTCTGAAATGTACAGCTGCCAGGAAGAGCATAGTGTTGCTATAATTTTATATATTCCTGTCTGTACACTAATGTTCTTGTTTATGTTGTATTATGCCCATAGTATGTAAACGTTTGGTCGTTTTCTTAAATTTACCCCATATCTGTCTGAGCCATATCTGATTTTTAGCCTTAAGGTACAGCTGCCAGGAAAAGCACTTGTGCGATAAATATATTTATTCCTGTCTGTACTTACTTAACTTTTTGATAAGCTTTTTAGCTATGTTTTTATCTTTAATTATATACTGTTGTCCAGTGTTTGTCAGTATAGGTCCCTTACTCCTGAGTATATTTCGAGTCATTTTTAGAATTATTATACATGCAATGAAATTGTTTTTAGCTGTTTTGCTTGTATGATTTGTATTTCTCAAATCGAATAAAAGCTTATGACTTAGTCTTGCTACAGGTAGGTCTTGCTACAGGTCTACCTAGGTCTTGCTACAGGTCTTTCTATACCGAGCCTGGATGCATTCCACACCTCTTTAACTTGGTCTTCCAATAGGTCTACCTAGGTCTTGCTACAGGAAGCATATGCCGAGCCTGGATGCATTCTGCACCTCTTTGACTTGGTCTTGCTACAGGTCGATCCAGGTCTTGCTACAGGTCTACCTATGCGGGTCCTAGACGCATTACGCACCTCTTGACTTAGTCTTGCTACAGGTAGGTCTTGAAACAGGTCTACCTAGGCCAAGCCTGGATGCATTCTGCACGTCTTGACTTGGTCTTGCTACAGGTCAGCCTAGGCCGAGCCAGGATGCATTCGGAACCTCTTTTACTTGGTCTCAAAACAAACACTTTGCAATGCACCTTGTCTTTTCAGTCTACTGTGGATATACTATTTTCTTTCCTACTGGGGTTCATCCCCTAACTAGGACACTTACTAGCGCTCATATATGATCTTGAGTGGTTCCTCATGCACTCCACTTACCTCAATGTTCTCGTTAGTCCTGAGACAGAGGTGGCCAGCCAATACATGCGAACTAAGCAGTTCTGAAAGTGCTAATTTGAATGTGACACCAAATTTGGGGACTAGGAGGATGTAACTATAAAATATTAGAATGCAAAAATTAATTGTGAGGAACCGAATTCAACCCCGGCCTGCAGACAGCTGAAGTCTTCAGATATGAGGATTCTTCGTGGATGTTAATGTTAGGTTGAATGTTAGGGTGGCAATTGCTTGCTTGTTTGGAATGAACATTTTCCACTTGCCCCGAAGACAATAAAATGAGCAGAGAAAAGCCCTTGAACACTCATCCTATGAAACGTTACCTTTGAAGTGTAGAATATGTCCTTTCTCTTCACAGTGTTGTCAGCAATCTTCTCTCGAATAACTTCGCCAAGTTCCACCTCATTTTCATAAACGAAGGCTGAGTCAATGTGGCGGTAGCCGGCCTCTATAGCTGCTTTTGCAGCTGCTCTGGCTTGTGCTTTCGTGCCCTAAAGTATTAGCAAGGAACACAAAGAAACAAGCATTGGCAACGCCAATAAACAGGTCTGGTTATTTTAAATGTCAAAGTGCTTCTTCACTGATTGGCAACATTGTGTGTTCGGTTGTGTATCTGTGGGATTAGGAGACTGTGCAAAACAGTCAATGGTTGGAGGAACGAGTGAGTCCAAAAGTGGGTGGGTGGGTGAGTGAGTGAGTGAGTGAGTGAGTGCATGGCTATATATAAGTGCTAACAAATCTTTGAATAACCAGGGCAAAGCTGAATTGGAACGCTGCGCGGAAGGCAACTTGAAAGAATGAGTGAATGCATGGATGGATGTATACAGGTTATTGCAATCCTATAGGCTGAACCTTCAATAATGTTATTAATTTTGGAAAAACTACCAAAACTACACCAATGTAAGCATTTCACCAGCGCTCTGCACATCAAAGTATGAGGTCCCCCCTGTTAATGCATTCACTAAAGTACTACAGAAGATGTGCTACTGAAGCCGTGGGAAGCCATTACATTTTGTTAAATGTCAACCCAACACTGAAATGTGTTAATCCACTCCTAAGTGATCCCACTCGCTCACCAGTAGTGGGGTGTAGTGGGTTGCATCTTTGTGGCTGTGAAAGGGAGCCTGGCTGCCTTTTCGCTCTCATTTTTCTAACAAAGCAGCAAACGTAAAAAAAAAAAGTATATCGTTTCAGTAGGTAACAAAAACTCTGGCAACGAAGAGATGGAATTGAGAAGCAACACGGGCCCTACCTGAAGCTTCACCTGTATGTGTAACCCAGTGCCCCTACTTGTGGACCATGGACCTCACTGATCAGAACTGTGTTAAGGCAATCTCTCTCTGACAGTGAGTAGACATCACCCGGTAGAACATATACGCACCTTGGAAGCCTATAGGCTAATGCTGCAAGGTAGCAAATGGCAATAACCAATTGCTAGAGGCCGACTTTTAAAATTGTATTATTAAAATGAAAGTCCTCCATAAATTCACTCACTTCTTTCAGATAGAACGGCTCTGCAAACCTGGCGACAACCGGTAAGAGGAGCCAGTTGTGCAGTATTAAGTCTCTATAAATGGTAGATTGCTGCCCAAACATATTATACCAAAGGGGGTAGGACGAGCAGAGGAACGAAATGGAAGGAATGGACACTTGTATCGAGATTGGAGACAGCGCTTCAGCAACATCTACTTTGATTGCACAGCTCATTAAACTCCAATTTCTGACAGGGAAGTAAACCCGCGCTGCTGCAAATAGCAGTTGAAGACTTCCTATTACATGCAAGGGCTCTCACACTACTGATCTCTGAAGAGAATGTTGTTGTAATGGAAGGCAACATATTGGGCCCGATTCACAGAATGAACTTAAGACTCAATCCTAAACTTACTACTATTTTGGCATTCACAGAATGCACTTACTACTTTTGGTATTCACAGAAGTTAGGATTTTGTCTTAAGTTTGTCTTAAGACAAACTTAAGACAGACTTAAGACAGACTTAAGACAAAATCCTAACTTCTGTGAATACCAAAAGTAGTAAGTGCATTCTGTCAATACCAAAATAGTAGTAAGTTTAGGATTGAGTCTTAAGTTCATTCTGTGAATCGGGCCCATTCTTTTTATGGACTGCGCAGTTAAATAGTCCATGAAGTCTTATATAATTTCCTTACATAATTCATTCCTTCTTTTCTACATTTATATTCCTTCTTTTGGCCTGTGAAACGCTGACTACTACTACTGCCCATAGGGGCATATATGTAACTATGGAAGCTGTGTCACAAAGCGGGTATAAACGTGACAGTCACTAGGTGGAGCTGCGGCTACAGAAAGAAATACAAAGCTAAAGGGCAATTCCTTTGAGGCGTGATGAGCAGGGAGGTAGCTTCGAGTGGGGTATAAGTGTAGCAGGGCGGGGCTTGGACACCCCCTAATAATTTCTTAGTCTGCCAGTGGCAGTCGACTGCGGGCAACAAAGACGTCAATTCACTGATGCTGCAGAATTGGTAGAGAGGGCGAGTCACATATTAGCCTGCTTGCACAAACACTCATAAATCCACAAACATTTCCCTTTCACGTGCATTTTCAATTTATTTGCTCAGTCATCTGCCCACTCAAATTCAGCATTCATACATTAATGAGCCATGCAGCCTCCCAATCACCCAATTGTCCACCAACGCACCACCATGCACTACCCCATCCATCTATTCATGTTTCAATAATTATTCACCCCCGGTGTGCTCCCACATCCTGTTGTCTATTTAAAGTACTCCTGTGAGTCATTGAGCTGACAAGCTCGTGGATGAAGCACCTGCGCACCAGTGAGAGGTACCGGACCTGATATAATGTTTGGCATCCTACTCAGCAAACCCCAAAATACAAGACTGTATTCTCTACTGATGACGGTTAATAAACCAGAAACACCTGTCTAGAGATCAGCACTATCTGCCCCAACCTTGGCAAAACACATAAAAATATCAGAGCAAGCTACAAGAGACTGCTTTTCCCAGAAGGCCAGGGGTGAACCTTGCCTGAGAGGTTAGCAGTGTGCTCCCACATCCTGTTGTCTATTTAAAGTACTCCAGTGAGTCATTGAGCTGACAAGCTCGAAGATGAAGCACCTGCGCACCGGTGACAGGTACCAGACCTGATATAATGTTTGGCAGCCTACTCAGCAAACCCCAAAATACAAGACTGTATTCTCTAGTGATGACTGTTAATAAACCAGAAACACGTGTCTAGAGATCAGCACTATCTGCGCCAACCTTGTTGAAACACTCAAAAATATCAGAGCGAGCTACAAGAGACTGCATTTCCCAGCGGTGTGCTCCCACATCCTGTTATCAATGCATATGTATGTTGTCTTCAAATGTCCCAGTAAGTCAAGTGCACCAGGTAGCAGTGCCACTGTCACCTAGACACTGACCCACCTTTGTGGCATGGTGCATGTGAAGAGTCCACAATGAGTCCAATGTGTAGCAGACAAGGATTTTCATTCTCAGTTACCCCCAGCATAATGACTACCAATGAGGTCCTAAGATGATGTCCCAACAAAGTACCTATCAAAAAGTTAAGGTGGATGCCTAATCAGGCACATGTGCCAATGGTGCAGTCTCCACAATATGGGCACAGAAGACGTTCTGTTTGTACAACAGGCCTGTAAAGAAACTATTATGTTCTTTTTCATTGACCCGTACATCCTGACAGTCACAAAATGGAGGCAATACAAAGGAGCCGGACAATGACAACATGGTGATGTGTAGTCTGTCAAGTATAGGCAAGTAATTTCACAGATGCTGGTAACTTGTTAGAAAATCAACATTACAAACCACAATGCACAATGCATACACACATAAAAAGGCACACTGCAAGCACAGCAGGCACATACACTAATGGACACATATCTCATTAATCTCTTTCAGGTGATCAAGGATATGCACTCCCGCCATGGCTGATGACGCCCCTCATAGGGACACACACAGGCCCAGAGAGATTACAACATTGCACTGGGACCCACAAGGTCCATAGTTGAACAGACATGTGGAGTCCTCAAATCCAGATTCGCTGGGCCTAGATGTATCGGGGGGCAGACTCCTCTACAGGCCGGCACTTGTTTGCAAGATCATAATGGCCTGTTGCATCCTGCACAATATTTATGTATGCACAAACACACCATTGGATGAAGACCAGGAGGAGCAGGACAACCCATCTGACTGCCAGTAGGAAGAGGCAGATGCTAGACACACTACACATTCTGCTGCTGGACCAACAAGAAGAGATCAAATAATCTGTAATTTTTTACATAATCACAGGAAACAAATACCACATCATATGTATATTACTTACCCCAAAAAATATTGTCACTTTGTCAAAGAAAATATCACTATACAAAAGTCCTGTATGCTTGTTTTATTATGTCACAAGTTCATATATCTGTCAAGTGAAAGGCAATTAAAAAATGTGCCACAAAGCTGTCACATATAGCAGTGGACAGAACATGAATCATCCATGTAAATACAACATAAAACAAAGTGCTCACTAATTTGCGGATGATAGGAAGCAACACACGTTTGCCTCTTGAATGGCAACATTTGCAAGCAGATTACATGCCCCATATTGTCCTTGTAAAACTGTTAGGTACAAGCAGTATTTATTCCTGGATATTCTGCAAATATAACCCCTGATCTTCCTCTCCTTCACCCACAACCATTAATAACAACTCAATACCACAGCAGGTGTCAATATACAATACTCTCTCTGACTCACTGACTCAGCAAGCATAATCCTTGGTGAGCACAGCCAATAAAATGCAGGGTACAGCACGGAATGCAAACTATGCAATTCAAAATACTGATGCAGGAGATGCAAGTGGACACTCTAATTTGCCTCATCACATTTCCCCTGCATCACAAGTCTTGTAGAGCAGAAGGGCCTCATCATTGACAGTGACAGGCTGCAAAACATACTCTTGTTTAAATACACCAAGAGGACATTCAAAGAGATAGGATGTCTACCCTGTAACATCAGTGTACTCATAGTGTGTACTGCAATGCACACTAACATTTGTATATTGCCAGTAGCAGCCTTCAATTCTGAGCACAACAAGTTGCAACATGTATACTTCAAGTGCCACTGATGTTAAAACAATAACATCACAGGACTTGCCATTAGGTAATGTTCATTGTTCATGCAAGAAGTTCAGGAAAATGGGAACACAATATCACGCTCAACGCAGGCATTGTCATTCCTGTCACTCTGCTGTAACTCAGCAGTATCTGTGTGTAGAGATCAGGGTCTCATACAAAGGCACAGCAGGATCCTCAGACCATGTGGACTGCTTGTGCTAACTGGCATTGTTACTTTTGCTTTTGCAAGGACTGTGACATACAAAGTGCTGCCTTGCCATTTCAAAGTAACAATGCCATGTCCACATGTGAAGCTGGGTCACCAACATGCTTGTACATGGTTCAGTGGGTCATGTAGCACTATGCAAAAATCTGAGGATTCAGTTCCATTATGCTATTTGTTACACACATTTAAGTATGCATTATCTTAGCTGTGTCTGTAGGATATTGTAGTCCATAGGGTACTAATAATATGTGTAGACACAGTACCAAAACTAACTTACAATGGTATCTGTCTATAAAAAAACATATTTTAACATGCCAGATAATATTAGCTCATTGCTGACATGCAGGACTTTTCTTGTGATGTTGCGTGCACCATGTAACATCTTGCCTAGCATTTTATGTAAGGTTGAAAATGGAGATGGTCCTTGCACACTGACCCAAGACTATGTAATGCAAAGCACTGCATGAAATGCATAGACATATCTTGTGAAAATGAAGCCATGAGTGCTGTAGCACAGACTGTTATCAATGTCCCCCTCTGTGTCTCCAGCTATTCATACTCTCAAATGTGAATATGCAGCCACAGCTGGGGTTTGCATGCTGCTTTGTAAATATCATAGTCAAGTAGTGACTGCCTGTTGGTCAAGTACATTTGTGTAGCAAGACCATCATACTTTCACAAACAAAACAGCAATGTGTGATGTTAGAGGCTCACATGTAGTGACACTCTGGCATGGGTCTACGTACACACATGTCCAGTCATGAACAGACACCAATGTGAGTAAACAGTACCTCCTAATGGCTCAGGACCACTCATACATGTAGAGTACAGATACATCACACAAAAGTACAACACACAGATCACATCACAAATACAAATTGTGCTGTTAGTCTGGATAAATCTCTTGAAATGGTACACATATTGATCATGTATCAATAAGCAATAAAAAAAATACGCAAATCAACGGTTGTAGCAATATTTTTCATTTCCGGGCCGAAAAATAATTGCTAAATAGATATATAGACATGAAAGGCCAGATGTACGACCCTATTTTTACCTGCGCAAACAGGTTTGCGACCTGTTTGCGCATGCAAAAACATCATGGGCCATGTACAAAGCCTATTTAGTGAGTCACAATTTATTTGTAACTCGCTGAATAGGTTTTGCAACTCGCTATTAGAAAGGGGGATCCCCTTCCTAATTGCGACTGCAAAGCCATGTATCAATGTTTTGCAACTGCAATTGCGGTTGCAAAACACTCACAAATTACCACGAAGAGAGTGGTAATGGAGTCGCAAATGGGGAGGGTTCCCCAGTGGACCCCTTCCCCTTTGTGACTGGCTCAGAAATTATTTGTTAAGGGCAGGCAGTGGTCCCAAGGACCACTAACTGCTCTTGAAAAATGAAACAAAAATGTTTCTTTCTTTTTTTCTTAAATGCATCGGAAAACGGTCTGCATTTAAAAAAATTGCTTTATTAAAAAGCAATCCCAGACATGGTGGTCTGCTAAGCTCAGCTGGCCACCATCCCTGGGAGGGCCTGTCATTCCCAATGGGCTCACAAATTGCAAGAGGCTCATTAATATCCATGAGCCTCGCAATTTGCGACCCCATTTGGAATAGCAAACAGTGTTAAACACACTGCGCCCGATTCACAGAACTAACTTAAGACAAATTCCTAAACTTACTACTTTTGGTATTCACAGAAGTTAGGATTTTGTCTTAAGACAGACTTAAGACAGACTTAAGACAGAATACTAACTTAAGTCTGTCTTAAGTCTGCCTTAAGACAAAATCATAACTTCTGTGAATACCAAAAGTAGTAAGTTTATGATTTTGTCTTAAGTTAGTTCTGTGAATTGGGCACACTGTTGTACATTCCATTTTGCGACTGACAAATTGCGAGTCACTAGTGCGACGCAATTTGCAAGTCACAAAATTGTTGGTCGTACATCTGGCCCGAAATCTTCCCGCTCTGCCCTAGGCGTGTGAAATTTCTTCGCAAAACAAGAAAAAGGCCGCAAATTGACAAGAAATTAAGTCAGTCTGCATCCTGGCACATGGAAGAGTACAGTACACTTTCATGTTCTCTTTCAGCCACACTTCTACTGTCTTTTGTGATTTGTGGAGATTTTGGAATGTGTCTTCTGGTCTGGTGTGTTTGAGAGAGTTCTGAGTGTAGTGTACTGTCCATACTGTCCTTGTTAAGTCCTGTGTTTCTGTCCCTACGTGTTAATTGTGATTGTTTGATTGTTTTGCCGGGGGTACGTCTCTGGGGTACCTCTGTATAGTTAAGTAGTTATTATGGTTTGACTGTGGGTTTTATTTTTTGTTTGCCAGACAGAAATATTATATTTGGCGATGTTGGGTCAGGGTAGGGAAGGCAGAATATCGGAGGGAGCATTGGGGGCCTTCCTCTGGCTTGTTATATTTTACCTTCCCCGGAGAGTAGAGGCAAGGGGACGCATCCTACAGGGGTACAATGTAAAAGTCTGGAAAGTGAGATGGGAGCACATACGGCAGAAGATGCTTAACATGTTTGGTGTGGACAGGAGTATCCAGCAGTGGAAGCACCGGTGGCAGGACTGTGTTGGCTGTGAAGTGGACCTAATGGATCACCTTGACATCATTGTTGGGATGCAAGTTAGTAAGTATATGACCAACATTATATCACATCAGAGGATGAATGCACAGGACACCAATTATGTTGAGCACAAGATATGTGCACACATCATGGAAATTGCCATTAGGAAACATAACTTGCCTGTCATGACATACTGTGCCACCCCTACCTCACGCTTATGTTTGGTACACTTCACATGATAAACTGGCTGACAATCTCTGTGAGACACACAATGTGAGCCACCAACATGTCAAAGCCTGTAACATACCTGTGAGTAGTGGAAAAACTGATTTGACCCTCAATTGAGGTGTGACAGCAGATTTTACATTCATGAAGCAGTGGGAGAGGTCATAGTATGCTATGTCACTCAGACCGTGGCATGGATGTCCATTAGGCCACCAGTGTTAAATTGACATGCGTTGTGGGTCAGACAGGCTCTGTAGATTGCAAATTGTATGTAATGTGGCAACACACCTGTCTATTCCAATGACTGAAATTGTATCATGAAACCATCAATGATGTACGTGAGTTTTGCAAAATGTGATGTCAATTACATTAATTATACTTTCCACAATTTTTGAACAGCAGGAAGACCCTTGATCATACAAGGATATGTGGATGCATTCATGGACCCACACGCCACAGGTGAGTGTATCGCCCCTGACTTTGGATTATATGTGTTGACATATGCAAGCAATGCAACAGGCCCTGTATGTTGTAGCACACAGTGTGGATGTGCATCATTAAGTCAAGGGTAATGCACATCAGCATCATGTGATGCTGGAGGACAGAATTGCCATTTGTGACTTCATGTTGTAATGCCTCATATAATTCACAACACCCTATCTATGTGCAAGCACAGAGTCCGTGATGTGGGTAATGTCATAGCCATGCCATTGAGCCATTCACACAGCATCACAAACATCTATGACATGATTGCAAAAGCGTTCCAGATCTGCAGCAGCCAAATTCCTTTTTACAGGATTTATCATATATGTTATTTAGGAACTACCCACAGACAGGCTGGGAACTTTGGAGGGGCGATTTTGAATCACCTCATTTTGTCAGGTCCATCCACCACAGATCTGTGGATAGATCACGCTTCCCATACTACTTCTTCCCCAATGGGTGGGAAATCCAACACACAAGAATGAAAATCGGCAGAACACTTTCAAGTACCATTCTGACAACAACATCAAAACTTTTCTTCGCTGTGACAGATTTTTCAACACATTGAATAAGCCTTGAGAAAGTTACGTATCAGTAACGAAACACGTGTCGGCTGTCATCGGCTGCTTTTCAATTGTCACTACTTGGAAGGCCCTAGGACTAGGACCTCCGCTCTGGCCGCTACTTTTGCTCATAGTGCTCAATCAATATTCAAACCATGTATTGAATTTGAAATTATATGTACTGCCTTTTGAATTACATACAGTTTTTGTATTGTGTTTGGTATTATCCACAACCTCTATGATAAACTGTTGGACTGAATGATATTAAATTGCACAGGAAATATATCCATTTTGACGTTCTCTTCTCTTTATATGGTTGATGCAATTTGTATGTTCTCTTATCTGTGAGATAATACATCAAATAAGAAATCATTGTTGTAGGACCTCTCGAACTGGCCATTTGCCCAAACTCAATGACCATACCGTAATTTGTTTTTGTTAAATATTAGAGTGCAGAGGTACAACCATTTTTCTAAGGCATGTACAGAGACATGTTGAAGAAGAGGCTGATTCAGTCAGCAGGCTGATTGCAGTGTCATTAAGAACAGCACAATGATTGGCAATCCATATCAAAGTCCAAGGTGAGTGTAGCAGTTATTCATCGGACAGTGAAGGCTAATGTTCCTTGTCATGATAGTAGGCACAGTTCCAAGCGGAAACAGTCCATTTGACATAGATAAATGCTAGCGCTGACTTCTTCGCAAGATTGTTGATTCATCCACATCTTCCTCCTCTGATTTGACATGTGCATCCCGTGTGCGTTGGCTGGAGCACTGTGAGGCTGTGATACTTCAGTGGGATGAGATGTGGATGTTGAAGGTGCAGCAGCATTCATCTGTGCCAAAGGTTGAGGCAGTATTGTAGTGATCAGTAGCTGTAGGTCTTGAAAGACTCCTGCAACGTCTCTGTGGTATGCAGCCTTGGCTGCCTAGTGTGAGGCCTGCATCCGCTCCATGTTCTCCATGGTCATTGTTAGAAATGGGATCCCTGGCTGGCCAGGGCTTGCGCCAAAGTCAGTCAGAGACCACCACTTCCATGTCAGGGCAAGGGAGTTACACGCCAAGATAACCCCTGCTAACCCCCTTGGTAATGTAGCACGAGCAGTAAGGCTAAACTCGGAGGCAATGTGAGTTGTGTTTGCGCACGCACCCCCAGCAACAACACCCAAGGCCCACCACAAAGGAAACTCCACACAAGGTTATGTATAAAAATAGCCTTTGTATTACCAAAACACATTAGATAAAAACACACACTTTACAATGTGTCAACAGGCACGGGCAGAATTTACAGGGGATATGTACAAGACAGGGCCACCTGGACCACTGTCAGGAATCAGCACTTTTAGAACTAGAAATACTGTTAGAAATAGCACGTTGTAGATCATAGAAGAATAATCACTTTAGCACACAACCAGTAACTACTGGTAACCGGTAAGTACCACCTACGCAACCCTAACCACCTTAGGAAAATGTCACGCAGGGAACTAGGACCTCACTAGCAACACCTGTACTAGGAGAAAAACAACCACCTAAGTATCACCATATATTTAGGGGTATAGGCATAGGAACATTACACATGATGCATAAACATTCAGAGGTGTAGGGAAGGAAAACACATGATGCATCAACAACACATTCAGAGGTGTAGGTACAAGGCACATGATGCATAAACAACACATTCAGAGGTGCAGGAACAATTGCGCAGAAATCACATTAGTCACCACCTGTGAATGTCTCTAGGCCAACTGGCCTCGCAGGGGCTAGGACGCCCTGTGTCCCAAAGTCAGGGGTGGCCTAAACGTAAAAGCTGCCCACTAAGTGCTGGGCAGCTGTGTAGATACTGATGGGGCCAACGTGGGAGCCTCCCAGGCTCTGCACAATTGACTGGGCCCTCAGGAGCCTTTCAGGTTCCAAGTAAACAAATGCCCTCACGAGCCTCTCTGGGCTCTAGAAAACAAATGGGGTACCTGAGCCCCTCGTGGGCTCTCAAAAAAATTGCCGCCTTGTGGGAGCCTCTCTGGCTCTGAGTAATGATGTGCCCCCTGAGCCTCTCCGGGCTCCTCAACAACAGATGGCGCCTTGAGCCTCTGGGCTCAGAAAACAACTGTGGCGCTTTGAGACTCTCGGGGCTCTAAGAACAAATGGCGCCGAAACCTGGAGTCCCCCTCCTGGGGTCTCCCAAAGACAATGGTGCGCTTCTGAGCCTCTCGGGTCTCCTAACTCAAGTAATGGCCCCGGAGCGGTGGAGTCCCCCCTCTGGGGACTAGTGAACAAATGGCGCCTCGGAAGACGGGGGGGCCTCTCTGGGCTCTAATTAAACAAAATGTGTCCTGCGGTCATTGGAGTCCCGCTCGGGGGACTCAGAACCAGGATCTGCCCCCAGGGGCCCTCGTGGGCCTTGAAACAGAATGCGGCCTTGCCGGAGCCTCTCTGGCTCGAAAACACTGGCGGGGCCAAACAACGGTGGAGCCTATCAGGCTCGAAATAATAGTGCCCCAGAGAGGGGGAGCGGCCCGCTGTCAGCCGGGGCCGCTCTATCCTCCGCAATACCGGCCAAAATTACGAGGGAGCCTTTCAGGCTCGAACTACAAAATGTCCCCACAAGTTAGAGGGGAGGGGCAGGCACCGGCAATGTGCCCCGATGCCCTCCTCTTCAGGAACGGACCCCGGGCCCCACTCACCGGCTGCTCCTCTGTGCTCTCGCCGGTCTTCTGCTTCCTCTCGCGGACACGGGGCTCTCCTCCTCAACTGGAGGCCCTGCAACCTTACGCCCGGCCGCACTTCTGTCTTGCGGGGCCCGCCCACGGTCAGGCGGCCCGTTTTACTTCCTGCTCCTTCCCTGATGACGCGGCGGGGGCTCGGCTGGCTGGGCCAATCCCAGTGCGGCCTCCAGGTGATGCCGGCGGCTTCGTCTCTCACGGGGAAACTCGGCCTCGGTGCCGCAACGGTGATTTCAACCCGGGGAGGGCTCCCGTGAAATAAACAAATACGGGCCAATATGCGGCGGGGGCAGCCGCTTGTGATTTACACAATAGAAACAGCGGCAAAGTCACTGGCAGCGCAAAATGCAGGGTGGGCACCTGCCTGGAACACAAAGCGCTCCCAAAGCCCTAGAAGCAAAACAAAGCGCTCCCCAGCGCTAGTGGCACAAACCAAGGTCCAAGTAAAAATAAAGCGCTCCCAGCGCTAGAGGCCCATAGTCCAGGAACAGTTCAGCCACAAGGTCCTTAGCAGAGCAAAGCGGGGGGCAAAGCTGGGCCCAGGGGCCAGCTCACTGGGCCCTCCAGGCAGGGAGGTGGTCCTAGTGGCGGTTCCTCCTGGTGCCCAGCAGCAGCAGCCCCCCTCAGTAGGATCAGGAAAGAGAACAGGTTGTGAGGGGACACAGCCCCTTTTTATCTTACTAAATCCTTTGTCTGGCTTCAGGGTGAGGGGGCAAAACCAGTTGCAGCTGGTTTGTGAGCACTCTTGATGTGCTCAGCCCCTCACTCTATTCACTGGCAGGGCTAGGGTCATTAGACGCACCACAGGGGGCGGAGCCAGCATTGTGTGGGGAAAGCCCAGCCCTATTCAGGACCCAGGTGCACCACTCCCTCACATCACACATGCTAATCTCAACACTCACCACCGGGCAGACCCATCATGACTCATGGAGCCTGGCACCCCAGCCAGCTCCAGCCAATCACACGCCAGCACCTTTACAGCAAACGCACAGCCATGTCTAGAAGTGGCACTTCCACACTAGACACATACACGCAGCATACATCATTGCGCAGCATTCAATCCCACGAGTCCGCACATACCAGACTCGAGCCTGCACACCCCATGCATCAGGAACTACCAGGGACACATACATTCCCCATGCATTCCTATGAGAGGGCAGGCCTATCTCACGACATGCACTCAGAGTGCGCACGCACTTTCCACTGGGACACAGTGAAAGTGCGCAGAAACCAAAAATCACCATCACCAGGTCACCATTAAAAGCAAAAAGTTTAGGGGTGAACCTGCCAGAAGGGCCAAGTCTAACACAACCCCCTTCCAGCCAAAACGCAGGGGAGACCAATCACCACCGTGATGGGCTTCCCTGCTTAGGGCGATAGAACACGGACGCGGGCCCGCAACTGCAGGGATACCCTCCTGTTCTACACGGCAGTGAACCCATGGGATTCCGTCCAAAACCACTGTCTGGAACAACTGGGCTACCCCACTGGTACTCCCAAGCTGTCCGCGGCCAGGACCAGGCCCTGGGCCACCCAGGTGCCACTGGTCCTTGTCTATTCGCAGAGTGGGGGGTAGTAACCCCTGGCACATAGTAGCCATTCTCCACTCTTCCTGTCTGCAAGACAGGACTAGACTGCCACTGGTTCTCCAGCCTAGGGTCTACAACCTCAGGTGGACCAGGAGTCTCAGGGAAGGCTATCCTCCCCCTACCTCTTCTCCTAGGGTTCCTCCTCCTCCGGCGAGGGGTACACCTAGAACGCCATTCCAACCCAGGGTTTAACCCCTCAGGTTGCACCGGGGTCAGAGGTGGGCTCTCCCACCCTTTGCACCCCCTTCCAGAGGTCTGCACCCTCCCAACTGGAGAGGTTCCCCTGGAAGATGAACTGGTCAGGACGCTGCTTACAGAAGTCCTACCCTCCAGGTCAGGCGGATCCTGAACCTGGCCTTCCAACCTCGGGTCTAGGACCTTTGGTGGACTAATTGCCTGGCCCTCCAGGACTTCTGGAGACTTACACACCGTCCCCCTGAGGCTAACAAATGACACATATGTTGTGTGACTGTCTGTCTGGCGCAGATCTCCCGTCCCCTGTCCACCTGACAGTGTGCAAAGATCCCCCAGAACAGAAGTGGTGTCACCATGGTCACTACACGGGAACTCGGCCCAACGGGGTAGTCCCTGACCCACTGGTTCTTCCACTGGGGAACTCATCCCCCAATCACTCTTCACACTGGACTCCTGTACCCTCCCTACCGGAGCGGTACTGCCAGACTCTAGAACCACAGGAGCCCTGTTTACAGACTCTCTAGGTCCTCTACTCACTAGGAGATCTTCCTCAAGTGGAGTAACAGGACAGCCTAGGTCCCCAACCTGGTCTTCCCTAAAGAAACCATACAAGTCCTGAGGCAGGGCTTCGTGCGTCTGGGGACCCTCGGTCACCCTCTTACTCCTGCTCCACTGAGCCAGGCAGTAAGCCCCTACACCCTCCTCGCTATCCTGGGACCTAGCTGGGCTACACTGAGCCTCTTCCACCACGCTGGGCTGGAAGAGAACCACTACTTTTGGAATCACTCCCTAATGACTCTAGAGAACCTCTGGCACTTTCCAATCTGTCTGCTTCCCTTGCAATCTCCCAAGGATCAAAGGTCTCCAACCTCAACAGGTGTTGCCGCAACTCCGGCAAACAACGACTTAGCACCTGTTCCTTGAGAATAAGATCAAACAGTTTGTCAAAACCAGGTCCCGTGGGAACCTCTAACCACTCAATCAGTGCACACTGACAGTCCCCTGCCTACTCCTCCCAAGACTGGTGAGACAGTTTCCTACTGTCCCTGAACTTCAACCTATACTCCTCTTCTGGGGAAACAGGTACCAGACTGTGGGAACTGGGGGTGGGACTTCTTGCACTGGGCTCTATATAGCTGCCACCACTGGACTCAACCCGCCCTGGGGAGTCCAGAAAATTAAAACTGCGCGCAGGGGATAGTCTACCCTCCAGAGCTACTTTGCCTCTGGTGAAGGCCCTCTCAGCCTCTATCCTCTCCTGCGCTAAGACCCTCTCAGTCTCTAGCTGTTGCTTCTTAACCTCCAGCTGCGCCATAGCCTGGGCATGCTCTAACCTGAGCTTTTCTACAGCCAGCTGGTGCTCCCTTTCTTTCCTCCTATCCTCCCACTCCTCTGGGGACAGGGAAAAGGATGAGGCGCTGCCTCCTATGCTGGACCCAGCAAGGGACTCCCTACCTATGGGGTCTTCACTCTCTACTGGCGTCCAGGTACTGTCATCTTCTTCCTCCTCTTCTGAATCTTCAGGGCTCCCCACAGACCTACCACCCTCCTGGTGTGAGGCCCGGGCCCTTTCCTCACTGCGCTCAAGATCCCTTTGAATCTTATACCATTGGACAGGTGGTCCCTAAGTTCGTACAGAGTGTCTGACTCACCCACCCCTATGTCTCTCTCTCTACAGAACCTTTCCAACTCTTGCATACTGTACCAAGCTAGATCACTGAGATCAAAAGCAGGTTCCATTTTGGTGAACGTTGTAGAGAAAAGATTACACAGGGAACCTAGGGGTCTGAGCTTAACATAGGAGTACACAATTCACAAAGGTATTCAGCAAGTTCCCTATCCCAGAGAATTCACACTCACTTGTCCAGTGCAACACACCATTTATCCACACACAACCCCCCCCTCGGACTGGTAAGGCAGTTTCTACCACCCCTGATCCCTCAACCTGACCACACGTGACACAGGTACCAACTCTGGGCGCAGGGTGGGGAACAAATGTACTGGACACAATTACACAATGATACCTTTAGGAGAAGAAATATGGAACTTCAAAAAAACAATAATCCCCAAAATGTGGTCATCTAAAATGCAGAGTTTTGTAGTGCGGCCAGTTGCCACTGCGGTACAACGCAAACACAAATCCGGATCCCTTCCGCTGCCAACGTTAGAAATGGGATCCCTGGCTGGCCAGGGCTTGCACCAAAGTCAGTCAGACACCACCACTTCCACGTCAGGGCAAGGGAATTACACGCCAAGATAACCCCTGCTCAGCCCCTTGGTAACGTAGCACGAGCAGTAAGGCTAAACTCGGAGGCAATGTGAGTTAAGTGTTTGCGCACGCACCCCCAGCAACAACACCCAAGGCCCACAACAAAGGAAACTCCACACAAGGTTATGTATAAAAATAGCCTTTGTATTACCAAAACACATTAGATAAAAACACACACTTTACAATGTGCCAACAGGCATGGGCAGAATTTACAGGGGATATGTACAAGACAGGGCCACCTGGACCACTGTCAGGAATCAGCACTTTTAGAACTAGAAATACTGTTAGAAATAGCACGTTGTAGATCATAGAAGAATAATCACTTTAGCACACAACCAGTAGCTACTGCTAACCAGTAAGTACCACCTACGGAACCCAAACCACCTAAGGAAAATGTCACGCAGGGAACTAGGACCTCACTAGCAACACCTGTACTAGGAGAAAAACAACCACCTAAGTATCACCATACATTTAGGGGTATAGGCATAGGAACATTACACATGATGCATAAACATTCAGAGGTGTAGGGAAGGAAAACATATGATGCATCAACAATACATTCAGAGGTGTAGGAACAAGGCACATGACGCATAAACAACACATTCAGAGGTGCAGGAACAATTGCGCAGAAATCACTTTTGTCACCACCTGTGACTGTCCCTAGGCCAACTGGCCTCGCAGGGGCTAGGACGCCCTGTGTCCCAAAGTCAGGGGGGCCTAAACATAGCAGCTGCCCACTAAGTGCTGGGCAGCTGTGTAGATACTGATGGGGCCAACGTGGGAGCCTCCCAGGCTCTGCACAATTGACTGGGCCCTCAGGAGCCTCCCAGGCTCCAAGTAAACAAATGCCCCCACGAGCCTCTCTGGGCTCTAGAAAACAACCGGGACACCACAATTCCCGCCTTGTGGGAGCATCTCTGGCTCTGAGTAATGATGTGCCCCCTGAGCCTCTCCGGGCTCCTCAACAACAGATGGCGCCTTGAGCCTCTGGGCTCAGAAAACAACTGTGGTGCTTGGAGCCTCTCGGGGCTCTAAGAACAAATGGGGCCGAAAGCTGGAGTCCCCCTCCTGGGGTCTCCCAAAGACAATGGTGCGCTTCTGAGCCTCTCGGGTCTCCTAACTCAAGTAATGGCCCCGGAGCGGTGGAGTCCCCACTCTGGGGACTAGTGAACAAATGGCGCCTCGGAAGACGGTGGGGCCTCTCTGAGCTCTAATTAAACAGAAGGTGTCCTGCGGTCGTTGGAGTCCCGCTCGGGGGACTCAGAACCAGGATCTGCCCCCGGGGGCCCTCGTGGGCCTTGAAACAGAATGCGGCCTTGCCGGAGCCTCTCTGGCTCGAAAACACTGGTGGGGCCAAACAACGGTGGAGCCTATCAGCCTCGAAATAATAGTGCCCCAGAGAGGGGGAGCGGCCCGCTGTCAGCCGAGGCCGCTCTATCCTCCGCAATACCGGCCAAAATTACGAGGGAGCCTTTCAGGCTCGAACTACAAAATGTCCCCACAAGTTAGAGGGGAGGGGCAGGCACCGGCAATGTGCCCCGATGCCCTCCTCTTCGGGAACGGACCCCCGGCCCCACTCACCGGCTGTTCCTCTGTGCTCTCGCCGGTATTCTGCTTCCTCTCGCGGACACGGGGCTCTCCTCCTGCAACCTTACGCCCGGCCGCACTTCTGTCTTGCGGGGCCCACCCACGGTCAGGCGGCCCGCTTTACTTCCTGCTCCTTCCCTGATGACGCGGCAGGGGCTCGGCTGGCTGGGCCAATCCCAGCGCGGCCTCCAGCTGAAGCCGGCGGCTTCGTCTCTCACGGGAAACTCGGCCTCGGTGCTGCAACGGTGATTTCAACCCGGGGTGGGCTCCCGTGAAATAAACAAATACGGGCCAATATGCGGCGTGGGCAGCTGCTTGTGATTTACACAATAGAAACAGCGGCAAAGTCACTGGCAGCGCAAAATGCAGGGTGGGCACCTGCCTGGAACACAAAGCGCTCCCAAAGCCCTAGAAGCAAAACAAAGTGCTCCCCAGCGCTAGTGGCACAAACCAAGGTCCAAGTAAAAATAAAGCGCTCCCAGTGCTAGAGGCCCATAGTCCAGGACCAGTTCAGCCACAAGGTCCTTAGCAGAGCAAAGCAGGGGGGGGCAAAGCTGGGCCCAGGGGCCAGCTCACTGCGCCCTCCAGGCAGGGAGGTGGTCCTAGTGGCGGTTCCTCCTGGTGCCCAGCAGCAGCAGCCCCCCTCAGTAGGATCAGGAAAGAGAACAGGTTGTGAGGGGACACAGCCCCTTTTTATCTTACTAAATCCTTTGTCTGGCTTCAGGGTCAGGGGGCAAAACCAGTTGCAGCTGGTTTGTGAGCACTCTTGATGTGCTCAGCCCCTCACTCTATTCACTGGCAGGGCTAGGGTCATTAGACGCACCACAGGGGGCGGAGCCAGCATTGTGTGGGGAAAGCCCAGCCCTATTCAGGACCCAGGTGCACCACTCCCTCACATCACACATGCTAATCTCAACACTCACCACCGGGCAGACCCATCATGACTCATGGAGCCTGGCACCCCAGCCAGCTCCAGCCAATCACACGCCAGCACCTTTACAGCAAACGCACAGCCATGTCTAGAAGTGGCACTTCCACACTAGACACATACACGCAGCATACATCATTGCGCAGCATTCAATCACACGAGTCCGCACATACCAGACTCGAGCCTGCACACCCCACGCATCAGGAACTACCAGGGACACATACATTCCCCATGCATTCTTATGAGAGGGCAGGCCTATCTCACCACATGCACTCAGAGTGCGCACGCACTTTCCACTGGGACACAGTGAAAGTGCGCAGAAACCAAAAATCACCATCACCAGGTCACCATTAAAAGCAAAAAGTTTAGGGGTGAACCTGCCAGAAGGGCCAAGTCCAACACAACCCCCTTCCAGCCAAAACGCAGGGGAGACCAATCACCACCGTGATGGGCTTCCCTGCTTAGGGCGATAGAACACGGACGCGGGCCCGCAACTGCAGGGACACCCTCCTGTTCTACACTGCAGTGAACCCATGGGATTCCGTCCAAAACCACTGTCTGGAACAACTGGGCTACCCCACTGGTACTCCCAAGCTGTCCGCGGCCAGGACCAGGCCCTGGGCCACCCAGGTGCCACTGGTCCTTGCCTATTCGCAGAGCGGGGGGTAGTAACCCCTGGCACATAGTAGCCATTCTCCACTCTTCCTGTCTGCAAGACAGGACTAGACTGCCACTGGTTCTCCAGCCTAGGGTCTACAACCTCAGGCGGACCAGGAGTCTCAGGGAAGGCTCTCCTTCCCCTAACTCTTCTCCTAGGGTTCCTCCTCCTCCGGCGAGGGGTACACCTAGAACGCCTATCCAACCCAGGGTTTAACCCCTCAGGTTGCACCGGGGTCAGAGGTAGGCTCTCCCACCCTCTGCACCCCCTTCCAGAGGTCTGCACCCTCCCAACTGGAGAGGTTCCCCTGGAAGATGAACTGGTCAGGACGCTGCTTACAGACGTCCTACCCTCCAGGTCAGGCGGATCCTGAACCTGGCCTTCCAACCTCGGGTCTAGGACCTTTGGTGGACTAATTGCCTGGCCCTCCAGGACTTCTGGAGACTTACACACCGTCCCCCTGAGGCTAACAAATGACACATATGTTGTGTGACTGTCTGTCTGGCGCAGATCTCCCGTCCCGTGTCCACCTGACAGTGCGCAAAGATCCCCCAGAACAGAAGTGGCGTCACCATGGTCACTACACGGGAACTCGGCCCAACGGGGTAGTCCCTGACCCACTGGTTCTTCCACTGGGGAACTCATCCCCCAATCACTCTTCACACTGGACTCCTGTACCCTCCCTACCGGAGCGGTACTGCCAGACTCTAGAACCACAGGAGCCCTGTTTACAGGCGCTCCAGGTCCTCTACTCACTAGGAGATCTTCCTCAAGTGGAGTAACAGGACAGCCTAGGTCCCCAACCGGGTGTTCCCTAAAGAAACCATCCAAGTCCTGAGGCAGGGCTTCGTGCGTCTGGGGACCCTCGGTCACCCTCTTACTTCTGCTCCACTGAGCCAGGCAGTAAGCCCCTACACCCTCCTCGATATCCTGGGACCTAGCTGGGCTACACTGAGCCTCATCCACCACACTGGGCTGGAAGATACCTGAACCACTACTATTGGAATCACTCCCTAATGACTCTAGAGAACCTCTGGCACTTTCCAATCCGTCTGCTTACCTTGCAATCTCCCATGGATCAAAGGTCTCCAACCTCAACAGGTGTTGCCGCAACTCCGCCCAACAACGACTGAGCACCTGTTCCTTGAGAATAAGATCAAACAGTTTGTCAAAATCAGGTCCCGGGGGAACCTCTAACCACTCAATCAGTGCACACTGACAGTCCCCTGCCTACTCCTCCCAAGACTGGTGAGACAGTTTCCTACTGTCCCTGAACTTCAACCTATACTCCTCTTCTGGGGAAACAGGTAGCAGACTGTGGGAACTGGGGGTGGGACTTCTTGCACTGGGCTCTATATAGCTGCCACCACTGGACTCAACCCGCCCTGGGGAGTCCAGAAAATTAAAACTGCGCGCAGGGGATAGTCTACCCTCCAGAGCTACTTTGCTTCTGGTGAAGGCCCTCTCAGCCTCTATCCTCTCCTGCGCTAAGACCCTCTCAGTCTCTGGCTGTTGCTTCTTAACCTCCAGCTGCGCCATAGCCTGGGCATGCTCTAACCTGAGCTTTTCTACAGCCAGCTGGTGCTCCCTTTCTTTCCTCCTATCCTCCCACTCCTCTGGGGACAGGGAAAAGGACGAGGCACTACCTCCTACGCTGGACCCAGCAAGGGACTCCCTACCTATGGGGTCTTCATTATCTACTGGCGTCCAGGTACTGTCATCTTCTTCCTCCTCTTCTGAATCTTCAGGGCTCCCCACAGACCCACCACCCTCCTGGTGTGAGGCCCGGGCCCTTTCCTCACTGCGCTCAAGATCCCTTTGATTCTTATACCATTGGACCAGGTGGTCCCTAAGTTCATACAGAGTGTCTGACTCACCCACCCCTATGTCTCTCTCTCTACAGAACCTTTCCAACTCTTGCATACTGTACCAAGCTAGATCACTGAGATCAAAAGCAGGTTCCATTTTGGTGAACGTTGTAGAGAAAAGATTACACAGGGAACCTAGGGGTCTGAGCTTAACACAGGAGTACACAATTCACAAAGGTATTCAGCAAGTTCCCTATCCCAGAGAATTCACACTCACTTGTCCAGTGCAACACACCATTCATCCACACACAACCCCCCCCTCGGACTGGTAAGGCAGTTTCTACCACCCCTGATTCCTCAACCTGACCACACGTGACACAGGTACCAACTCTGGGTGCAGGGTAGGGAACAAATGTACTGGACACAATTACACAATGATACCTTTAGGAGAAGAAATATGGAACTTCAAAAAAACAATAATCCCCAAAATGTGGTCATCTAAAATGCAGAGTTTTATAGTGCGGCCAGTTGCCACTGCGGTACAACGCAAACACAAATCCGGATCCCTTCCGCTGCCAATGTTAGAAATGGGATCCCTGGCTGGCCAGGGCTTGCACCAAAGTCAGTCAGACACCACCACTTCCACGTCAGGGCAAGGGAATTACACGCCAAGATAACCCCTGTTCACCCCCTTGGTAACGTAGCACGAGCAGTAAGGCTAAACTCGGAGGCAATGTGAGTTATGTGTTTGCGCACGCACCCCCAGCAACAACACCCAAGGCCCACAACAAAGGAAACTCCACACAAGGTTATGTATAAAAATAGCCTTTGTATTACCAAAACACATTAGATAAAAACACACACTTTACAATGTGCCAACAGGCATGGGCAGAATTTACAGGGGATATGTACAAGACAGGGCCACCTGGACCACTGTCAGGAATCAGCACTTTTAGAACTAGAAATACTGTTAGAAATAGCACGTTGTAGATCATAGAAGAATAATCACTTTAGCACACAACCAGTAACTACTGGTAACCGGTAAGTACCACCTACGCAACCCAAACCACCTAAGGAAAATGTCACGCAGGGAACTAGGACCTCACTAGCAACACCTGTACTAGGAGAAAAACAACCACCTAAGTATCACCATACATTTAGGGGTATAGGCATAGGAACATTACACATGATGCATAAACATTCAGAGGTGTAGGGAAGGAAAACATATTTTGCATCAACAACACATTCAGAGGTGTAGGAACAAGGCACATGACGCATAAACAACACATTCAGAGGTGCAGGAACAATTGCGCAGAAATCACTTTTGTCACCACCTGTGACTGTCCCTAGGCCAACTGGCTTTGCAGGGGCTAGGACGCCCTGTATCCCAAAGTCAGGGGGGGCCTAAACGTAGCAGCTGCCCACTAAGTGCTGGGCAGCTGTGTAGATACTGATGGGGCCAACGTGGGAGCCTCCCAGGCTCTGCACAATTGACTGGGCCCTCAGGAGCCTCTCAGGCTCCAAGTAAACAAATGCCCCCACGAGCCTCTCTGGGCTCTAGAAAACAACTGGGGAACCACAATTCCCCCCGTGTGGGAGCCTCTCTGGCTCTGAGTAATGATGTGCCCCCTGAGCCTCTCCGGGCTCCTCAACAACAGATGGCGCCTTGAGCCTCTGGGCTCAGAAAACAACTGTGGCGCTTTGAGCCTCTCTGGGCTCTAAGAACAAATGGCGCCGAAAGCTGGAGTCCCCCTCCTGGGGTCTCCCAAAGACAATGGTGCGCTTCTGAGCCTCTCGGGTCTCCTAACTCAAGTAATGGCCCCGGAGAGGTGGAGTCCCCCCTCTGGGGACTAGTGAACAAATGGCGTCTCTGGGCCCTAATTAAACAAAAGGTGTCCTGCGGTCGTTGGAGTCCCGCTCGGGGCACTCAGAACAAGGATCTGCCCCCGGGGGCCCTCGTGGGCCTTGAAACAGAATGCGGCCTTGCCGGAGCCTCTCTGGCTCGAAAACACTGGCGGGGCCAAACAACGGTGGAGCCTATCAGGCTCGAAATAATAGTGCCCCAGACTGGGGGAGCGGCCCGCTGTCAGCCGGGGCCGCTCTATCCTCCGCAATACCGGCCAAAATTACGAGGGAGCCTTTCAGGCTCGAACTACAAAATGTCCCCACACGTTAGAGGGGAGGGGCGGGCACCGGCAATGTGCCCTGACGCCCTCCTCTTCGGGAACGGACCCCCGGCCCCACTCACCGGATGCTCCTATGTGCTCTCGCCGGTCTTCTGCTTCCTCTCGTGGACACGGAGTTCTCCTCCTCAACCGGAGGTCCTGCAACCTTACGCCCGGCCGCACTTTTGTCTTGCGGGGCCCGCCCACGGTCAGACGGCTTGCTTTACTTCCTGCTCCTTCCCTGATGACGCGGCGGGGGCTTGGCTGGCTGGGCCAATCCCAGCGCGGCCTCCAGGTGTTGCCGGCGGCTTCGTCTCTCACGGGGAAACTCGGCCTCGGTGCCGCAACGGTGATTTCAACCCGAGGTGGGCTTCCGTGAAGTAAACAAATACGGGCCAATATGCGGCGTGGGCAGCCGCTTGGGATTTACACAATAGAAACAGTGGCAAAGTCACTGGCAGCGAAAAATGCAGGATGGGCACCTGCCTGGAACACAAAGCGCTCCCAAAGCCCTAGAAGCAAAACAAAGCGCTCCCCAGCGCTAGTGGCACAAACCAAGGTCCAAGTAAAAATAAAGCGCTCCCAGCGCTAGCGGCCCATAGTCCAGGACCAGTTCAGCCACAAGGTCCTTAGCAGAGCAAGGCAGGGGGGGGCAAAGCTGGGCCCAGGGGCCAGCTCATTGGGTCCTCCAGGCAGGGAGGTGGTCCTAGTGGCGGTTCCTCCTGGCGCCCAGCAGCAGCATCCCCCTCAGTAGGATCAGGAAAGAGAACAGGTTGTGAGGGGACACAGCCCCTTTTTATCTTACTAAATCCTTTGTCTGGCTTCAGGGTGAGGGGCCAAAAACAGTTGCAGCTGGTTTGTGAGCACTCTTGATGTGCTCAGCCCCTCACTCTATTCACTGGCAGGGCTAGGGTCATTAGACGCACCACAGGGGGCGGAGCCAGCATTGTGTGGGGAAAGCCCAGCCCTATTCAGGACCCAGGTGCACCACTCCCTCACATCACACATGCTAATCTCAACACTCACCACCGGGCAGACCCATCATGACTCATGGAGCCTGGCACCCCAGCCAACTCCAGCCAATCACACGCCAGCACCTTAACAGCACATGCACAGCCATGTCTAGAAGTGGCACTTCCACACTAGACATATACACGCCGCATACATCATTGCGCAGCATTCAATCACACGAGTCGGCACATACCAGAGTCGAGCCTGCACACCCCACGCATCAGGAACTACCAGGGACACATACATTCCCATGCATTCCTATGAGAGGTCAGGCCTATCTCACCACATGCGCTCAGAGTGCGCACGCACTTTCACTGGGACACAGTGAAAGTGCGCAGAAACCAAAAATCTCCATCACCAGGTCACCATTAAAAGCAAAAAGTTTAGGGGTGAACCTGCCAGAAGGGCCAAGTCCAACGCTCATTCTCATTCAATGCAACTCTGGTGACATCGCTGGAGCCACTTTGACTGGGCAGTTGTTCTTGTCTCTGAGGCAGTACTCTAGCAATGTCTGCTATGGAATGCTGGAGAGCATGTAGTGGACTGTGGCTGTCTGTGATGGATGCTAGGTGGGCCCTATTGGGACTAATGCACCCACGGACCCCATCTAGTTTGCCACCAGGCTGTCAAACCCCACCCGCACCTGACCAGCCATCTCCTGACCTCTACCGCACGGCGATAAGATCTTAGAAGTGGGTCATCAAGGTCAAGGGAGACAGATGTGGTGGTAGGTGTTTGCTGCTCGGTGTTTTGTGCAGGGTGTGGAGGTACCACGACACTACTAGATGTCCCTGCTTCCGGAGATGGACTGCCAATGGAGTTGAGAAGCTCTTGGGGGGTGTCCTGGGCAATGGTTGAGATGTCTTCATCTTCATCATTGAAGAGTGGGACAGGCTGCTGTACAGGAGGTGATGTTTCTCCCTCAGCAATGTAAAGGTGAGATTCTGTTGTATGTGTGTCTCAAGAATGATCAGGCATTTGATCAGATTACAAGCAGACTGTATGACAATTTCCATTCAATATGTTTTAGAGGAGATACCTATAACATGCAGGTTAGTGAATCATTGTACCATATCACTGACATTAGAGTTGTCAATTCTTTTCTCACAGTTTACAAGTATGCCAAATGTGAGTGGCCAATTTCTACACACATGCTGCACCAGTTGTGTCCTCTGTTTAGTAGTGACAGTGGTGCCCATTATACCACATTGTTGTCGATACTGATTTTTTCAGATTCATGTGTCTGTACACTACACTGTGACAGAGTAACCCCTACTCATTATACTACAAACTTGTTTAAAGATTGTCTAGTTTTGGAGGTGTAGATTGCATGCTACCACACCTTGCTGTTGGCAATGCCACATGATTGTTATTGTGGCATGAGTAGGGCTATCATGGTGTTGAGATCAGGGTTGATGTGATGTGCCACATGATATGGGCAGGTAGATATGCTTGATTAGCGATGATCCAAACAGTATAGATCGTTGAAATCAAAGGGTGTATGGATACGATGAAGTGACAGATGTTGCAAGCTGGAGGAAATATGGCTCTTGGTCAAGGTTGGGACACTTGTGCACTTTTAGACTGAAGTCATCTTTCTTACATCAGGGGGTGTATGGATACGATGAAGTGACAGAGTGAGGCCTTCTCCTCACAGGGTTGACTCCGCACACATCCACTTCAGTGACAGAGGCCTGCACCATGTTTACAAGTTAATGTTACAGGCATGCATTTCATCATGCACTGGCACTTGACTTCTCTGTGTGGCACACAGACAGGCACCTTACCCGGGTAGTGCAAGTGTGTCCGGGTTCAGGGCAAGAATGTTTATGTTGAAGGAGGGTCCTCTTCAGGCACATTAGCAATGATTGACAAATTACAGTTTCTATGTGTGATGCACAATGCAGTACACACGTCAACAGCAAAAGCGTTGGCAATTGAGGATTTGCTTCATTTTTGCATGTTAGGGGTCATGATTTTCCTTGCATAAATTGCTTAGTGATCTCGTATTAGCTTCACCGTTGCAAGTATAGGGCAACGTATCTTTCTGTGGGTGTTGCAGGGTGGACAGCCAAAACAACACCCATTACCCTCACCTTTCAAACTACGTGAAGTGGTCACATCAAGTGAGAATGGCATGGAAATGTGCCTCTCTGATGGACACATGGATGATGCATGCTGTTCTGCTCATGGTGATTGGATGCCTTTGTTTGTGTAAGGATGTTTACAGACATGCCTGCGTATTTGTTCACTGCCACTGTTGACTTTCCCCAAGGATTGGTTTCCATGAACGTCAATGTGTAATGGCCATCTCAGCACCAAAACTGTGATTACTGTAGACTTCGGTTATCTGTATGGCACATGTGGAGACTGTGAAGTGGGTGAGGGCATTTTGATGTATAGGGTGAAGGTGACACGTAGCAATTTGATATGAATTGGTGCTACATTGTTATTCGTGCTCAATGTCATACTTCAATTAACATTCACCTTGACAGGGACTGTTTGGTTCTGTGAGCAAGGCACACAGACAAGACATTTAAATAGTTTTCATGGGACACATTCCTGATATGCAGAGTCCTCACACTCTACTTTTTGTAGCATATCCCTTCTGCTCATAGTTGAACATCACATTAGCCCTCCAGTATGCTACATTTGGGCATTGTGGAATATTCACCTTTTAGATACGAGGGTGCATATTCACTATGTTGTGGCGATGCATGTGTGGTATTACGACTCATGACATGCTTTGTCACTTTGAGAACACAGGGCTGCATCGCATGAAGAAGCAAAGGGGCATATTGAGTGGAGAGGGGACTAAAGTTAGCAGGCCACCACCAATGGCGGCACACATGAACCATTGTGCAGGGGTGTCTGAGTTGAGTTGGGAATTGTACATGTGCATGAAGGGGGACCTTAACTGCACATACACATTCTTCCACTCAACACAGGCACCCCTGTAAGTAAAACTCACTGCATTCCTTTTCTCTAACAATGAAATTCTGCTTCTATATCCATTAAAATATTTAGGAATAGTCTAGACAGCTCTAAATACTTATGTTGTGTTTTTATCTTATTGTTGCTACTTTATGTTTAGATTTTTAGGGGAAGAATACTAGATTGTGATGATTTTCATGTTTTTTTTAATCTGCCTTGGCATGGACATACCGGACAGACCAATGGCCACAGTTTACAGCCTCTTAAAATAGTTTGGTTGGTCAATGTACCCGCACTAGAGAATTATATGTAATGTTAGATCTCACATTTGTAGTCTAATAAAGATAGCTTAGTGGGTTAATGGTTTTGTTACAGATGTGCTGGTGTAACGTTTGCCCCCCACTTGCTCCACTCCTATTTCTGCTAAAGTGATTAAGGAGGTGATGGGAAAGTTGACTTGGAGTCTTCCATCCTCCTCCTGCCTAAGCCTATTTCCATCTAGCCTTTCTATCATTATCCCTTCAAGACATTGCGTCATGGTACCCTGTCATGCCAGTGGATGAGGAGGCAACCATCCAAATGGTCCAATGTTTGTTACAGCATTAGAGCATCCATCACAATCCACATTTACTCATCACCCTACAACAACAGTACACATTACACACATTTCCTTTCACCATCAAATGCGCAATACAGATCACAGCCATACACTAGTCTAAGGGCCTGATTATGAGCTTGACGGTGCAGGAGACTGATGGCACGCCACCGTCGCACACCGACAAACTCAACTTCTGGCCGCCCGCCCACCAGATTACAAGTTTTCAAGTTTGTCTGTCAGGCTGGACTTTGGCGTTCCCACAGCAGTGCCTATGAAAAAGGCACCACAATAGGATTGGCAAAGCAAGTTCATGCACGGCATGAACTATTAAGTCCATGCCGTGCAGGAACTGGGTGTGCATGCAGTCAGGGGGCACACCATGTGCTCCCCTGCATGCATCCCCATGGCCTAAGGCACCAGGGGGGCCTTAGTTTCCTCACCACCAACAGTTTCATGACGTGAACACTGCCATGAGACCGCTGGCAGTGACGAAACTCGTAATATACTTGGCGGGGCAGCAACGGCCTCCAAGCATATTGCGGCCTCACACTGCTGCGCTACCACCAGGGATCGCAGATACCTGGTGAGTGCTTGCGTCCCATGGCAATTGTAATTCAGCGGTCAGACCTCCGGTGTGGCGGTGACCGCCGCACCACCGCAGGTTTGGATGTCCTCATAATCTAGCTGTAAGTGTTTGCTCCCTCATCTTCTCAAGTTATAATAACAAATGATGATCTAGAATTAATCGACATACCCATTGTAGAAAAGTTAGATTAAATCTACTACATTAGGAAAGGTAGATCAACACTTAACAGCTGTTTGAAGATGACCAATGGGCAATTGTACATCCCAGTACAACAAAACAAATTGCAATGACCTTCAGCACATTTTCTACTATTTTGCAGCTTTACCTAACCTGTTCTCCCAGATGCCCCTCTCCTTCCAAGTGTGGTCTGTTGCTAGGCCTGGGCTACTAAAAGGCCTGCTCTTGCTGTACTCCCCATGATTGGCCTGCTGTTTTATATATTGACTTATGCTAGCCTGCTATCCTTGGTCTCTCTGCTCTACACTGCGGTCAGCAAGAAGCTGGCTAGAGTGGACAATATAGGCAAGACTATCTCACTGAGTCCAACACTGACTGCCCATACTGTTCCAACTAACTTGAACTGAAAGCCCCGCCCTATCCCTTTCTATTACCATCATCCAGGTAACCAAGCCCAGCCCGTCTTATCCTTTTTAGGTGGGTACACCTTGTTGCTTGTTGGGAAATCTCAGATTCATAAACCCCTATCATTATTGAGTAAACTACACCCCTGGTGATGGTTGCTACAGGAATGCCATGATAAACTCAGGCTTTATAGAAAAAGGCTGTCATTTGGAGGCCAACTTGCTGACCACCGAACCAGAGGGAGAAGAGCTAGATACAGAGGCTTCTAGCCCTTTAGTGGATGAAATAGGAGAACAGCATGAAGTGTTCTGATATTAGTCTCACCCCACTGCTTCAAGGTAAAGGCTGAGCTCATGTCCACGAAGAGGCAAGGAAAAAAGTGGAACCATGCTGCACAGTTTGGAACTGAAGTAGGCAAACACAATCTGCATAAAGAACTACTATATTTTAAGACAAGCATTGACAATGACAATCGGTGTTGCTTAACTTAGTATACAAATGAGGCTATAATTGCCCAAAAATATTTTTCTAGTGACCACTAGGTGGCACTGAAAGGCATACATTTGTTTTTAGGTCTCGCCTGTCGATGCGCATGCGCATCGAGCTTGCGAGACTATTGCGGCTTAAACAACCTTTAACTAACAAGCAAGGAATCGTGGCGATTCCTTGCAGTGCCCGTGACTTTTAAGCTCAATGCGCATGTGCATTGAGCTTAAAAGCGCGTGCACATCAGTTCCCTCAGCCGCAATCGCCGTCTGTTCCCTCAGCCGCATTCCTCCGACACCTTTTGAAGTGAAGCATAGCTTCACTTCAAAGGCCCCGGCTTCTTCACAACCACATGCCGCTCTCCCCGCTCCGCCCCCTCCCGCGTCTTCACACGTCTCACGGCCGGCAGGCCGTCTCGTATTTCTCCTCCCTCCCTCGCCTCCCTCCCTCAGCACGGGTACAGTCGGGACCACTCTGTGCGCTTGCTTTTGGATTTCGCAGCACTTTCCCAGTTGCCTTATTAGCCACCCGGGGTGTCACCAAAGTGCCTTGATTAATGCCGTGGCAGTGGAGAGGGGTGCCCCTGCTGTCACAAAGTGAATCACATTTTTCAACTTCTCGCCCCAATAGTTCCGCTCCCCAGCCTCTCTCCTGCCCGTCACTTTCCACCCTCGTTGCACTAAAAGCGAAAGTAAGTAAAAGCGCCTCGTTTAACAAAGCCCTTTACTTCCTGACCAAGAGAATGCCCGAAAATACAGGTATTTCAATGCAGGCTAGTCATGTCTTGCTCCCAGCACACAGTGTGCTCCTAAACATACATCTCTTCTTTGCTGCTCCTAAGTGTCTATCAGCGTCTATACCCTATGTCTTTGCACCCCTCCCTCCCCTGCACACCATCTCACACGGTCCCCAACTACCCCCAAAACATTTTAACCTCAGTCTGCCACACTTCCTCTCTCTCTGAGCCTGTCTCTTCTGCTATCCCAGAACTCGCGAACAGGCTCCTCTCCCCATGAGTCTTTCCCACTGCCCTCCCTACTTGAGGCCCTCAGTTCATCTCTTCCTCTCCTCCTGCAAAACTTTCAGGTGAGTTGTATCTCCCCCTGCCATTTGCTCTGGCCCCTCCCACCTGTCCATCAACCTTCCGGTGCCCTGGTGCTGCAGTCATAGCTAACTCTTGCATCGGCTCTTGCTGGCTATCGGCTTATTGCTAAATTAGCCACCTCTTTCTTCATTCAACCCTCAATTCCGTCATGATGTGGACCTGTTTCACCCTCACACAATCTGCCCTCTCTTGCCCTCGGTGCCTTTCAGTTACTCTCAATGTCCCAGTCATTTAACTCCTTAACACATACGTAAAAATAATTGCCATTTATAACGCCAATAGCGCCAACAAATACAGACCTACGACATAAGTAAAACACATTGACCTTTACATGCACAGCCACTGAAAATGAATTTGCATTATTTCTGCAAGTGTTTTTTTTATGCCGTTAGGAAATATTTATTTATATTTACGTTTCCAGGCCGTAGTTGGGTATAAGTTCCAGGAACCGAGCAGATACTAACTTTTAGTATTAACTTTCGATAAAGTACATCTGCTGCTTTGAAGTTTTTTTTTTTTTTTTTTTTTTTTACCTGAGTCCAGTATTTTTTTTAAGCTTTCTGGTCGTGTCTCATATCCTGAAGAATACCACATTTTTCCAGTTGGTAATTTTTATTTAATGCGGTGTGATGGGAAGAATCATTTGTCTCTTTAATGAGTAAAGAGTGCCAGACCCATTTAAAGAAGTTATTGCCGAGTAGATATATTAATCAATTGGCTGTGAGCCTACAAAAACATGACATCCACCGCATCCACCACCACCACCACACCCACCACCACTACATCCACCACCACATCCACTACAACCACCACCGCATCCACTACAACCACCACCGCACCCACCGCATCCACCACATCCACCGCATCCACCACCACATCCACCGCATCCACCACCACATCCACCACATCCACCACCACCACCACATCCACCCTCACCTCCACATCCACCATGACATCCACCGCCACATCCACCACCACATCCACCACTGCCACATCCACCACCACCACATCCACCACCACTTCCACCGCATCCACCACCACCACATCCACCACCACTTCCACCACCACCGCATCCACCACCACTACATCCACCACCACATCCACCACAACCACCACCCCATCCACCACCACCACCGCATCCACCATCACCACATCCACCGCATCCACCCCATCCACCACCACCACCGCATCCACCACCACCACCGCATCCACCATCACCACATCCACCGCATCCACCACCACCGCATCCACCACCACATCCACCATCACCTCCACATCCACCATGACATCCACCGCCACATCCACCACCACCACATCCACCACCACCACATCCAACACCACCGCATCCACCACCACACCCACCACCACTACATCCACCACCACATCCACCCCATCCACCACCCCATCCACCACCACATCCACCACCACATCCACCACCACATCCACCATCACCTCCACCACCATCACGTCCACCACCGCCACATCCACCACCACATCCACCACCACTTCCACCACCACCACCGCATCCACCACCACCACCGCATCCACCACCACCACCCCCACCACCACTACATCCACCACCACATCCACCACAACCACCATCCCATCCACCACCACAGCATCCACCACCACCACCGCATCCACCACCACATCCACCACCACCGCATCCACCATCACATACACCACTACCACCACATCCACCATCACCACCACCACCACATCCACCGCATCCACCACCACCGCATCCACCACCACCGCATCCACCACCACACCCACCACCACTACATCCACCATCACATCCACCACATCCACCATCACCTCCACATCCACCATGACATCCACCACCACCACATCCACCACCACCGCATCCACCACATCCACCACCACCACCACCCCCACCACCACTACATCCACCACCACATCCACTACAACCACCACCCCATCCATCACCGCATCCACCACATCCACAGCATCCACCACATCCACCGCATCCACCACATCCACCGCATCCACCACATCCACCGCATCCACCACATCCACCGTATCCACCACCACATCCACCGCATCCACCACCACATCAACCATCACCACCACATCCACCATCACATCCACCACCACCACCACATCCACCACCACATCCACCATCACCTCCACATCCACCATGACATCCACCGCCACATCCACCACCACATCCACCACCGCCACATCCACCACCACTTCCATCCACCACATCCACCACCACTTCCACCACTACATCCACCACCACATCCACCACAACCACCACCCCATCCACCACCGCATCCACCACCACCACCGCATCCACCACCACCGCATCCACCACCACCGCATCCACCACCACATCCACCACCACATCCACCATCACCACCACATCCACATCCACCATTACCTCCACATCCACCATGATATCCACCACCACATCCACCACCACCACATCCAACACCACCGCATCCACCACCACCACCGCATCCACCACCACCACCACATCCACCACCACCACCACACCCACCACCACATCCACCACACCCACCACCACATCCACCACCACAACCACCACCCCATCCACCACCACCACCACATCCACCATCACCTCCACATCCACCATCACCTCCACATCCACCGCCACATCCACCACCACATCCACCACATCCACCACCATCACATCCACCACCGCCACATCCACCACCACCACCGCATCCACCACCACCACCACCACTACATCCACCACCACATCCATCACCCCATCCACCACCACCACCGCATCCACCACCACATCCACCGCATCCACCACCACATCCACCATCACCACCACATCCACCATCACATCCACCACCACCACCACCACCACATCCACCATCACCTCCACCACCACTACCACCACCACATCCACCATCACCTCCACCACCACTACCACCACCACATCCACCATCACCTCCACATCCACCATGACATCCACCACCACCGCACCCACCACCACTACATCTACCACCACATCCACTACAACCACCACCCCATCCACCACCACCACATCCGCCGTATCCACCACCGCATCCACCACCACATCCGCCATCACCACCACATCCACCATCACATCCACCACCACCACCACATCCACCACCACATCCACCATCACCTCCACATCCACCATGACATCCACCACATCCACCACCACCACCACCACATCCACCACCGCCACATCCACCACCGCCACATCCACCACCACCACATCCACCACCACTTCCACCACCACCGCATCCACCACCACCACATCCACCACCACCGCATCCACCACCACCACTTCCACCGCATCCACCACCACCGCATCCATCACCACCACATCCACCGCCACCACATCCACCACCGCATCCACCACCGCATCCACCACCACATCCACCACCGCATCCACCACCGCATCCACCACCTCATCCACCACCGCATCCACCACCACCACATCCACCATACCCAACACCATCACTTCCACCACCACATCCACAACCACCGCATCCACCACCACCACATCCACCACCACCACATCCACCACATCACCACCACATCCACCACATCACCACCACATCCACCACATCACCACCACATCCACCACCTCCACCACCCCCACATCCACCAACACATCCACCCCCACATCCACCACCATCACCACCACATCCACCATCACCACCACCACCACATCCACCACCACCATATCCCCCAGATCCACTCACCCTCAACACCTCACCCTCAACCCCTCACCCTCACTCACCCTCACCCTCACTCACCCTCAACCCCTCACCCTCAACCCCTCACCCTCAACCCCTCACCCTCACTCACCCTCACAACACATATTGTGTTACAATAGGTGTCACATTTGCGAAAGATAAAACTATCTAGAGATGTAGCATAACGACCAGAGCTGCCATATAAGTCACGTAAATACAAAACATGTTGCATTCCAAATGCTATAGGTGTCACTCATCCATTTGCAAAACGAAAAATGTCAAAGTCTTCTATTGCGAGACCTATTGCATTTTCAATGCTTGTTAATTTAAGGGGGCTGTGTTTGCAATGTTGCATTCGGAGCAGAAATAATGACGAATTTACAAACCAGAAGCCTCCTTTTGTCAGAGAACAACAATTAGAAGCAAGGCAAAAGGGAGCAACATAAAAGCCATCCAAATCTGAAGAATGATTAGCTCAGTGGAGTACTGTATACAATGGTGTGTCCCAACAGACAGCTGGAATTGTCTGTAGATCACAAAAATAAATGGTGAAATATTAATACATTCAGGGCCAGATGTAGGTAATCTCAATTTACCTACTCTTAAATACCGAATCATACCGATTCGGTATTTAAGAGTAGGTAAATTGGATGTAGGTAATTTCTCTTTTTAAATGATTGATTGATTTGATTGATTGATTGATTGATTTATCCATTTGTAAAGCGCGCGAATGCCCGGAGGCATCTTGGCGCTATGACAGACTGCAAACTTCTGAGACGGGCAACCTAGATAACCGCAGTGAATACGAATCGGTATTTACCGATTCGATAATTGCCATTCATTCCTATGGGCCTGGAGGCCCATAGGAATGAATGTCAATTACCGAATCGGTAAATACCGTTTCAGTAATTGGGGGAAACATTGAAGGGTGGCAGGGTGTCACTTTGACACCCTGTTGCACCCCTCAATCGTGTATGGGTGCACATGTTGCAGACATACATGCGGGCATGTATGTCTGCAACATGGCAGCGTTTGAAAAGCAAAACAAAATGCTTTTTCAAGGCTTTTCATTATTTACCACCAACTTCTAGTTGGTGGTAAATAATGAATTCTTAAAGCCCTGTAGCACTGATTACAGTGCTACCTACATCTCATAATACAGATTCGGTAATTTTACAGAATCGGTAATTTTATCGAATCTGTAAAATTACCAAATCTGTATTTTAGGTGGCCCTACATCTCATTTTCCAAACACCGGTCGGTAACGGCCGAAATTACCGAATTTCGGCTTTTACCGACCAGTATTTGCCTACCTACATCTGGCCTTAGAGAGGGCACTTAATATTTAGCAAAAAATACTTTATAATTGTAGAACAGATAGACAGGATGGAACCAAGGGTATCGTCCATTTTATTTTCTCTTTTGAGCTGTAGTCTGTAAGTATAAACCATTGAAGGAAACAAGGACCAGCTGGATTAGATTGGCCTATATAGCGATCTGAGTACCAGAAGCGTTGGTGTAACAGGTCAGCACATGGGTGTTTTGTTGTCAGTTTAAGGGCCTGTTTTATTGTCCAATAGGTTATCCTTTACTATTTACCTGCCTGACATTACCCCAATCATTGCATGCCACAAATACATGAAGTATCCCATACCTTGCAAAACACCTCTACACCTTGTCTGTCCAAGTTCCAAACTGTCCTGACTAGCAAAAGTTGGCCACTTGTTTAGCTATTTGATTTTCCAATGTAGGGCGCTTTTACTTTCATCTCTGGGCCTTTTTCTGTCTCAGTGCAACCATATAGGTTAAGTCTAACAACATCGTACCTTGTTGTGAGTGGCTGCTGATTACCACTTGTGCCTGGTAGCAGTGTGTAGAGCCTTGTGTAGGGCCCTTCACAAAATGAAACAAATAAAAATACACATTAGCCCACCAATGCGGGCATTGAAGGTGACTTTGTATGGCAAATATGCATACTGTGCATAGACAGAATGCCATCACTCACAGTGAGAGGAGCCAATGGATAAAGTGGGATGACCCATTGGCCCATGCTGTATGCTGCAGTAGGCTGAAGCAAAATATGAATGGCACTATAGGAGACCAATGGATGAAGAGGGCTAACTGAAAGAAACTCTGTGTATATATGCATTTTTAAGATTTGTTTTAAAACAAAAGGTTTTGGCTGATGTCAAAAAGCCTTTGTAAATCCAAGCGAGCGACCCTTGACCTTGCCATGTAGGTCGCTCCACCCCCGCTGCAGCTGCACCAGCCCTTGTGCCTGGTACCCTTGTCTCTTGTTGCACCAGCCCTTGTGCCTCGCACCCTTGCTCCTGCTGCCCATTCCTGAGCGCCAATTTTTCCCTCGCCCCCCGTGCCCACTGCCAGCTTTCCCGCCGCTGCTACCCTGCAGCCCCGCCCCCCACGCCCATTCGCTAACCCCTGCCTCCCGCCTCCTGCCTCCCAGCTCCCCTTAAAACTGGCGACAGCGCGCAGTGAGGAGAGCGACCCTTGACCTTGCCAGGTCGGTCGCTCCTGCCCTCGCTGCAGCTGCACCAGCCCTTGTGCCTCTAGCAATGAGTTGAACTGTTGAACTGTTTTTCCCATTTGTTTTAGTGAACCCCTGATGAAGCGCCATCAGGCTCAAACTGCATTGGGTGTAAATAAATTAAATGAACCCATTCGGACACTCGATTGACTTCACGTGCCACTGTTGAAAGCCTGGATGGGCAGCAAGACGCATTTGAAAATGTTGAATAAAGATTCATTGTGCAATCAAGCTGTCTCCGTGGGGATTTAAGAAGCAAGAAAAGTTTGATATAAGGATTGGTATGAGAATTGAAAAACAGAGAGTAACATGGACAATTTATGTGGAAGTGAATTTCTGTGAGGAATCATTCTCTATTAAGCAGTGCGACGGATTGGTGTGTGATGAAAGTGCCCTTTTTGGAATCTTTGAAAACAGCTGTGTCACGGGGCGGTTCACAGTATCTGCTAGCACACAATATTAATAAATAATTTGCATTTGATTAAAGGATAAAGACTAAAACTAATGAAGGGAAGGTGTGCATTCTCATACTTAATCATTTTTTGTATTATAACTTATCGCCACCTACACATGGCCACCTTATGCTTACAATGAGTTTTAATTTAAAAGTTATTCACCAATGCAGCTGTTATACCAGTTATATTTTTCAAACAAGCCTTTCAGCTGCGGCATGCTTTTTATATTTAATATTCATAAAGGATACCAGGCTAAATCACGACCTAATCATGCACATACATCACATGCAGCTATATTGTGAAATTTATGTCATAACATACACTTAAAAAAAGGAGTGTGGACAAAACAAATGGCTTGCATATAAAGTTTATATACAAAATCAAATAAAAACAAGAATGACTTGAACCAGCAGTACAAATAATGAGAAATACTATTTTTAGACACATTTGATCCCTGTGCACAGGCTTGTAGAGTCACACACACAGACTAAAGGAAGCCTATGGGTAAAGTGGACTGATCCATTGCCCCATTCTGAATGCTGTTGTGGATTAATGTGGAATATGAGTGACAATTTAATAGACCAATGGATGATGCCCGCTAATCAAAAGCCTTTCTTTGTATGTATGTATAATGTGTATGATTGTTTTGTGGAAAAAAAACAATAGTATGGTAAAACAACTAAAGCTGTCTCCAAGCCCAGAACTAAAAATGGGGGCAAGCTATGGGGATCACTAGGTTTCATTGGCTTGGCACAGAAGGCTCACATATTTAGTGAGTGCCTGTTCAGAGCCTATAGCTAATTAACAAATGTACTTGAAAATTGTGCTTTAAAATGCAGTGTTTGACTCCACTCTGTACAAGAAGTCAGGCTTTGCTTGCTTTTTACTACTCAGCGCACGTGTTGTTCCCCACCCCTTTCTAAGATCACCAGCCACTGCTACAAGGACAGAAGGTAAATAGTGTCTTATTGAATACTCTTTAATTTCTGCAGCTTCCACTTGGACATTACACTTCACGTTTCATTACAAACATAAATTCAGCAGTAAAATGAGCACTTTTATTAGTAAATTAAAAAAAACTAAAATAAACACATTTTAAACCATGCCTGCCATTATTTATTACTGTGAATATATGTTTAAATAAAACCTTTACCTATATGCTTCGCAGGAGTGATACTGTCCTGCAAACAATCATAAATCAAAATATATTTGGTTTTAATTTCTGATGCATATGGTAACTTTCTTCGCTATTTAATGTTCCCAAGGATATATTCCTGGGCCTCCCCTTCCACCTAAAGAAAGCATAATTGTTTATAAACCTGTGCTGTGTTTGCATCTTTTCTTCTATTAATATCCCTTAAACCTGTGATTTTTCTGTAAAATTAAAAGGTTTTTTTAAAATGCTAATTCCAAACTAAAACGCCCCTGAATACTCTGTTTTTTCCAGTGAAATTCTAAGGTTTTTAAAATGTTAATTCCTAACTAGAACGTCCCTGAAACCTGTGTCTAAGGTTTTATCAATGTTAATTTCTAATTATGCCTACATAGGTACGACATGTGCAGAAAGGGAAAGGACAGCACAGAAAGAAGCAAGTGAGGTGTAGAAAGAGGCAACAGAGGTGCAGAAACAGGCAAGAGAGGAGCCAAAACAGGCAAGAGAAGTACAGAAACAGGCAAGAGAAGTGCTGAAAGAAGCAACAGAGGTGTAGGAAGAAGAGAAGTGATAAAAGAGACAAGAAAGTTGCAGAAAGAAACAAGAGACATGCAGAAAAAGAAAAAGAGGCACAGAAAGAGGCACATGAGGTGCAGAAAGAGGCAAGAGAGGTGCTGAAAGAGACAAGAGAGGTGCACAAAGAAGCAATAGGAGTGCAGAAAGAGGCTAGAGGGGTGCATAAAGAGGCAATGGAAGTGCAGAAAGAGGCATAAGAAGTGCACAAAGGAGCAACAGAGTTGCAGAACCATGCAAAAGAGGTGCCGAAAGAGGGAACAGGGGTGCAGAAAGAGGCAACAGAGGTGCGGGAAGAAGGGTGCAGAAAGAGGCAAAGAGGTGCAGAAAGAAGCAAGTGAAGTGTAGAAAGATGCATCAGAGGTACAGAAACATGCAAGAGGGGTGCTGAAGCAGGCAAACGAAGTGTAGATAGAGGCAAGAGAAGTGGTGAAAGAAACAAAAGAGGTGTAGAAAGAAGAAAGAGGAATGATGAAAGAGACAAGAGAGTTGCAGAAAAAAGCTAAAGAGGTGCAGAAGGAGGTATGTGATGTCAAGTAAGAGGCAAGAAAAGTGCAGAAAGAAACAGTAGGGGTGCAGGAAGAGGCTAGAGGGGTTCAGACAGATGCAAGAGAAATGCAGAAACAGACAACAGAGTTGCAGAAACATGCAAAGGAGATGCAGAAAGAAGGAACAAGGGTGCAGACAGAGTCATGAAAGGTGCAGAAAGAGGCAAGAGGGTTGCAGAAAGAGGCAATAGAAGTGCCGAAAGAAGCATGAGAGGAGCAAGAAAGAGGCAAAAGAGGTTCAGAAAGAGGCAAAAGAGGTGCAGAAAGAGGCAAGAGGGGTACAGAAAGAGGCAAGAGGGGTGCAGAAAGAAGCAAGAGTGATGGAGAAAGAAGCAAGAGTGATGGAGAAAGAAGCAATAGAAGTGCAGAAAGAACAAGAAAAGTGCAGAAAGAAGCACAAGAAATGCAGAAAGAGGCAAGAGAGGTGTGGAAACAGGCAGTAGAGGTATAGAAAGAGGGAATAAGGGTACAGAAACAAGCAGGAAGGATGCAGAAAGAAGCATGTGAGGTATAGAATGAGGCAACAGAGGTGCAGAAACATGCACGAATGGTGCTGAAACAGGCAGGAGAAGAACAGAGGGCCCGATTCACAGAACTAACTTAAGACAAAATCCTAAACTTACTACTTTTGGTACTCACAGAAGTTAGGATTTTGTCTTAAGTTTGTCTTAAGACAGACTTAAGACATACTTAAGACAAAATCCTAACTAAGTCTGTCTTAAGTCTGTCTTAAGACAAACTTAAGACAAAATCATAACTTCTGTGAATACCAAAAGTAGTACGTTTAGGATTTTGTCTTAAGTTAGTTCTGTGAATCGGGCCCATTAAGAGGTAAGAGAAGTGCTGAAAAAAGCAAAAAGAGTTCTGTGTAGAAAGTAGATAGAGAAGTGATGAAAGAGACAACAGAGTTGCTGAAAGAACCATGAGATGTGCAGAAAAAACAAAACAGGTGCAGAAAAAGGCAAATGAGGTGCAGAAAGAGGCACAAGAGGTGCAGAAAGAAGCAAGAGATGTGCAGACAGAAGCAATAGGGATGCATAAAGAAGCTAAAGGGGTGCAGAAAGAGGCAAGAGAAGTGAACAAAGAGGCAAGAGAAGTGCAGAAAGAGGCAAAAGAAGTGCAGATAAATGCAAAAGAGGCACAGTAAGAGGAAACAGGGGTGCAGACAGAGGCAAGAGAGGTGCAGAAGGAAGGAAGAGGGGTACAAAATGAGGCAATAGGGGAGTAGAAATATGCAAGAATAGTGCACAAAGAAGCAAGAGCAGTGCAGAAAGAACAAACAGAGGTGCAGAAAGAGAGGAGTAGAAAGAAGCAAAAGTGGTGCAGAAAGAGGCAAGAGAGGTGGAGAAAGAGGCAAGAGAGCTGCACACAGAGGGGAGAAGGGTGCAGAAAGAAGCAAAAGAGGTGCAGAAAGGAGCAAGAGGGGTGCAGAAAGAGGCAAGAGAAGTGTAGAAAGAAGTAACAGATGTGCAGAAAGAGGCAAGAGAAGTACAGAAAGAGGCAAGAGAGGTGCAGAAACAAGAAGTATAGGTACAGAAAGAGGGAATGGGGTGCAGTGAGAGGCAAGAGAGGTGCAGAAAGAGGGAAGATGGGTGCAGAAAGAAGCAAGATGGGAGCAGAAAAAGGCCACAGAGGCACAGAAACATGCAAGAGAGATGCAGAAATAGGCAAGAGAAGTACAGAAAGAGGTAAGAGAAGTGGTAAGAGACGTGGGTTCCCGAGGGCGGATGGCCACCAGGTGTTGTCCCCGGCGGTGGAGCGGGGTCCGAGGATGAGGACCTCGGTCTTCTCTGAGTTGAGCTTCAGACAGCTGTCCTTCATCCAGGCTGCCAGATTCTTCATTCCTTCCTGAAAGTGGAGTCTGGTGTCTTCGGGATTCTGTGTGAGTGAGAGGTTGAGTTGTGTGTCGTCGGCGTAGGATACGATGCTGAGCCCATGCTGTCTGACAATGGTTTGCAGGGGATTTTGGGTAGGGAAATGCAGGGGATTCTGGGTAGGGAAATGCAGGGTAGATGACATTTTGTGGATCAACACAGATTCTAGAACTTTCTATCACACAAATATGAGGAAATTGTCTTTTTTACAAAGTTTGTGGTTTACAAGGCATTCTGGGTAAGAGAACCTGGTGAGAGCCACACAAGTCACCCCATCCTGTATTCCCATGGGTGTCTAGTTTTAAAAAATACACAGGTTTGCTAAGTTTCCCTAGGTGCAAGCAGAGCTAGGGTTCAAAATCAACAGCTAGGCACTTTGCAAAAAAGGGGTCAGATTTCACTGTAAAATTGTGGAGTGTCCACAATGCATTTTAGGCCATTTCCTGTTGCAGGCACTAGGTATACCCACACAAGTGAGGTACAATTTTTCTCGGAAGACTTTGGGGAATGCGGGGTGGGTAGGATTTTGTAGATCCATGCAGATTCCAAACTTTGCATCACAGAAATGTGAGGAAATTTATTTTTTTCAAAGTTTGAGATTTGCAAGGGAACCTTGGTAACAGAACCTGTAGATCACCTGTTATTACCTATTGACTTTCGATGCATGTCTGCCTTCCAAATGTAAGACAATGTGTAAAAAAGAAATCACTTTGAAAAATGTCCCATAATTCACATGCTAATATGATTACCCACAATTTCGTAGATGTGCAAATAGCTGCTGTTTATAAACTCTATATTTTGTTCTCATTTCAGAAATACATAGCTGTCTTTCATACCAAATGTTCACTGTTTATATGTTCCCAAATGAATTGCTATATACCCGGTACACAATAAAAAACATTGCAAGATGCTGCTCATTTATTGGCTCCGGGTTCGTTGGGTTCTTGGTGAACCTACGATGTAACAGTATATTGCTTTAAAAAATCTCTAATACTTAGAAGAAGTTACAGGTGAAAACATTGGCACAAATGGTTCTTTTTTTCAACTCATTTTCAATTTTTCCAATTTTAAACTGTTAGTTTCTATGAAAGAAACCGTGAAGAATCTACACAAATGACCCCTTGCTGAATTCAGAATTGTGTCTACTTTTTTTAAATGTATAGCTTTCCAGGATTCATTATTGCTTTCATACCCATTTCTACCATTAACTGGAAAGTTTGAAAGCACATAAAATAGCAAAAATAGGCTAAGTCCCAGTAAAATGCCAAAATTGTGTAAAAAAATGTGGTTTTCTGACAATAGTCAATCAGTCCCTGAAAGCTTGAAAGATTGTGATTTCAGCACCACAAACCCTTTGTTGATACCATTTGCAGGGAAAAAAACAGATGCTTTCATCTTCAGCACTTTTTTCAAATTGTTCTCCAAGAACCCGAACTTTGGCTAGATTTTGGCTAATTTCTTGGTCCCCTCCAAGGGAATCAACAAATTCTGGGTACCCTTGAAATCCCAATGATGTTGGAAGAAAAGGACGCAAATGTCGCGCAGATACCTTATGTGGTCAAGAAGTTACAGGAGCCTAAGCGCAAACTACCCCACATTGCCAAAAAAGGCTTAGCACAGGGGGGTAAAAGGCCTAGCAGTGAAGGGGTTAATACCCACCATTTACCTCTTTAAAAGTAAACACAACACACACAAAAATAAACAATTACCCAAAATACATATCAAATAATTAACATTAACAACTAAATTATGTCCCACCCTTTATTCATATAAACACCACAACACACACCTAAAATTATTTACACAATTACCATAATTAATTACCAATTAATTCCTTAAAATTATTTAACAACCAATTATTAATTCATGAATTAAAAATAAATGACTTTCCACCGTTTACACCTATAAACACCATAACACACACCTAGAATTATTTACAAAATTACCAAAATTAATAACCAATGAATGAATTACAATTATTTAACAACCAACTATTAATTCATAAATTTAAAATGAATTATTTCCCACCGTTTACACCTATGAAAACCAAAACACACACCTAAAATGAATTACAGTTACCAAAATTAATTACAAATAAATTAATTAAAATTAATTAACAGCCAATTATTAATACATACATTAACAATAAATTACTTCCCACCCTTTACACCTATAAACACCACAACACACCTAAAATTATTTATGCAGTTATCCTAATTAATTACCAACTAATTAAAATTAATTAACAACCAATTATTAATTATTAATACATTACTTTACACATTTATCCCTATAACTTCTGAATTGAACATATATTAATAAATATAAATTCATCAATAATAAACCCACAACTCACTACAGAACTAAAAACGCAAAATTCAAATAATACAAAAAAATACATTTATTTTAATTAAATTACTTTCAACCCTATTCACCTACTACCTGCTATGGAACCAAAATTGCAACATTCAAATAAAAAAAATATAATTACTACTAAAAATGTAACACATATATTAAAAGTACAAACAATTCTCATATAAAAAATCATACATCAGATACATTTAAAATATATACTAAAATACATAATAACAAAAAATTATCTTTTTAACAACTACATTTTTGCAATTGATGTTAAACACTTCGATATTTTTAAAATCGATATTACTTACCTTAAGTCGATATTCTTGATCATGATATTCTTGCTGTTGATATTCTGACCCTAAATATTAATGACTCGATATTTGTGCAACTCAATATTTTGTACTCGATATTCTGTCTATGCATTCTTTCTGCCTTGCGTGTTTCCTTGTTTCCCTTCTTTCATGTTAAGCATTACTCCCCTCCTTGTCTCTTGAGGCTGTGAATTGTTGTTTTCCACCTTTTCTGTTAGTGCCTTGCATATTCCTATTTGATCGTCAGGATTCGTGGGCGCAGCTGGCAACCTGGGTGGTTTCTTGTCCACTGCAAGTTTTGTCTTTATGTTATTTTTATAACATCTTCAAAGGTATCAGTTCCATAGGACCTTCCTTTGCATTCATATTTGGATATTTGCAGTAATTATTTGCAACAGCAACTGTGGGTGAGGAACTTGCTGAGCTTCAGTATTACTGTGTGGGATTACTTTACCATATAGCTTGTCTATTGTTAATGGTGTTAAATGCATGCCTTCCACAACCTGGGTGTTAGTTTTCAACACGTAGGCTGGGTTTGTGAACAACAAAATAGACAGTGTTCACGTACTATGCCAGAGGTGGTACATCCTTGGAGGTCGGGGTTTGGCTAGGCTTGTTAGCACAAAGGAGCTGAGAAGCCCACAGACACAATACCTAAGGGACTTCAAAGATCAGAGGGGGGAGTAGAGTAGTCCACTGAAAATCAAAGGCTTTGTCAGAGAGGCTCCTTAATTGTCTTTTCATTTCCCACAACAGCAGCCATTCTTAGTAGCATCCCAGGGAATCAGAGAGAAAATATCAATCATGATGTAAAGAATCTCTGTTGGGCTCAGGGACGGGGTGCCAGCAGCAACGGCACATCATTCCAATCACGGCCAGGCTTTCAGAAACAGGCAGCAAGCCTTCACATATGAGCTGAGATTTTCAATTTCATAGAGATCAGTTATGGCAGGTTCTCAGACCATGGAGCAGCCCACTTTCAGCCCCAGATTCTATTCCTGATCCTTCAGTGAGATGAGCAACAGAGACCAATTCCTTCATTTAATACTGGTGGACTGAGTTTAGTTCAAATGCGATTATTATGATTGGCATGGCCGGCCTATTTCCAGTTGATGCCAGGCAAAAGAAACAGCCAGGCCTTGTGTGCTACACTTCACATTTTGGAGGTGCCAATTTATTTCAAGTGCTTCCTCAGTGTCTGTACTCCAGTTCCATGATAAATAGACATTCCATGATTATTACAACATCTTGGAACAGAGCCCAGAGGGATATTAGACATCCTATGATACTTGCAGGGAGTGCCAATTCACTTCACACAGTCAACAGTCAGTGAGGAACTGTATCTGGGGCTTAAGCTATCTTGCTAGAGCTGGGCACCATCCCTTTGTCCCAGCAGAGAACATATGACCATAGTGCCCTGGTCCTCTCCCTTCGTTCAAACTTTGTGTGGGCTACAGACTGACCTGCTCAAACTTATTCAAACACAAAGAGCTCCTCTTTACTCACCTGAAGACTTTATTGATAGCGGGCGCGCCGATTGTGCGCCGAAGGCGCGCCAAAGGCAAGCCCGTCTGCGCCCGTCTGCGCCTGGACCGCGCCCAGCGCCAGGACCCCTGGCCCCCACCGACGCAAGACTATCCGTCAGACCTACGACGCCGCTGCCCTCAACGCACTCAATGCCGGCCGCAACCCCACCTGCTGCCAGGCCGCCCCGAAACGCATACACGGACCATTCACCTGCAGAACATGCAAGTTCACCTGCCTCCGAACCTGCACCGCGCCCGCCAAGCCAAACACCAGCAACAACCTCAAGTGCATCCTGCTCAACACCCGCTCCGTCCACAGACACGCCGTGGAACTCTGGAACCTCCTCGACACAACATCACCAGACATTGCCTTCCTCACGGAAACCTGGATGAATGCCTCCTCAGCCCCCGACATCGCCATCGCCATCCCGGACGGGTACAAGATCATCAGGAGGGACCGCATCAACCAGACCGGAGGAGGCATCGCCATCGTCCACAAGAACACCATCCGCATCTCGACCGACTCCAGCGACGCATTCAACGCCGCCGAGCACCTCCACTTCCAGATTCACACCGACCCCAAGACCACCCTCAGAGGCACCCTCATCTACAGACCCCCGGGACCACGCACACAATTCAGCGAAGACATCACGGACTTCATCAGCCGACACGCCCTCCCCTCCACCGACTACATCCTCCTCGGGGACCTCAACTTCCACCTGGAGAACAACAAAGACCGCAACACCACCACCCTGCTGGACAACCTCGCCAACCTCGGACTCAAGCAACTGGTCAACACCCCCACCCACTACGCCGGCCACGCGCTTGATCCCGTCTTCTCTACCAGCAAGCACATCACCTTCAGCCACTCCACCGGACTCCACTGGACCGACCACGGCTGCATCCACTTCAGCTTCTGAAAGAACACAACCCACCACCACACGCAACAGGTTCCTTACAGAAGCTGGAGCAAGATCACCGCAGACCAGCTCACCACTTCCCTCAGTCAGAACCCACCTGCCAGCACAACGGACCCCAACGAAGCAGCCCGCAACTTCACGCAGTGGTTGACCGCCTGCGCCGACGACCTCGCACCGTTGAAGAACCCTCCCAACAGACCCAGAAGCAAGAAGGCCCCCTGGTTCACCGATGAACTGAAGGACTCCAAGAAGACCTGCCGCACCCTCGAGAAAGCCTGGCTCCTCGACCAGACCGCTGACAATATGACCGCCCTCAAACACGCCACCCGCAAGCACCACCAGCTCATCCGCACCACCAAGAAGAAATCACTGAAGGAACGACTGGACAACAACGCCCACGACAGCAAGGAACTCTTCAACATCATCAAGGAGTTCTCCAACCCCAGCACCGGCAACAACGACATCACTCCTTCACAGGATCTCTGCGACTCCCTCGTCTCGTACTTCCACCGCAAGATTGCCGACATCCACAACAGCTTCGGCGCACCATCCACGCACCCAACCGTCGAACCAACGCGCCCAACCGTCGAACCAACGCACCCCACCGCCACCCTCCGCACCTGGACCACGGTAACCACCGAAAACACAGCCCGCACGATGAACACCATCCACTCCGGATCTCCAACTGACCCATGCCCCCACCACGTCTTCAACAAGGCCGACTCCACCATCGCACCCCAACTACGAGACGTCATCAACACCTCCTTCAACACCGTCACCTTCCCGGAGAGCTGGAAGCATGCCGAGCTCAGCGCACTACTGAAGAAACCTACTGCGGACCCCACCGACCTCAAAAACTTCTGCCCCATCTCGCTCCTTCCTTTTCCTGCCAAAGTCATCGAGAAGATCGTCAACAGACAGCTTGCCGCCTTCCTCGCGACGAACGGCTCCCTCGACCCCTCGTAGTCCAGTTTCAGAGCCAACCACAGCACGGAGACCGCCCTCATCGCAGCCACCGACGACATCCGAGCCCTGCTCGACAACGGAGAAACAGCGGCACTCATCCTCCTGGACCTCTCTGCAGCATTCAACACTGTCTGCCACCACACCCTAATCCAGCGCCTCAGCAACACCGGCATCCAAGGGAAGGCACTGGAGTGGATCATCTCGTTCCTCACCGGAAGAACACAGAGAGTCCGCCTCCCCCCGTTTCGTTCCGAGGCCGCCGAAGTCATCTGCAGCGTCCCGCAAGGATCGTCACTCAGCCCCACCCTCTTCAACGTCTACATGAGACCCCTTGCTGCCATCGCACGCCAACACAACCTCAACATCATCTCCTACGCCGATGACACCCAGCTGATCCTCTCCCTCACCAGAGACCCCAACACCGCCAGAACAAGCCTACACGAAGGGATGAAAGACGTCGCCGAATGGATGAAGAACAGCCGCCTGAAACTGAACTCAGACAAGACGGAAGTCCTCATCCTGGGACCATCACCCTCCGCATGGGACAACTCCCTGTGGCCCCCAGCCCTGGGCACCGCTCCCAAGCCAACAGACCACGCACGCAACCTGGGCTTCATCCTGGACTCCTCCCTCTCGATGACCAGACAAGTCAACGCCGTCTCCTCATCATGCTTTCACACCCTTCGCATGCTTCGCAAGATCTTCCGATGGATTCCGACCGAAACCAGAAAGACAGTCACCCAGGCCCTCGTCACCAGCCGTCTGGAGTACGGAAACACCCTCTACGCCGGGACCACAGCCAAGCTACCAAAAAGACTCCAACGAATCCAGAACGCCTCCGCCCGACTCATCCTGGACATCCCCCGACACAGCCACATCTCCAGCCACCTGAGGGACCTGCACTGGCTCCCCGTCAACAAGAGGATCACGTTCAGGCTCCTCACCCACGCACACAAGTCTCTCCACGACCTGGGCCCCAAGTACCTCAACGACCGCCTGACCTTCTACACGCCCACCCGCCAGCTACGATATACTAGCCTCGCCCTCGCCACCGTACCTCGCATCCGAAGAGCCACCGCCGGAGGCCGGTCCATCTCCTACCTGGCGGCCAAGACATGGAACTCCCTACCCATCCACCTTCGGCTGACCCAGGACCACCTCACCTTCAGGAGACAACTCAAGACCTGGCTGTTCGAGTAGTAGCGGACCCCCTCCCCCAAGCGCCTTGAGACCCTCCGGGTGAGTAGCGCGCTATACAAGTACTATGATTGATTGATTGATTGATTGATTGATCCAAACCAGATACATAACAAACAGAGCAAAAAGAGCCTTTGTAGTAATGGGGAGAAGAAAGAGCAATGCATGGCCTTGCATAGACCTACCAGACTCTGCAACCAACATTTTTCAGGGCTTGGAGCACACCCTTGTGTACATGACAGCCAAATACAAGCAAAGTGAGGACCCCAGTCATGATAGACTACCCAAATTAATCAAGATGGACTCTGTTAGTTATGTCTGTTTTCCAACTCAGGGTAGCTCTTGTTTGCCCTGCTTGGTCTAGGTTTCTGGTCTTGATATTTGGTGGTATTGTGTATAAAAAAAACATAACTGCCATCTGCTCAAATTTCTCCCCTCTTACCAGCATGGACACATACTCCCCAAACGACGAAGCACTATCACAGCTTTGGGGACTATGAATATCAAAGCAAAGGGAGAAGTGGTGGCAGTTTGCTCTTTTGTCCCTACATCTTAGGAAGAAAAATTGAAAAGATAACCATAATCAGATAGTTTTTTTAACTTTGTTTTGGGAATAAAAGTTTTGCTGGGGAGGACAGCAGACATCAGAGGGGGGAACTTTTCAATATAGAATATTATTGGGAACCTATTTGTTACAAACAACCATTTTTTAATTAAACTTGTTTGGGCCTGCCACACCATTGGAAGATATCAATCTTAAAATGTGTTTCAACCCATTTTAAGATGATTGCCCATGACAGCCCATGAGCAGGCATGTGCGACAGGCACCAAGAAATGGGTCTATATTATGTGTACAAACCCATTCAAAGATGCCACCCGCGGATGTGCACAGATGCACAACAGCCACCTTTGAATAGATTTGTTTAAATATTACAAATACATTCAAAGATGGCCATGGTGGCTGTCTTACATAAAAAAGCATTGACAAAGCCAAAAGCTTTCACTGCAGAGACCGATCAGCTTTGCCAACACTTGATTAAGTATATTCGTTTTATCGATGGTACATATTCACTATAAACTCCGAGTTGAAGGATAGTACATTATCTTCTTGTTGTGCGTGTACCCAGTCCAATAGCCATGTTACTCCATTGGGTTGTTTCATCAGTGTCTTTACCTGTCTCTGCATCTTTCTATTCTTTAAGGGCTAGATGTAGGTAGGCTATTACCGGACGGTAACGGCCAAAATCGGCCGTTACCGACCGGTAATAGACTTTTGAGATGTAGGAGGCTTTTTTACCGATTCGGTAAAAAACGAATTGGTATTTACCGATTCGGTATTTACAGAATCATCATTTACCGATTCGGTATTTACCGAATCGGTAAATGAGATGTAGGAAGCACTTTCAACAGTGCTTCTGGGCTTTAAGGATTCGTTATTTACCACCAACTATTGGTTGATGGTAAATAAGAAATTCCTGTGTAAATGTAAATATGTGCATTTACACCTGTGCCATGTGACAGACATACATGCCCTTAGGACATGTATATGTGCCACATGTGCACACAAGCACTAATCAGGGGTGCAGCAGGGTGTCAAAGTGACACCTTGCCACCCGTGACTATTTCCCAATTTTACCGAATCGGTATTTACCGATTCGATAATTGACATTCATTCCTATAGGCCTCGAGGCCCATAGGAATGAATGGCAATTCGGTATTTTTTACCGAATTATTATCTACATTGCAATTACCGATTCGAAAATACCTAATCGGTAACATTTTGTATTTTCGAATCGGTAATTTACAATTACCTACATCTAGCCCTTAATCTCTACACTCAACGATATTCTTGCCAGTCAACCCGTATCTTAGTGAACATCATTAGCCAGACCCTGGTTCTGTTGTATGGTGTTTTAGATTCCGAATGGATTTTCCCGATTCATGCCCTTTTATAGGTACAATTCACGTTGCCCTTATATAGGCATAAAAATCAAGCCCTTATTTAGGTATAGCTTATGCAACCCAAATAAAGGCATGGCTACTTCCATCCGTTCACCAAACGTCACAACAATTTCTTGGAAAACCAGCTAAAGCAGTTAGGGACTTCCCCTTGCTTGAATGTTGATTTCTCCAAGAACTCAGTTAGTTTTACAATGAACATCTATTCCTTAGGGGTTCATTCATGACGTTCATATGCCTGATTTTACGTCAAACATGGCATTCCTAAACACCTTCAAGGTATAAATATATCTTCACTTGTTATGGCAAAACACGGTGGTTCGGAGCAGTTCAACGACCTACTTGACCGACGCAGCTCGCTACAGCAAGTGCCAAAGGAAGCCGACTCTCCAGATGACACACTGATCAGGAAGCTGCCCTCCTCTGCTGAGAAATACAGCTTCAGTGTTTCTGACACCCCTTGCTGGGTGTTGGGAAATCGAGTCCCGAGACAGAGACCTACTTCATTCTAAGGCATGGAGCTGATTAGAACCTAGAGAAACCTTTGGTAGATTCTTTGCAAAAACTAAACCTATGCAAAAGACCATAGTTACTTCTTCCCTCGTACTAGACCTAGGTTAGGTACATTGGGGTAGGCGTATATTGGAAGCACCAGTTGAGTGTTTTAGCCTATGTTATTTATGTATGTATTTTTATATGACTTAGAAACCATACAATGCTATTACAATATTATTTTATAATACTATTCTCGCTATACGCATTATACTTTGCATTCTGTCTAACGATTGTAGTAGTTCAGTTCTCTTGGATGAGAAAGAAGACTGTTCAATAAACCTTTTCTTGAAAACGCCCGTTTCACTATTTCTCTGGAAACTCTGTAGAAACGAAGTATGCACGATTGACTGAGTGAAATACTTATCTATTGTTTCCATGACTCTGAAGATAGTTATTCCAGTCCTAGGGAAACAAAGTTGTCATGTTTATGCGGTTGTCAGAAACAAATCCCTTCTTGTGAATTCGAGAAGGTTTCTAGTGACCTCTGAGCTAGCTGGGACTCACAATTAAGTTTAATATATTCGATAGAGACCTACTCACCTAAGTCCTACGTCATATCTATAGGATATATTATTCCAATTTGCAGAGCCAATTGGGAATATAGGAACTACACTACATGGTGCCCAGCATTTGGTAAGGCACTAATTTAACGCTAGATACTAAAGTAACTCAGTCGTGCTTTTCTCAGAGACCACTTTTTCCGTAAATACTCCAATAGACGTCAGGAGTGGGTAAAGGGATAATATCCACCATAGCTGAGTATTAGCTTTTTGGTTTGTTCAACGTTGAACGATACAGTGTTCCAAAATATTGTGCACCTTATCTTTGTTTCCTTGAAACTTGTTCTGCAAACTTTCAGTCAACAAAATGTCGAATAACTGCAACAACACCGAGAACGGTGAAGCTGCGGCTGATCCAGCCGATGCAGCTCTTAACATTTCAGGTTTCCAAGAAACCGATGAGGATGCCATAAGCATACCTCTAAATTTAAGGAAAACCATCACTATAAAACTTATAAAAAATGGCCTATCAGCAAGAGGTGGTAGGGCAGTTTTTGTGATAGAGGCACATGAATATCATCAGACAGAGGTATTCTATTTATGGATAATCTTCCCTTAAGCAGATCCAAGAACACATGTGTTTCACTTCTACAAAGAAGATGAACCACCAACGGAATACATTTCTTTCGAGGATATAGAAATTTGACTAATTTACCAAGAGCGTGCGCTCTAGTTTAAAGGTGCCCTAAAACATTTAAATCACATTACCAGGCTTGGTCCACTAGGTAGACCAGGAGCAACATGGCTAGCTTTAGCCAACTACAGACCTGACCCAGACATTGAATCAATGTCGGATGAACAATTACTTAGTAATTTACAAAATTTAATAGAATGACAGTTAAAGGTCTTTACTAAAAACACTCCTACTCCTAATAAAAAGAAGTGGGAGAACACCAAACAAACTTCTAAAGAGAATCGTTCTCAATCCAGAGGTAGAGGTCTCCTCAAAAGGAGCCCATTGAAAGGAGGTATAACCTCAGGAATAGGGATAATCTGAGGAAACCTGAAAAATATCAAGACACTGATACACGCTCCTCTCGTACCTTTCAGACTTCATCACAGAAATCTAAAAGAAGAGGACGGTCAGAACACAAGTAAGAACGTGTGAAGTCCAAAGACAATCAACACGTTCAGAAAAACGAGAAACCTCAATTCACCAAAAAGAAGGTAGCAGGTCTAAAAATCAGACATGCTGAGGATATTGAGGACACAACTCAAGAACGGGGAATGGGCTCAGACAATGTTGGACAGCGCAACAGAAGTCACCATAGCTGGCAAGAACTTGAAGGATCATCTGGAGACAGTGGACTTGAATTAATTCATTCAAGTTGAAACTGCAGATACCAGGGTTAGTTGTCCACATAAGTTATATGAAATAACACTTCGGAAGGAGGGGGACATACCAAGAAAAGTGAGAGCACTCTTTTGGGAGCGACTTTCAAAGGGTTATAACATTCTTCTAACTGAACAAGACTGCCCACCAGAATTTGTAACGGAGTGCCCTCATGGCGAATACATCATTATGCCAGCCTTCTCCAACCACATTCCAATTCATTTAAAATATACCTATGCCAGGAAATGGGCATAGCCCAGGCTCCTGCATTATATAAAAATCACGTAGGATGGGATGAGGATTCTCCTCACCATAAAATCCAGTTGGAAAATCAACCAACTGCACAAAGGCAGTACCCAGTTAAGCAAGAAGCTAAAAAACAGGTCAGGGAGATATTAGATCAACTTGGATACCAAGGGGTGATTGAAACATACACCTAGTCAATGAACAATCCTTTGTTTCCTGTCTCCAAACCAGACAATACATATCGTTTAGTATTGGATTACAGACATCTAAACTCTTGTTGCAAAACTTTTGCAGTACAAAATGCACATAGTGCAGCATTAATGAATAACATTGTGCGTAAAAAATATAAAACCACATTAGATATTTCTAACGGTTTCTTCTGTCAAAACATTGCACCAAAAAGTAGGTATTTGACCGCTTTCTCATTTATGGGGATACAACATCACTTCTGTTGTCTCCCACAGGGATTCGGGAATAATCCTGGGTTATTCTCAGCAAGAGTAACAGAGTTACTACAAACTTATGATGATGAAGCATTATCATATGTCGATGACATCTATCTGACAGATGATGACTTGGACAGGCACTTGAACAGAGTGAAAACCATTATATTGGGATTTACCTCTGAAGGGTACAAATTCAATTAAAAAAAATCTAGAATTGCCCATTTAAACGTCCTCTTTCTAGGATATGAACTTTCAAGAGAAGACAAAGCCTGGCAGCCAACTTTCTAGAGAAATGTGCGCTGCTCCAACCTCCAAAAAACGTTGAAAAACGTACAGTCGATTCTAGGATTCTTGAATTTTGGAAGAACTTACATTCTAAATTACGCAGAAGGGTTTACGCCTCTCTACGAATTAATCAAACCTGATTTCAAAACAGTTAATTGGACACAAAAACACACAGAAATGTTGTGTTCACTCCAAACAGACATGTTAGCAACGAAACATATGCAAACACGCGTAAACGTACGCAACTTAGTGATCCAAATCATTCCAGGACAATGCGGATTCACGTATTTAACTTTTAACAAAGGTGAAAAAGTACCAATAGCTTACAAATCATATTTGTACACACAATCAGAAATGAAATTCACTTCAACAGAAAAAATTCTGACAGCGGTTCAAACTGCAGTAGCAAAAGAGAGAGCCCTCGCACAGGGTAAATAAATTATGGTTGTTACACCTGTACCTGCCTTAGAGGCAGTGACAAGAGCGAGCATTACAAATGCTAAAGCTTTACATCCAAGATGGATTAATTCTAATGCTGCAACAGACGTTGAATACGTTTTTGATCCACATTTGAAAACAACAGCATTTCTACAATACGAACAAGAATATCCTCTGCCTACTGAAATTCTGCCTCTAGAACAGTATGAATGTATAATTTATACTGACGGATCAGCTCAACCCGCTATGCAGGGTAAACAAGCCTATAGTGCGGCATGCGCGATCGTTAAAGGTCGTTGGCGCGATGGCAAATTCCGACCAATGGTCACTAAAACTCAGTCTCTAGGAGATTGTACAGCTCAATGAGCTGAACTACAAGCATTCAAGATGGCGCTTGAGAATACGGACCGCGAATTTCCCACACTTATAGTGCGCGATTTGTATTATTGTGTTCAATCTTACAATGAATACTTGCAAAACTGGATTAAAAACGGTTACAAAGATGCAAAAGGTGGCGCAATCAAGCATAAGTTGTTTTGGGAACAAGTAGTTCAGTTACGACAAGGACTACAAAATACTCATGTGATACATACGTTGAGTCATCAATGTGGTGGCGTTAACGCTGCAGGGAATTCAATGGCTGATGAAGCCGCGAAGGCAGCTGTGCAAACGGCGTCTGTAGCTGCAATCACTCGTTCAAAAACTAAAATAGACAGCGAAACACTGCAAGCTGTCAATGCTGCAAGCAAAGACAGTGGTAAAACATCACCAAAAGGGTTTCCACTTAAATACTCATACATAACTGATGCAAATAATGTTCCGTTTGCTCGATTCCTTAGTGTGGGGAAAAGAGTCATTCCAAACATGGAACATAGATTAGGACTAATTTTAGCAGCACATGAAGGGCTCGCCTTTGCTCATGCAGGTGTTTCCGCCACAGTGTTATTTTTCTTTTCTTAAACGTTATTTTTCAGGTTTGCAAGGTAACAGTTAGAAACCCCCCCCCAACTGGCATCAGTACAATACATGCATACAAATCGACAGACTCATTATGGCACTTTGTTTGTTTTGGATATAAGCTTCACCTGGAGATAAATAGACCCATGAGGCATGGCAGAATAACATACAACTAAACAGGTAGCGTCGTGAGGAAATGACCAGACCTTGCACCATACAGTGTACTAACCACACCTTAGGAAACTCCCCCAGCTTCCTCATCACACAGTGTCATTATTAAAACAGTGATATTGGTGGCCGCGCATGAGGAAACAAACCAGAAACTATGTTTTGGAATGTGAAATATGCCAAAAGATTAAAGTCTCTACTGTAAAACATCCTGCGCAGATGCCCCTGTTAATTTGAGATAAACCATTAGCCTGCGTTTACCTGTACCACTGCGGTCCCTTACAGAGGGATGGTAACTATAAATATATCATGGTCGCAGTGGATTTGTGTTCAAGATTCATTTGGATGTGGCCTCAGCGCTCGGCTGACGCTCGAACTGTTATAAAAGATTTGCGAGTCTTTATCGGCACATACGCAGTCGGCACACTACATTCTGACCAGGGTCCTGCGTTTGGCTCTCGAGCTTACAAGGAGGCCATGGTCAAATTGGGTGTTGCATTGCAGTTCTCTAGTCCATTTCATCCTGAGGGAAATTTGGTAGTGGAGAGAAAAAAAACGGGACATAAAGCAATCTATAACAGCTAGGGTATTAGGCTTGTGTGATAGGTGGGTCAAACATCTACTAAGTGTCCAACATAGTCTTAACAATCTGCCAAGAAGTTCTCTAGGAGGTATCACTCCATGAAGTCCTTTTTGGGACCAGAGTGTTAGTATCTGATCTCGATTGTCAGACTTCAGTGGTAGACCGGAAACACTTTGATATCAAAGACCGTTTGGCTGTTTTACAAGACTTAAATGAAAGAAGAACGAAACAAAGAAACGTGTTCCTGAAGCAAACCACCACTGAAGAGAAACCTACCATCCCAGCATGGCCTGTCTGGATTCCTAAGCTTGGGGATCTAGTCAGAGAACAGATTGCGGACAAGAAGGAATTTGGGCCTTCTTACAGATAACCAGTAACTGTCCTAGCAATCCACGGATCAAGATTAGTATTACTGCCGCCCCTTTCTGGTAAAAAGGAGAACAGGTTCCTGTCCATCGACCTAGTCAAACCACATCATGTGGCCGATCATAAGCAGTAGGCCAAGTGGACTCCGCCAACGTAGCAGACGCCCTAATCTGGCTACTATCCAAGAGGTTCAAACTGAGAGACTGATCACCTTTGAAGAATCTGCAGTGCGAAATGAAGGACAAAGCTATGAAACTTGTACCTCTTGAGACCCAAATAACAGTTTGTAAAGAAACACCAGTCTACAACGAAGTAGCATCAGACTACACAAATGTATCAAGTGATCAAGTGGTTCCAACGATTTCAACAAATCCTAATGCAATCCCAACAATTGACACAACTGCCTCTGGCTATTTCATTAACTTTGATACGTTTTACGAGGATCCAAATGAGCCTGAAACGACACCAGTAAAAAGAACTTTGAAAGAACAAGCAACAGACCTTTTTCATCACTTGGAAAAGACTTATATGGTTTCACCATGGATTGAATTTTGGATTGTGTTGGGTGTGCTTTTTCTTCTACTTTGGTTGACTCTGGTAATAACTTTGGGAATGCTGATAAATGGAAGATATGTTAAAAATGACACAGCAAGTAAGAACATCATCTTACTACTCAAGCCACACAAATCATCCCATCGTGAACAAAGAGACTTGTCAACAGTGAACATCACAGCCGTTCCTATACCTGGGGGTATAGCTTGGGACAGAACTGACTATGACATTTTTGGCCCATCGGAGCTGTTGAAGATTCCACACCAGTTCAAGATTTCCTTGAATGACTTCGTTTCCTCTAGTACCTTTTCTGATGATTGGGACTTCAAGACTTAGAAATGTCTGCTGTATTTACAAATCATGAATACTTAGAAGGTTCATCAGATTATGAACAAAAGTATTGTTATAATCACTATGGTCATCATTTCTCGCACAAATCTGCAAACCCTCGAAATGTACTAATGTATAACCAATGGGAGCATTGTCCTACGCCACCAAAGGGTAGCTCAAAAACATTTTTGGGAAAATTTCCATACTTTTCAGGTTTTAATATTTCCAATCCAGAATCATTTCACTTTAAAATGTTAATAAGACAGGAATGAAAAGTATGTTGACAAATACCAAGCAAATGTATTCTGCAGCCTTTTTTGCTCAGCTGTCTTACTAGGTTTCAACTTTTGTAAAGACAACATTGAGACAAAAACTGTCTGGGGCACAAAGATTGGCAAGTGAAGGGGATAGAAACTTTATTTAGAGCCTGCATCATCCCAGAGCAAATTATGTTTTGAACGACACTGTCCAACAGACATCTTGTCTTGGGTTAGCCAAGATAAAAGACCTAAAAAATCTGTCCATACCTACACCTAAACCTGATAGCAATAACACTTCAGAGGGGGAGGTCGAGGTACATACTATTTTGCATCACAACAGAACATATCCAGATTGGAAAAAATGGTTAATCTGGCCCACAGACACAAACAACTGTCAAGACAGATTCCTGAATAAAACACGGGGGTTCACATTCACTAGGCCAGATCCAAGATATGTTCAGAGACAGCATCCAGGAATTGTAACAACATACAGTGTAGGGAAACTGTGCCTTGAATGGTTACATAGATCTACACTCAAGGATGTAATACAACACTTATCTTTACTTAAAGATGGTGCTGATCTTAGGGAATTCTTGCTAGGACCAAGAAAACCGCGTCATAAATGTTTTATATATGCCGGTATCTATGCTGCTTATAATGAAGCATGGAAGATTACGCAAGCAGAGACTGCAGAAAGAATACGAGAAATGTATTGTGTTAATTTAGAGAAAACTCTCTCTGTAGTTGACAATGGGTTAACGACTCTGTCGTCCAGGGTATATTATTTGGACAGCATAGTATCCTCTGCCGTAGACATCATGGAACAGTACTTGGTCATGTTGCAACATGGTCAGTCGCAATTACGTTCTAACATGCTATTAGGCTGGACATTACAAAACCTTCGTTCAGGCTATTTGCCGTGGCGTTTAATCAATACTACGTCACTGTTTTCAGAATTCAATCTCACTGATAAACAGATCAAACTGGCACAGAGGGGAGCAAACTAAATGGTGCTGAGCATTGAAAAACTGGAAAGATTGCCATTAACTGTCGCTGAAAAGCCAGCCACAGAATGGATTATACATGGAACAATCACTCTGCCTGTTACAATTTTCCATTTTCAATATTGCCTAAAACATATACCAGCAGGCACATATGAAAGGTTGGGTAAAGAATACATCAAGACATCCTGGGAATTACCATATACACACACAGATGTTGGAGTGGGGGAAAGAAGTGTTTCTTAGTGGTAAAAATTGTGGAAACGCACTAAGCGGTTCTCTCCTTTGTCAGGGAATTAATTTACACGGGGCCTGCGATGGTTCCTCTAACAACTTATCCTGCCACCTGCAAGGTGCACCAGCTGCGGTGATTGATCCAATTTGTGGACAGCTTTCTAATGGAAGTTACCTCATGTTGAATGATCACAGCTGCTGTGGCATGTTGCCATGTTTACCCTATCTAGTAACTGTGTCAGCCAAGGTCACTTGCTATATGCAGGTATTGTTTCCAAAAACCAAGACAGACCAGGTGTCATCGTTATGGCCTTCACTGAGCATCTCTTCTATACAAATTGATACTTTAAGCAGAATGAAAGCCGTTCTTTTACAGAAAACTGTGCCACTGACCTCGGCCACAGAGACCTATGATCTGCAAGTCGCAAGGACTTCTGCAGATATACATGCCCTCTTAACTACAAATTGCCCTATACATTTCTCGGAAATGGTAAGTCGTATCTTAAACATGTCTCATACGAGTGGTATTGTACATGTATTTTAAACAGTATGTTCGGGACTGTGAGCACCTTTTGAAGCAGTCCTATGAATATTTCCAAACTTGGTGCACTCTGTGTTTGGCGGATTGCCTCTCATTTAGGGACTCGCTGTAGAGATACTATTTTTGCTTCTACTGCTGCGATATGGCAAGTCAATCCACAAGCGACACCCAGTTCACCATGGAGACAACTCTACTGGCGATGAAGTGTCGTGAGCACATCGTCCATATTTTGGGACTACCTCGTCTAGGAGAATTGAATACCACATGGTTTCTGTCATTCAGACCAATTTGGCAAGATTGCATCTTACCTGTTCTACGCTGCCTGCTATGCGGAGAAGAATGTGTGTTAGACACATGACCCACACTCCCATCAGTCATGCCAAAGGATGTTGATACTTGTGGGACACCCCCGCGCCGCACGGCCACCAGCTGCTGCGTGTGCTCCCAGTGCCTGCCTCTGCCTCAGCGCCGACCTCGCTGCCGCCTTGAGCGCTGCCCTTTGGTTTCAGCCCGTTTTTGTCTAAAATTTGTGCTTGTTTTCTTTCTGTGGCCAACATCGTTTTCCTACTGTTTTTTCCCCCGTTTTGACCTGAATTGTTGCTTGTTTTCTCTGTGCCGTTTTCTCTCCGTGTTTTGACCTGTATTTAGCCTGTTTCTGTTCCAATTTCTCTTCGTGTTTTTGACCCCCATTGTGCCTGCCTCCTTCCTGCTTGCCCGCCTACCTCGCCGCCCTCCGCTCTCCCTCCCCGCTCCCGCTTCCCGCCACCGCCATTAGCCCCGCCCCTTTTTCTTCTGTACCCTCCCCGCTCCCGCCTCCCAGCTGCTCCGCCCACCCGCGCACTTGGCCTTAAATGGCGACCGTGCGACGCAGGTGAGTGTGACCCACTTGTGGGACACCCCCGCGCCGCACGGCCACCAGCTGCTGCGTGTGCTCCCAGTGCCTGCCTCTGCCTCAGCGCCGACCTCGCTGCCGCCTTGAGCGCTGCCCTTTGGTTTCAGCCCGTTTTTGTCTAAAATTTGTGCTTGTTTTCTTTCTGTGGCCAACATCGTTTTCCTACTGTTTTTTCCCCCGTTTTGACCTGAATTGTTGCTTGTTTTCTCTGTGCCGTTTTCTCTCCGTGTTTTGACCTGTATTTAGCCTGTTTCTGTTCCAATTTCTCTTCGTGTTTTTGACCCCCATTGTGCCTGCCTCCTTCCTGCTTGCCCGCCTACCTCGCCGCCCTCCGCTCTCCCTCCCCGCTCCCGCTTCCCGCCACCGCCATTAGCCCCGCCCCTTTTTCTTCTGTACCCTCCCCGCTCCCGCCTCCCAGCTGCTCCGCCCACCCGCGCACTTCGCCTTAAATGGCGACCGTGCGAACGCGCAGCGGTCACGCGCAGCGGGCGCGCCGATTGTGCGCCGAAGGCGCGCCAAAGGTAAGCCCGTCTGCGCCCGTCCGCGACCGGATCGCACCCAGCGCCAGGACCCCTGGCCCCCGAAGAGCCCGACCGACCCGCCTGACGTACTCCGCCGCCACCCTCACCGCACTCAACACCGGCCGACTCCCAGATTGCCACCTTGCCGCTCCACGAGGTACCCACGGACCTTTCAGCTGCCACGCAAGTTCTCCTGCATCCGGACCAGCCTCGCACCAGCACCCGCCAAGACGAACACCAGCAGCACCCACCTCAAGTGCATCCTGCTCAACACCCGCTCCGTCCACAGACACGCCATCGAACTCTGGAACCTCCTAGACGCCACAGCCCCTGACGTCGCCTTCCTCACGGAGACCTGGATGAACGCCTCTTCAGCTCCAGACATCGCCATCGCTATCCCAGAGGGCTACAAGATCGTCCGGAGGGACCGAAACGCCAACCAGATGGGAGGAGGCATCGCCATCATCCACAGGAACACCATCCGTCTCACGACCAGCACCGACAACACCCTGACCAGCGCCGAACACCTGCACTTCCAGATCCACACCAACCCGAACACCACCCTCAGAGGCACCCTGATCTACCGACCCCCGGGACCACGCACACGATTCAGCGAGGACATCGCCGACTTCGTCAGCCCGCATGCCCTCCCCTCCGCCGACTACATCCTCCTGGGAGACCTCAACTTCCATCTGGAGAACAACAACGACCGCAACACCATCACCCTGCTCGACAACCTCGCCAACCTGGGACTCAAGCAACTGGTGTCCACCCCCACCCACCTCGCCGGACACACACTCGACGCAGTCTTCTCCTCCAGCACAGACATCAACTTCAGCCACGCCACAGAGCTTCAATGGACGGACCACAGCTGCGTCCACTTCACCTTCAAGAGAACGACGTCCCACCACCACCAGAAACAGGCCGCCCGCAGATGCTGGAACAAGATCACAGCAGACCAGCTCACCACCTCCCTGAGCCAGCACCCACCTGCCAGCTCAGCGAACCCCAGCCAGGCCGCAGACAACCTCACGAAGTGGATCAACAACTGCGCGGATGAACTCGCCCCACTGAGGACCCCGCCCAGCAGACCCGGCAGCAAGAAGGCCCCATGGTTCACCGACGAACTCAAGAGCTCCAAGAAGAACTGCCGAGCCCTCGAGAAAGCCTGGAAAAGGGAACCGACACCGGACAACAGGACCTCCTTCAAACTTGCCACCCGGAAACACCACCAGCTGATCCGCGCCGCCAAGAAAACAGCTTTCAAGGACCGGTTGGACAATAACGCACACAACTGCAAGGAACTCTTCAACATCGTGAAAGAGCTTTCCAACCCCAGCGCAGGAAACAACGACATCACCCCATCGCAAGACCTCTGCAACTCCCTCGCTTCATACTTCCACAACAAGATCGCCGACATACACAACAGCTTCAACAACCAACCAACGCACACTATGACCGAACAACCACCCCCCACCACCACCCTCCACGCCTGGACCCCGATCAGCACCGAAGACACCATCCGCACGATGAACTCCATCCACTCCGGATCACCGACCGACCCCTGCCCTCACCACGTCTTCAACAAGGCCGACGCTGTCATCGCACCCCACCTGCTAGACATCATCAACACATCCTTCGACACCGCCACCTTCCCCGAGAGCTGGAAGCACGCCGAACTCAGCGCTCTTCTCAAGAAACCCACAGCGGACCCCACCGAACTCAAGAATTACCGCCCCATCTCGCTCCTCCCGTTTCCAGCCAAAGTCATCGAGAAGACCGTCAACAAGCAGATGGCCGCCTTCCTCGAGACGAACGGATCCCTCGACCCCTCACAGTCCGGCTTCAGAGCCAACCACAGCACCGAGACCGCCCTCATCGCCGCCACCGATGACATCCGAGCCCTGATGGACAATGGAGAAACAGCGGCCCTCATCCTCCTAGACCTCTCCGCGGCATTCGACACGGTCTGCCACCGCACCCTAGTACGGCGCCTCAGCAACATCGGCATCCAGGACAAGGCGCTGGAATGGATCATCTCCTTCCTCGACGGAAGAACACAGAGAGTCCGCCTACCACCGTACAAGTCAGAGGCCTCCGAAGTCATCTGCGGCGTCCCCCAAGGATCATCTCTGAGCCCCACCCTCTTCAACATCTACATGAGCCCCCTTGCGGCCATCGTACGCAAACACAACCTCAGCATAATCTCCTACGCCGACGACACCCAGCTGATCCTCTCCCTGACCAACGACCCCGCCGCCGCCAGAGCCAACCTGCACGAAGGGATGAAAGAGGTAGCCGAGTGGATGACGACCAGCCGCCTGAAACTGAACTCGGACAAGACAGAGGTCCTCATCCTGGGCTCCTCACCCTCCGCCTGGGACGACTCCTGGTGGCCCCCCGCCCTGGGCACCGCACCCAAACCAACTGACCATGCACGAAACCTGGGCGTCATCCTGGACTCCTCCCTCTCCATGACCAGGCAAGTCAACAACGTCTCCTCGGCGTGCTTCAACATCCTACGCATGCTACGGAAGATCTTCTGGTGGATCCCCACCGAGACCAGGAAGACCGTCACCCAGGCCCTCGTCACCAGCCGACTGGACTACGGCAACGCCCTCTACGCCGGTACCACCGCCAAGCTCCAGAAGAGACTCCAGCGGATCCAGAACGCCTCAGCCAGACTCATCCTCGACATCCCACGAACCAGTCACATCTCCGGACATCTCAAAGACCTTCACTGGCTCCCCGTCAACAAAAGAATCACCTTCCGCCTCCTCACCCACGCACACAAAGCCCTACACGACCAAGGCCCGAGCTACCTCAACAGCCGAGTCAACTTCTACGCTCCCAAACGCCACCTCCGATCAGCCAACCACGCCCTCGCCGCCGTCCCCCGCATCCGAAGAGCAACTACAGGAGGAAGGTCCTTCTCCTACCTGGCCGCCAAGACCTGGAACTCCCTCCCGACCGACCTGCGCCTGACCCAAGACCACCTCTCCTTCAGGAAGAAGCTGAAGACCTGGCTGTTCGAGCAGTAGCGGCACCCCCCCCCCCCCAGCGCCTTGAGACCCTACGGGTATGTAGAGCGCTTTATAAGTGTCATTGATTGATTGATTGATTGATTGATACTTTGCTTGAACCAGTAACGGCCCATGCACTGTGTGGTCCCCAGCGGCTACCAATTTTGATGACGGCATTCATTGAGATCTCACAGACGCAAAATGCTGACGGTGAGGTACGAGAGGAAACAGGCACACAGGTATCATCCACTTCGAACATTGCTAATGCGACCAATGCTGACGGCGATGCTTCACATCTATGTGCGGTTGATCTTCTTAATGAGGTAATCCAACTTTCACCTACAATGGAAGACAAATTCTTTACAGACTTAGAAGATTTGATGTTTTCTCCAAACAATAACACAGACTTTTGATTTGGCACACGGTGTTCTGAGAGACTCTGAATTCGACCTTCATTTTTTTCAAAACAAAGTTCTAACTTTGGAACTTTTTTTTTCCATGATTATTAATTGTTCAAATTTGTATTTTTCATTTTTTGGCACAAAGTAATCTGCTTAAAGTAGAACTATTCATAGAGTACAAGAATTCTTTGAAAAGTTCCGGAGACAATATATGATCTTGTCCTCATACCCACAGTCATATGTAATATAATATGAAATGGTTTTTTGCACCTTTTTATTCTGTATTAACGAACCATTTCATAAATGTATTTTCGTGATTTATCCAGACAGCATTTACAAATGTCAACTTTATGCTTAGAATGAAACATTGCTTTAAATGCGTACAGCACCAATGCGCTTTTGTGTACAACCAATACCACTGCATGTTTATGTGTTTTGGGTGGGTTTTTAACACATCATGTTTAGATATGTTTAATGTGTTTAGGACTTAGTAAAGTCGTACATAAGAAAGTGGAGTGGCTGTTGTATGGCGTTTTAGATTCCGAATGGATTTTCCCAATTCATGCCCTTATATAGGTACAATTCACGTTGCCCTTATATAGGCAGAAAAATCAAGCCCTTATTTAGGCACAGACCATGCAACCCAAATACAGGCATGGCTACTTCCATCCATTCACCAAACGTCACAACGATTTCTTGGAAAACCAACTTAAACCGATAGGGACTTCCCCTTGCTTGAATATTGATTTCTCCAAGAACTCAGTTAGTTTTACAATGAACATCTATTCCTTAGAGGTTCATTCATGACGTTCACATGCCTGTCTTTACGTTAAACATGGTAAATATACCTTCACTTGCTATGGCAAAACACAGTGGTTCGGAACAGTTCGACCACCTACTTGCCCGACACAGCTCGCTACAGCAAGTGCCGAAGGAAGCCGACTCTCCAGCTGACGCACTGATCAGGAAGCTGCCCTCCTCTGCTGAGAAATCCAGCTCCAGTGTTTCTGACTCCCCTTGCGGGGTGCTGGGAAATCGAGTCCCGAGACGGAGATACCAGACCTCCTTCATTCTAAGGTATAAAGCTGATTAGAACCTATAGAAACCTTTGGTAGATTCTTGGCAAAAACTAAACCTATGCAAAAGACCATAGTTACTTCTTCCCTCGTACTAGACCTAGGATAGGTACATTGGGGTAGGCATATTTTAGAAGCACCAGTTGAGTATTTTAGCCTGTGTTATTTATGTATGTATTTTTATATGGCTTAGAAACCATACAATGCTATTACAGTATTGTTTTATAATAATATTCTCGCTGTACGCATTATACTTTGCATTCTGTCTAACGATTGTAGCAGTTCACCTCTCTTGCATGAGAAAGAAGACTGTTCAATAAACCTTTTATTGAAAACGACCGTCTCACTATTTATCTGCAAACTCTGTAGAAACGAATCATGCACAATTGACTGAGTGAAATACTTATCTATTGTTCCCAAGACTCTGAAGATAGTTATTCCAGTACTAGGGAAACAAAGTTGTCCTGTTTATGCAGTTAACAGGAACTAATCCCTTCTTGTGAATTAGAGAAAGTTTCTAGTGACCTCTGAGCTAGCTGGCACACACAATTAAGTTTAGTATATTCGATAGAGATCTAATGACCGAAGTCCTACGTCATATCTATAGGATATAATATTCCAATGCACAGAGCCTATTGGGAATATAGGAACTACACTACAGTTCTACATACCAACTTTTCAAAATTCATTACCTCACATGCAGCCAGTCTGACTTCTACAACAGCAATCCAAACTTGACAGAGAAAGGCAAACTTGCAACGCATACTTAGACGCACCATCTTCTCTTTAATTAAATGCATCTGAGCAGGATAGACTGAAGACCACAGGAATGTGTCTGGACAGGTACCTAATGGTTTCAATATCATTATTTAGCAATAATACATTACCTTTTTAGTAAAAGGAACATCAAATTGATGAAAAATAATATAATGAAGAGGGTTACCTACTTTTTGTGAGCACATGGTGCCTAAGCCTAGGACTGGAATCTGGTTCCCATCACTCAGCTTGATGAAGGAGTCTTTGGTGAGCGACATGTCCTCTCTGTGCTTGGGAAAAAAAAAAAAAAGGAAAACTGGTTATTTTATGCAGGGCAAGAGCGAAGGCAGAAGAATGTCGGATCTAATAGGTTCTTGAAAAGCAAAACTAAGTAAGTGTATCCTACCAATCCAAAGAAATTAAATTATGCAAGGGCTAAATAAATGAGAAGCATAAAAATAAAATAATCAAAGATACAACAAATCTTGGTAATTGATATTTGGCTTGCATTTGCATTCCCTAGCAGCATGGCCACCATATTTTTGTAGGACTATAGTTCTAACATCAATATTCTGACGTGCATCCTGCAAAATTGGTCAATTTCTGCATTAGAATGAAAAGATAAATTATGATATCTGGCTCTCGCTTGTGTGACATTAAAGGACAAATTATTAAAAAGATCCTGAAGACTCATTGGTGCACGGGTTAAATGAATGTAGAAAATATTTATAATAAAAGGTGCATTTAATTTTAAGTAGTTTATTTCATCTAGCAACATGAATACCATTAAACAAATTATTACAACCACTGACATAATTCTTTTAAAAATCACCAGCAATATATAAATATGTAATTTTTAAGAATATTTTACCACAACTCTCAAAACACATATCCAATGTCATTTAACCATTGTAAATAATTTAACTAATACATTATTAAAAAATCAAAAGTTTTTTAAATGATTTAATAAATACCAAAATGTATTTAAACATAATTATAAGAGTAAAGTAAAAACAAATTAAAGTGAATAAATAACAATTCCTTTAAACATTTAGTGCATTTTTGTGTGTCTCCCTTTGTCTCTTCAGTCATGTTTGCACAGATGGCCACTTCCACCAGTCGATGAAGGTGCACTGCGACGGGTGCAGGCCCCAGTCCAAACATGCTAAGACTTCTTCTACTAAGAAAGTGCTGACACTACAGAGGTGAATATGAACTACTATAATGACAGTCAACACGTTAAGAATGTGTTTGAGCTATAATTGTGAAAACAATGCATTTCCTGTGAAGTTCCGCTTTCATTTTTGTGGAAATTTGTGATTTCTGGTTATTTCATAAAGTTAAATTATGTTTTTATAACTGCTAGTCTTACCTAATTTATTAAGAACTGAGTCTGTTTACGATTTTCATTATGGTTTGTGTGTATATGTTTGTGCTGAGCAGACAGTTTGTAATTTTCTGGAGCAAGGTGTTTGTTGAAATACATTGACGGGCTCTAAAGCAGTACATATCTGTTTAGAAACTCTAATAGAGATATAAACAAGCACTCAGATGGCCCAATCTGAACTTGGAGCAGAAGAGACAGTGACAGAAAGGCATACAGGATTTCTGCTCCAGTCTAGCATTACTGTGTCTCGCAAAGAGAGCATTTTTGGGAACAACACACAGAAGCTTTGACACTGTCCCTTCTCAATAGTGGTGATAAGATCCAGTTATAGCCTGAATGTCCTGGACTATAAAAGGAAGCATCTTTGTAGGAGTCAGGTGTGACTTTGACTGAGAGCCCAAACCAATGTCAAGAGATTCACTGTTGTCTGAAGGTGTTCTGTGACTGACTGTGGCAAGCCCACCTTTAACAGCCAGTCATTGAGTTAGGGAAAAACAGTTATCTCCAACCTTCCATGGATTACAATTGTTGACATCACTTTTGTGAGCACCTGAGGGACGGTGATAAGGCCGAAGGAGAGCTTCCCAAACTGAAAATGCTACTAGCCGACCTTGAACTGCAGCTAACATGTGTGGGACTGCAGGATTGGCACATGAAAATGCCTTTGCTGCAGGTCCAGTTGCCCGGCTCCAGGGCAGACTGAATTTAGACCAGTGTGAGTATTCAGAATTTGTCCTTCCATAGAACGGTATTCAGCGGCGAAGGTCTACAATAGGACGAATGCCTCCAGTCTTCTGCAGAACGAGTAAATAGTGAGCGTAACAACCTGTCACCCTCTCCAAGGTCGGCACCCTCTCGATGGTCTCTTTTGACAATAGAGATTGCAGCAAAAAGGATAGGTGCTCCTCTGATGTTTGTAGAAGCTGTGATGGATTGAAAAGAAACAAGAGAGCATAGCCCAGTTGTATGATCTGGAGGAACCATCGTCAGATGTGATTGACTCCCACCATGGAAGAAAATGGTGAATCTGTGGTGGAATCAGCTTATTCGACAAAAAGGGGGGGTCAATCAAAAGGCATATCCATGACGGATGACTGCACATCTCCAAAAGAGCTTTTAGATCTCAGCCACACATGTCGACGTAGGACTATACTAGTGTTGACTGCTCATTCCAAACAGTCGCTAGTATCCAGACCGGCTCAGATTATATAGCTGGCCGCATCCGGACCATCAGGAATGGTTTTATCCAAAGAGGCCCTGAACTCTTCTGGGAGCTCTGCCAAGATGTTGCTGGCCATGTCCCAGAAAGCTTGTTTCCTTCCCAGTATAAGAATTGGCTTGGTAGTTTGGTTTGCCCTGTTCCCATCATGCACTGGGACGGGAACAGACTAATTTGCATGTAGCCAGGTTCTGAGCTGGGATGGTGCAGTGAGCTAAAAAACGGTGAAGGATCAAGCCCTGATCCTTGAACTGGGTAAGAGTGGTCTGCTTAATACAGACACTCTGTTCATCACCACCCCCTTTTCTGAATCATTTTGTCCACCATAAGCGTGGAAGGGTATACTCAGATGTGAGTCCCTTGCTCATTGCACCATAAGGATTCAAGCAAGCCGGGCCGACGACGGCTGAAATGCCAGAAACCGGTCCCCGGAAGCTTGTTTCCTTCCCAGTATAAGAATTGGCTTGGTAGTTTGGTTTGCCCTGTTCCCATCATGCACTGGGACGGGAACAGACTAATTTGCATGTAGCCAGGTTCTGAGCTGGGATGGTGCAGTGAGCTAAAAAACGGTGATGGATCAAGCCCTGATCTTTGGACTGGGTAAGAGTGGTCTGCTTAATTCAGACACTCTGTTCATCACCACCCCCTTTTCTGAATCATTTTGTCCACCATAAGCGTGGAAGGGTATACTCAGATGTGAGTCCCTTGCTCATTGCACCATCAGGATTCAAGCAAGCCAGGCCGACGACGGCTGAAATGCCAGAAACCGGTCCCCGGAAGCTTGTTTCCTTCCCAGTATAAGAATTGGCTTGGTAGTTTGGTTTGCCCTGTTCCCATCATGCACTGGGACGGGAACAGACTAATTTGCATGTAGCCAGGTTCTGAGCTGGGATGGTGCAGTGAGTTAAAAAACGGTGATGGATCAAGCCCTGATCTTTGGACTGGGTAAGAGTGGTCTGCTTAATTCAGACACTCTGTTCATCACCACCCCCTTTTCTGAATCATTTTGTCCACCATAAGCGTGGAAGGGTATACTCAGATGTGAGTCCCTTGCTCATTGCACCATCAGGATTCAAGCAAGCCGGGCCGACGACGGCTGAAATGCCAGAAACCGGTCCCCGGAAGCTTGTTTCCTTCCCAGTAGAAGAATTGGCTTGGTAGTTTGGTTTGCCCTGTTCCCATCATGCACTGGGGCGGGAACAGACTAATTTGCATGTAGCCAGGTTCTGAGCTGGGATGGTGCAGTGAGCTAAAAAACGGTGATGGATCAAGCCCTGATCTTTGGACTGGGTAAGAGTGGTCTGCTTAATTCAGACACACTGTTCATCACCACCCCCTTTTCTGAATCATTTTGTCCACCATAAGCGTGGAAGGGTATACTCAGATGTGAGTCCCTTGCTCATTGCACCATCAGGATTCAAGCAAGCCGGGCCGACGACGGCTGAAATGACAGAAACCGGTCCCCGGAAGCTTGTTTCCTTCCCAGTATCAGAATTGGCTTTGTAGTTTGGTTTGCCCTGTTCCCATCATGCACTGGGACGGGAGCAGACTAATTTGCATGTAGCCAGGTTCTGAGCTGGGATGGTGCAGTGAGCTAAAAAACGGTGATGGATCAAGCCCTGATCTTTGGACTGGGTAAGAGTGGTCTGCTTAATTCAGACACTCTGTTCATCACCACCCCCTTTTCTGAATCATTTTGTCCACCATAAGCATGGAAGGGTATACTCAGATGTGAGTCCCTTGCTCATTGCACCATCAGGATTCAAGCAAGCCGGGCCGACAACGGCTGAAATGCCAGAAACCGGTCCCCGGAAGCTTGTTTCCTTCCCAGTATAAGAATTGGCTAGGTAGTTTGGTTTGCCCTGTTCCCATCATGCACTGGGACGGGAACAGACTAATTTGCATGTAGCCAGGTTCTGAGCTGGGATGGTGCAGTGAGCTAAAAAACGGTGATGGATCAAGCCCTGATCTTTGGACTGGGTAAGAGTGGTCTGCTTAATTCAGACACTCTGTTCATCACCACCCCCTTTTCTTAATCATGTCCCAGAGGGCATGTGTAGCAACCTAGTAGACAACTGGCATTAACAACCTCAACTGGCATTAACAACCTAATGGCCACACTGACGGAGGAGAACATCCATTTCCTGAGTACCTCAACCTTTTTGACTTCCTATTGCGTGGGGAAAAATGGTCATGGGAAATGAATTAGGAAGCAGATTTGTGGGAGGCCATTGGGGAGAAGCAATGGGGAGAGACACTAGAACGGGCTTGGAAAGGCACAAGGTACGCGCGCTTTCAGATTATTCACTTCTATGTACTGCACAGGCCTACCAATTTACGCGCCCCAAACTACCTATCCCAGAGAAGTGGGACTGGGCTTAGCACGTTCCACACTATGATGAGCGATATGATAATGCATTAAATAAAGTATATTAGGTATGTACAAACCTATTACCATTCTCATTCCTATTATGTGATACAATGGAGCGATATAATAAACAATGGACTGTTCCTCTTTAGCCCAGTATTGCAGGACACCTCCATACCACTTGTGCCCTAGATCAGAGAGAGAATGTATCATTCATATCTGGGTGCCTAAAATACCTTCACCATACAAGTGTAAGTAGGAAATAATCCCTATATACACCCTTTGATTTAGGTTATAATGGGTATAGGACTGCACAAGTAATGAGTTAATCCAATTTTACAAAATTTCGACATCCCAGTAAATGTGGAGGATGTCTGCACAGTTTAACTTGATTTTGGGATATTAACTAGGCTATCTAGCTTAGGAGATAACAACAAGACATATATATAATTTCCTTCATTCCTAATCCCAGGAGGTTTCACCATCAGCAAATCTCTAGACTCCATGACAGTTCAGCCCTTGATCAACCAAGACTAATGTATAAAGGTGAATATATTCCATTATCTACATTGTTGGGTCTAAAGTACCCTTATACATAGGATATAGAACTGCTAATTCAATTCAGCTAACCTATCTTGTCGTTCCTAGACAAATAGGGATAGTAAGTGGACGGACTATCTATATGAAAGAGAACAATAATATGATTTTCAAAAATTGTGAATGGATTGTTTATAAATTGTATAGCATCAGATATTGTTAGAAATGTATATAAGATTTGTATAGCACTGTATAGATTTAGGCATGTAATTATAAGTATGATTTATATAGCACTGAATGTTATTAGGTTTATAATAGGAATCATGTGATTTAGTCCCAGCACTGTTCCACTATGTATAATCAATATAGTGACTTACCATACGCACTCTTATTTATGTCCCATATGTATCTATAGCTTGTATATAAAGTTGTCTTTGTAATACGTTGTCACTTTAGAAAATTAATACACATCTCTTGTCTCATAGCTCTTTCTGGTAATACAGAATTCCTGAGGAAGGCATTGGCCGAAACGCATTGATGATTGGTTCTGTATATAATTACCAGGGATCAATTAGATTGTAACCATCCTAATGAAATATTGTCATCAATCTGAGTGATAAACCAATACATATGTAATTGTGACTCATTGTCCTTTGCTGAATTAAGGGTTTACAATATAAATTGAAAAAGAGCATGTATTAAATATAATGAGATTGGTTATCAAATGTTAGAGAATATCCGATATGATTTATATGTACCAAGAGATGCACTAAAAATATATATTTGATATAAGAAATGATAAAAAAGTCATATATTTATATATATAAAAAAGAGAATATATTAAATAAAGAATATTTTTCTACAACATAGCTCTACCTATTGTGTACCTTTAAGTGCTCAACGTATGCATTGTTTTATATATCCATGCACGAAACCCGGTGCCTTGTGTTCAATTTTCTAAAGCTGCACAGGCCTACCTTACACCAGGGAAAAATCAACTAGTGCTTTGGGGCATCGTCCACCTGGCCAAGATGTAACCTGGAGGTGGCAGGGTTCTTACATATGTTTTGGGAGTGCCCATGTCTGGGAGAATACTGGAGAGGGGTGATGACTGGACTGACCACAGTGACAGAGAGAGAGGTAGCATTGACGCCTGGTTGTTGTCTGTTGCATTGGTTCCCACATACTGCTAAGACAAAAGTTACTAGTAAATTTATCGACTTGGGGTTAGTACTGGCAAAGAGAGAGCTGACCCCCCATTGGAATTAGTGAAATGGGCGGAGAGTGAGGGGACCTGCAGGCAAGGAATGACTACGAACACAGGGAATGAAAGGTCGATGGAAATAGCGCCAGCCTGGATGGCATTGGTGGACCTGGTGAAGCACCTGCCTGAGGATGCAGAAAACGCAGGGGGGGAGAGGGGCAAAGCACTGGTTGACTAAGTCCAGCGATTCCATGTATACTTGGACATAGTGTGGGGCCTGGGAGAGTACAGCTGCGGGCTCCTTTTCATTCTCTCCATGATATTGACCCCTGGAGGGCATGGTGGATGCACTAGGTGGCCACAAACTGATTTTTTTGAGGGAGCGGCATGCCCGAGGGGCTCGGGGGTGGTGGGCGTTTCCTGGGAGTTTGGGAAGAGGGGGAGGGGGGAAGAGCGGCAGTGGGTGGTGTAATAATATTTTTAGAATTCAATTTCATTTGTACAGATGGGAAGGCGCTCTCGGGAGTGGAGGCGGTCCAGTGAGCAGACATACCTGTTGCCTAGCCAATGGGAGGTTCGACGCTGAGAAGGGAACGAGGACCTTACCAAAAGAGTTGGGGGGACACCTGTACTGGACTTTAATTGAATTGCTTGATCATTTGTTGTACCCTCCGGGCTGTTTATCCCATGATGTCACATTGAAAAATCAATAAAAATCTGCTTACAAAAAAAATGAGAAATGAATTAGGACTAACTTTCCTGGTGGACCACAAAAACTCCCAGACATGGGATGTTGTGTAAGAAAATCAGGCTCACCAGGCAAGGGTCTATGGTGTATGGACACTTGCCTGTTTCCTGTGGGCGTGAGCAAGCTTTAGAGCATGGGCCCAAAGGGTGCCTGTTAGGGTTTCATTGAATGATACTAAGGTCTCAGAATAAGATGGCCCATGCTGAAGAACTTTATGAGCACATTTGTTTTAACCTCAATAGAAGAAAGTTGTAATACCAAGGCATCAGCAGCATGTATGATAACTTTGGCAAATGAAACACTCTTTTATTGGCGGCCAAAAGGGGGAAATCAACCCTGTATAAGAGAAACTGTCATTCCACAGGCCACCTCTAAATCCATATATAGACTGCCATCATCATCATCATAATGTGATCGAACATGTAGATTTTGCACAGCTATGATGGGCTGAAAATCTGGGTTTTATTTATTACATGGAGGCTAATATTATGAAGCAAATCCCTTTATTGCCACCACTCAGCAACACCTTTAAAGCAATTAGAACTTACAATCATAGAACTTTCTAACATAATAAAACTCCCAGCAACCAGCTCTCTTTCTTCTTTTATGAACTGCAAACTCCAACTATAGAAAACAAACGTCTCTCAATAAAATCCATGACGTGAAAATAAACTTCTTCTCCAGGAAAAAACTTCTTCCTTCAAAATAATCCATTGATGCAACACATCAATATTAAACTTGGCCAGGTGTAAAAAATGAAAATATAAGAAGCATCAGGTAGGGTATATACTGGGAGGGATAATATTAGCCTCCGTGTCTTTAATAAAAATCCAGTTTTTCAGCCCACCACGGCTGTGGAAAATATCCATTTTATTTCAAGACCCGGAGGCCAACATTATCCAATTTTAAAGCTTGGCAACAAAACATTTTGCTGCTCTCATCCACGGGTTTAAAATAAAAACATCTGAACATGGAATCAGAAGACCATTCCGCACAACACAAAAATATCCTGAATACTTCCACCCACAAAACAGGCCTTCGAAGCAGCTGCAACCTACACAGATTGTGTACCAAACAGACTAACATCCACACCATATCTGTGTATTATCTCTATCACTCATCTTGCTAAAGAAGAAGAAGAAATTTCCCTATGATGATGCCTGAATGAAATAAGCAAATGACCCCCTCCATCTTGTCTCAACAGCACTGATCTGCGTTCATATCCTTAACACACCACATAACACAAAGATTTTGATTTTCTTCAAAATAAAGATAAAAATGTAACTTGATTTTGTCCTAGTTCTCTGGCTCCAGTAGAAACATTAACCCTCAGGGGAGTAAGATCTACTGGACGCCTGCAAGGAACGAGCATCCGAAAACCTACGAAACAACACTAACCATAATATTTCCAACTGAAAAGACCAATCCCTCAAAATCAGAGCTCCATCGTCATGCCATGCTTCTAGAATGCAAATGCAAATCTTTTGAAACACCCCGCAAGGTAGAATATCGGGAACCTAGGGGTATAGTTACAAGCCCCTATTGCCACAGGAACGTCACTTTTAGTGATGCTCCAGTAGCGACATGGGCTTCAACTTATTTACAAGGCAGTGTTAAGCCACTTAACATGGCATAACGTAGCCTTGTAAATAAGGCTCCCTTTCACGCTATACTTAGCGTGAAAGGAGTGGGCAATGGGTGTTGTGGTGGGCAGACCACCACAACACTCATTGATGTTGACGCTGGCTCATATTTACAAGGGCAGCGTAAATATGGGGCAGCGCCAAAATTAAGACCAGAGAAAGACCTGGTCTTAAACAGGCAAAAGGAGGAGAAATGTTTAATTTTTCCTAGTTTTTGCTGTTTCTATGTGTGCTGTGTTGAGCAGCACACATAGAAACTGCAAAAGGCCATTGACTGTTTATGTGCAGGAAGGTCTTCCTTCCTTCACATAAACAATCAAGTAAAAAACGTAAGTTTTGCAACTTCTTATGTGTACTGCACTAAGCAGCACACATAGAAGTTTCAAAATGCTATTTCAGATTGTTTACGTGCAGGAAGTACACCTACCTGCATATAAACAATCTTCCCCTACAAATCAGACACCCTTGCACTATGGTGCTAGACTGTCTGCGTTGGTGCTAGGCAGCTAAAATTAGCGCACGGGCAGGGTAGAAATGCAGGGATGCACTGTATCCTTGTAAATACGGCTCAGCCCTGCGTTTTGGAAGTGGCGGAAAGCGGCGCTAATCCAAGATAGCTAATGCCACGCTCCGCCACTTCATAGTAATTATGCACCCTGGTGGCTTAGCAATCCTAATGCTCCTCAATAACCTCTTTACCATAACATATTGGCCTATGGATGAACCATTCACCAACACATGTTCAGCAGCAATAGCTATATACATATTCACAGTCCTGTATGCCAGACTCTGCAAATAATTCAGTCAAAAAATGAATCACCTGAACTATATTACTGAAATGGGATCAAATTCCCTTTCCACACACAAGCATATCCATTTGTTCAATGCCAATCTATATGCTTTCCTGGTTCCTGAAGCCTAAAACTCCTCAATGAGCCTAGACTCTCTAGATTAAAGTCCTGGCTTCTTCCATACTCTTCTGAAAGTCTCCATGTAACCAGTGCTAGCTGTCCTGCACAAACTAGACAGTGAATCTCTCTCTGAGGACTTATCAAAATTCCTGGAAAAAATCGGTAACAGCATGAGAAAGTATACACTCATCTCTAACATGATTGGATACCACACTTGTGAACTCCAAAACAGTGACTTCTACAGCTGTCTCCTACCATATGCAAATCATCTCTGTCGCTCTTCTGATCATGGAAAATCTGGGAAATGAACATGCATGAAAATGTCTCCAGTCCTGTAGAAACGCATCTATCCGTGCTGCTTCCATATCAGGATGCCAGCTGAAAAACCTCTTGATCTGGGCATTTACTCTGTGCACAAAAAAGATCTACCTGGAAAGGACCCCACAGACGGTTCAAGCCCCTGAACAAATTCCTGTCTAACATCCAATCGCTTGAGTCATGGAAATCTTTTGAGAATCAATCTGCCACCAAATCCGTTAATCCTGGGATATGTTCTGCTTGAACACTCAGGCCCCTTCTCATGCAATAATCCCAAAAATTCTTTGCCAGATCAAACAGCCCCTTCGATTGTGGGCCTCCAAGCCAATTGGCCAGTCTCACCGCTAATACATTGTCCATTCTCGACACTACTAAACACTTTACAGTCTGATCTGGAAAACACTTTATTGCAAAAGATCCTGCTAACAACACTAAAAAATGTATATGCAAACTTCTTTCTTGCTTGGTACAATGACCCCAAGTCCTTGACAAAACCACAACTTGCACCCCATCCTTCCAAGCTTGCATACAATTCCACAACCTCAAACCATCTCAAACCATCCCTTAAGTGTTTTGCTTTCAATCTCAGTAAGGCCTGATAGTGCAAAGGCCCAGGGAAAATAGTCTGAATAGTAGATGACAAAAGACCCACAATGAGGGATAACATCCTCAGAGAGATTCTCTCCATCTTCGGAGTATTCCTTATCTCCTCCTTATTCTCTTCAATTCTCTTTAGGTAACCTCCGCACTCCATCCACTGTGTCTACAATAAATTCTAGAAACTGGGCTTGTTGCCTTGGGACCAATTTTGACTTCTTTATGTTTCTCACAAAACCCAAGTTCTCCAGCTGCTTTATATGAAATAACAACTGTCTTAATCCACAATCAAAATATCGTCTAAATAAATTATCATACATATTCCCCTTTCTCTTAGAAAAGCTGCCATTGGCAGCAGGACCTTCCTGAAGCACCAAAGTGCTGACTAAAGTCTGAAAGGAAGACACCCACACTTCCACATTCTCCTCTTCCACAGGAACCTCAGAAACCTCTGATGTTCCTTCCATACCGAAACTGTCAATTAAGCATCTTTTTTTTTACAAACAACTTTATTGATTTTTAAGATCAAACAAATAACAACTCAAGATGTTTATCCAATGTTACAAGGCATTACTGCATGTGCCAGGTTTGATAGCAAACAAACGAATGGTCTAGATCACATCCACAGCGCATAAACATTACATTTGTGTACATAAGCAAACTTTGGCTCGGTTAGTCCAGTTGTTTCATCCATTTGCCCCAGACCTTGTATTTGGCTGGGCAGCCCCAGGTCTCGAATAGGGTTTTTTCCTATACAGCACACCAATCCACCCCCTGGCGCCAACTGGCTAGGCTTGGGGGTTTAGCGTGGGCCCAAATGGCGGCAATATTGTGCTTGGCTACCGCAATGGCTGACCCGAGAAATAGCCTGTCAGGTTATTGACCCATCCTGGCCATCAATTACCCCAAAAATGGGACGTATGGGATAATGGGGAACCTGCCAGCACAGGACCTGTGTGAGCTCGGACTCTACTGCTGTCCAATACGGGGCAAGGTTAGGGCATGTTCAGATCATGTGGTAGAAATCGGCCGGTTCTTGTCCGCACCTGCTCAGTTTGGGGAAGGTGCAGGTGTTCTGGGGAGAGGTAGAGGGCATGCAAGTAGTATAGTTGAATTAGGCGGTCTGGTTGAGGTTGTGAGAGTTTTAGGAGGCATATGGGCGTCACCACCCCAGTCCTCTTCTAGGGGGCCCAGCCATCCCTCCCAATGGTTCCTGAGTGGGTGGAGTGTTGTCGGGCCATTATTAAGAAGGGTACAATATATCCGGGACACCCCTCCCCTCCCTAGGTTCCCCATCATGACTTGGGCTTCCACGTGGCTGATTTCGGGGAGCGACGTGCATGGTAAGATGTGGGCTTTAAGGGCATGGCGGAGCTGCAGGTATTTGTAAAATTGTGAGGTGTGGAGGGTATGTCGCTCCCATAGGTCCCGGAACGCCGTAATGTGGTCGCCCAACCATACGTTGCCTTGTAGTGATATGCCTATGTAGTCCCATTGTTTGAACCCCATGAGTGCTGCCACTTCTCTTTACTACATGCCATTCCAGAGAGGCGTGTGCTGGCTCAGTTGTTTGTCCCAACATGTGTGTGATACTCCAAGCCATTAGGGCTGCTCTGGTTATGGGTGGTATCGCTCTAGGTATTGGGCTTCCGTAAAGGTATGCTTGTATTTGAGGGAACTCCATATCCTTGACCTCTGTCATGTAGTCCGAGTCAGACCAGCCCCCGGTGAACCAGTCGTGAATTACAAGAAGCTGGGTGGCTAAGCAGTATAGGTGAAGATCAGTCATATGCATGCCTCTGTCAAAGGGTGGTATCCGGCTTTGTCATGGGCTGAAAAGGTCAGACAAACTTCCCCAACTCACCAAACAGGTTGCCCTGCACTACAGGAATGAAGTGAACTCCCTCGGCTTGGAGTCTATTTTTATCAGAAGGGAGCAGGAAAGTTCTGCGGAGAGGGCGCAGATAAATTGCTGAGGAAGCAGACTGCCCTCTGAGTCCAACCAGCATTATCTGTGGGGAGGGGTCTCACTGTCTATTTGGCCTGCTCTGCCAGTTTGATAATCTTTGTAAAGGGTCCTACACCACTGAGGGGTTTATCCTGGCATGTCCTCTAGAAGAAGTCAATTCCCTTTCTGGGGTCCTTCATGTATTTGGAGAAAAAGGTACACAGCTTACGGTCGATATCAGGGGTAGCTGTGACCCTATCCCCCATGGATAGTCGGTGACACCCCGCTCAGAGATGTGCTCACACCTCCTTGTTAAGAGTTTGGCGGATCTTACTCGCCACGTAGTCTGCCACTTTTTTTCAGGGATCCACTCCCCAGAGTGAGGTCAATATATACCCTCCGGGTTGAATATGTCGCTAGGTGCTGCCTCCGGGTGTTTCCTCCTCTCAGTAGGGTGCATCCTTCAGCGTGCGTGTACTCTTATGGAAAACCTCGGCCAACTGGTCAAAGCTCTCCAGGGGCCACGCGTCACGCTTGCCGGATTTGCACATGGGTACCAAGGTCACACCCCTAGACTCAGCCCTTCTGGTCCACCAGGATTCATCTGCCCCTGGAAACCTGGGCTGACAGCTTAACAACACTCTCCTGCAGAGGGAGCAAGCTCCTGAGAAATGACCTGGGTGAGGAATTTGTCCACCTTTGCAGGTAGGCGCTGCTGGGGTGGCCATTTCTCCACTGAGGAAAAAGAGGCTGAGTAATTGTGATCCTCCTAGGCCTTCACGTGTAAAAGGGTGAGAGTACAACATTTCTACACCCTGTAACTATTTTAAATAGGGCAGACCCCTCTCACAAGTTCTCTGGACTATGCCACACTAATTAGACCGTTTGAGAAACCACTGTTTTAATTTATAAAGCAGGGGGCCTGGGCCCTTAATCCTACCACAAAGAATTGTCAAGCGAGGGTTGGAGGGAGACAAAAGGCACAGAGCCCAGAACATGATCAGATCACTCCATCGCAATGCTTCCCAAGAGCGCTGACAGAGATGCTCTGCAGGACGTTCGAAGGTTCCGATTGGGAGCACGAAAGGGTGCCACCTACCATAACCTTGTGGTACCAAAAAGATGCACTTGGGCGGTTGCCTGCCGCAAGTGGAGTGAAACCTGTCAAAAGAGAGCATACTGCACTCATCACCGAACGCTCTCAAACCAGTACAAAAACACAGTGTCAATAAGCCTAAATCTCCCCCTGTACTACTTTTAGTCAGGATAAGTAAAAGACGTGACTTAACTGATGCAAATCAGTGGGGAAAGAGGCAGGACTACGGCTTGGTTTATATTATATGGACTCAGGGACTGTTACATGATTGGCTTATGTTCGCCATGGTTACTCCCTGTGGTTCATGGGAGTTATAGTACTGTGTAGTGATGTTTTTATTTTACTTTTGAACTTTGAACCTGCTGTTTAATAAAAGTGAAGAAAATAATGCTTAATCCTCGCCTCTGGTCCTGACATAGAATAATGTTATACCTCTAACTTACTTCTTTAGGTGTCCGTCTTTGCTTTCAATGCCCGTCAGTACTAAGCCATCCATGCCTCCATCCCTCAACACAAATCCCACAAACCCTTCACGGTAGCCGTCACAACCCGTCTGACCCAGCACAGCCTGACGGGGTTGCAGTATGTTCGCACAATGTCACCACATCATCACAAGTGAATTTCATCACAATGGGAACCGCTTTCGACAGCAGCTGGTCCTAGCTGAGCCAAAAGTACTGTTAAATTCACACATAGCTGCCAAGTTTCCTGGGCGCATGTGTGATGTGCTGTTCCTGTTAAGGTTTTTTTTCCTTTGAATTCTGGTACGTGTAGTCCTTTCCAATTATGTAATAACCAAAACTATTAGTCCCAGATTTTAAAAAAAACTGGACTTGAGCAGCACCTCATACATGGACCTGGGAAACTTGGAAGAGCTAATCATTTACAAAATATACTGCATAAATAACCCTATACTGTTCTCAGCCGGACACCACCTGATTCAATTAAATCATATTAAGCTCAAATCAGACACACACCTAGTGAATATCTTTACATCCTTAATTTGGTGTGGATTTTGAGATGACAATTTAAACACTATCATCATCCTATTAATTTTAAGCAGATCAATGATATGTAAGGCAAGTACGTATATATGGGCACACAATTGAAGATGCTGAAAGCAATATTAATATATATTGAATATATTAAAAACAAAGAAAATAGCCACAGGCTACATTTAAACTGGAATTCTTTTTCTTGTGCACTTTAATGTACTTTTAATTCAAAGCTCTAAAGTTGTAAATGAGCTTAGTAGTGAGAACTAAGATCCCTGTGTATGACTTCCCAGAAAGTTGAGGTCATAACTTTTCACATTACTTACTTTATAGGAAATGTCATTGGAGAAATAATAAAAATTGTTCAAAAATAAAAGAAACATTAATACATGTACTAGCAAACCTCACAAAAATGTAAATATAAATTAGATGGATGGATAGATAGAAAGATGCAGATAGAAGATGATCTGTGGGGGCCTTCCAACACTGGTTCCCTTTTTGTAAAAGAGAGAAAACATGTTGCCCGTCTTCAGGTCAAAAGCAGTCCCTCAAAACTAAGGGTGGGTGTAGTTGGCGGAGTACCACTACATCGAATTCGGCAGAATTGAACAAAAACTCTATGAACTCCGCTTCTCATCCCCATTAATACAACAGACATGATTTGGTGGTGGTCCAATCCTCCTAGGACCACCCCAATCACAGTTATGGGCAAAAATACAATCCCAACCAAAGGCCCTGCAAAGCATTATGGGACGATATTCTAGAGTGGAGTGAATATTATAGTATGAAATATCAAAACATTCCTCAAGGGACAGGCTTTCAGGCTCAGCTGAGAGCTAAAACTATAACATTCACTGCACTCAAGAATTTCGCCCCATAATGCTTTGCTGGGCCTTTCGTTGGCATTGTATTTTCGCCCATAACTTTGCTTGGGGTGGTTTTAGAAGGATGGGGCCACCAACAAATCGTTCAGCGTGCTCTTTGTGTTCAAGGCATCTGCTTGCCCTCTTTTCTTTAGGACCTTGGTAGTTCCTGTCTGCCAGTACCCTTGACAGAAAGAAGAGTTCAGGTACGTCACTTTTATGTGTATCCATATATTTTTATGTGTGGAATGTTAGTTCATTGATTCTTTTAAAGGATCTGTCTAAGTAGTGGGGGTGATAAAAAAAAGTGCTCAGAAATAATGGAGGTCTGGGATAGAGTTAAAGACAATAAAATAAATAGTAGTTGGGGTTCAATATCACCCACAAGTTAAATAAAATTAAGAAATGTTAGTGGATATTCAGCCAAACTTTCCGATTTATTGGAGACATTATACTCAAATGTTATTCCCTTGGACATTCTCAGTGAAATGTGCAGCACCTTTTACCACCACACCTATCCTCTTCAAAAAATTATATCCCTATCTTTTTGTCCCTCCTCCGGTTTACAACTTTCCCTCCTGCTCATCAGCTCTATTCAAGAGCCGTTCACACACCTTACTGAGCCAAGTCCCTCTCAGAAAGTGGCTAAGAGCTAGATTCGGGTTGCAAACAGAACTTGTCCACGGCACCTCAGGTGTTGGCGTGGTCTCCTCGGTTTTTCTGTAGGTTTCTGGCCCCTCCTGTCTCCACTCCTCTGGCTTCTCAATCTCCAGGTCAGAAACGTCAACTCTAGTTTCACGTAACTGCTCTGCTTGGGGTCACGTACTCCAGATCTCCGCTCCAGTCTCCTTACGCCCTTTCTGCAGAGCCCGCCTCCCTTCTTCTAGGGACGTGCTAGTCCCATGGAAATTCTGTTTCTTTCTGGATTGGCTGACTTCCTGTCTGTGCCTTCTTGTTGTGTTGGCCCTGTAATAGAAGAAGGGCCCAGTCCGCTCCGGGGAGATAAATCATCTCATCCCCAGCCCCAGGTTTCTGACAAATACAAATACCTAGGGGGTTTGGTTTAGGAAGAATCTACATTGGAATGTCCATTTAGCATCATCGAGGGTAAGCGTTCTTGATCAGTTAGAGGCCTGGCATTGTTTTAATAAGGACTACGGTGGCACATCAGACAGACCTGTCTTGAAAGTCTATGTGGCCATGATACCTCCACAGTTCCAATATGGGGTTGGATTGCTATCTATAAGAGGTAAAATTGGGTGTGACGTTGAGGAGGGGAAATGCTTAAAAAGTTTGTTGTCCCTTCCTAGGTCCTCTATGATGCAAACCATAAGAATGAAGACCGGCATGATATCATGGAACATATTGTCCCATGCTGCTTTAATATGATTTTGGCAAAGCTTGAGCGTGGGAGAGGAACAAAAGGTCCCCCTGTGGTGTAAAAATGAAATTCATCTAAGCAAATTGAAGTGGGCTAATGGGACTGTAAAAAAATTAGAAAATGTTTGCAAGAGTTTTTAGGTCTACGTAGGTCAACAAATGTAGGTAATTGATGATGACAGATGTTGTATATGATAAGGATATAAAAATGTAAAAATGAGTGTGTTTTACCTGTATCTTTATTTTAGTCTTGGATTTTATTGAATGGATTGTTTTAATGTGTTGAATTATGTAAGCTATTTAAGTGAATGTATGTATAAAAAGCTGGTATACTATATATAAATATATATATATGAAGATATACATATATACACAGTTATACATTAAAATCGCATCTCTGGAAGACATCAAGTTAATTAACGAGGCTTTACAAACAACATTACAATGGTTAACAATCAATCATCTGAAGCTAAACACTCAGAAAACATAATTCTTACTAATCTCACCACCTAAGAACCACACAGAGTCCAAGGAATGGTCTAAATTGATCACTTTGCTTATCTACATCCCTACTTTAGTTGATTCGGCGAAATCGCTAGGAATCATACTCGATGAGAACCTTGATATGAAAGCCCACATCAAAGCACTGGCTAAAAGTGCCCGCTTTCATTTGAACTACATTAGAAAAATGAAACCTTTAATTTCTCAGGCGGATCTTAAACTAGCAGTCCAATCATTGGTAATCTCGAAGATTGAATACGGGTGCACTACTTTAGCAGGCCTACCCAAAATTTCCACAGCACCACTAAAAGCATGCCTCAACGCAGCTGCAAGAATTATCACTGGGTCGAGTAAGTTCGACCATATCTCTCCACACTTGAAAGCATTAAACTGGTTACCGTACGAAGCCAGAATTCTGCTAAAAATGGCATGTATCACTCACAAAGTGCTTCACTACAATACACCAAGATACCTTGCCCAGAAAATTGAACTATCTGGAGGAAACAGACCAGCTAGGAGTGCCAAGGAGTTGGTGCTGAGACCACCCATCTTCCTGAAGAAGAAAACCTATGATAGAGCTTTCTCAGGAGCAGCGCCCAGCATCTAGAACTCTCTTCCACCAAACATTAGAAAAATAACAAACACAGCGTCAATCAAGAGGGAAATGAAAATATTTCTAAGGAGCAAATACCTCCCATAGACAAGACTGATCATTTTAAGCTCCATGTTATACTATGGTAACCCTATAATTTGTAATCGGTTTGTACTTAACTACGTTATTTAACCAGGTATAGTTGTATTATACAAAACTGTGTCTGTTGCACTATACAAGATTGTGTCTATTCTACCTCATGCAATGTAAAGCACTCTGATACCCAAGGGTCTTGTTCGCGCTACACAAAACTCTCTAAATAAAATAAAATAAAATAAATAAATAAATATACATATACATACATATATATGTATGAATATGTATATCTCCATATATATATATATATATATGGCTAAACTGCTGGGCACAAGTAGTGGAATAGTGGCCGTCAGAATCATTTGTACAAGCCCAAGCCCATTAGTATATATAGCTGTGGCTAAATTCTTAGGATGGTCGTGGGTCATCAGGAACAAAAGTGTAAAGGGATGAGTCAATGAATGATTAATTTTCTGATTACTTGTTGTATTTAAATATGGAGAAATCTTTCTTATTGTGATGAATTGTGTCCCTTTTTATGTTCTTGTGTAATTTGTTTTCTATTTTAATGACATAACTTTTTAACTGTTATGCTTTTATGACAATCGTCGAATAAAGCTTCTTTGACTTTGACTTTGATATATATATATATACATATATATAGTATACCAGCTTTTTATACATACATTCACTTAAATAGCTTAATATTTATATATATGGATATATATATATATATTCACCGAAAAAACCATAGGTTTTACATACGTTATAGTTAGGAAAAAGCATTTACAAAACCTATGAAATTCACTGAAAAAACCATAGGTTTGACACCAGTTATAGTTAGCTGGAAATTTTACTCACATAAAACCAATGAAATTCCCACGTTATAGTTAGTTGGACTCACTATAACTTGCGCGTGCAATGCACTGCTGATGACGTCACATATTACATAACTCATGACATGGTCAGTGACATCACTCATGACATCACTGATGACATCTCATATGACATCACTGATTACATCATCCAGTGAATGTGTATCTTTCTGAAAAATAAATATTTTTTATATATGTATATCTAAAGGTTGATGGAAGAATAAATGGGTAAATAAATGTCTAAATTGATGTTTTTTTGTGTAAAATTGATTGGTTAACTGACTTATTAAATGTATCTTAGTGAATACATATATTAGCGAGTAATGAGTGAGTATATGTACGAGTGACTATATAGAACTGTTGATCAATGAGTGGATGTGTATATAGATGGTGGAATTATTGAATTGGTTGTTGTAACTGGTATGGGTATCTCCATTTTTTTGAAAATGTTAGTTTCTATTTTTGAATATGTGTTTCAAGGGTTATATTACAGTGAAAAGAGGTCTGTCACTCTGTCACAGGATGGTGTCATCAGTGATGTCATGACTGATGTCACTGACCATGTCATGAGTGATGTAATATGTGACGTCATCAGCAGTGCATTGCACGCGCAAGTTATAGTGAGTCCAACTAACTATAACGTGGGAATTTCATTGGTTTTATGCGAGTAAAATTTCCAGCTAACTATAACTGGTGTCAAACCTATGGTTTTTTCAGTGAATTTCATAGGTTTTGTAAATGCTATTTCCTAACTATAACGTGTGTAAAACCTATGGTTTTTTCAGTGAATTTCATAGGTTTTTTAAATGCTACTTCCTAACTATAACGTGTTTAAAACCTATGGTTTTTTCAGTGAATATATATATATATATATATATTCACTGAAAAAACCACAGGTTATAGACCATATATAGTTAGGAATTAGCATTTAGAAAACCTTATTTTACTCACACAAAACCATTGAAATTCCATATATAGTTAGTTGCACTAACTATATATCATGCACCCGCAATCCACTGCTGATGATGTCACATATTACATCATTCATGACATGGTCAGTGACATCACTGATGACATCACTGATGACATCTCAAATGACATCACTGATGACATCACTGATAACAACATCCAGTGATTTTTTGTTTCTATAAAGTTTAAATATGTCTTACATATTGAAGAATGAGTGGATGTGTAAGTGTCTGGACGAAGGATTTAGTAGGTGCATGACTGACTGTATGAGTGAGTGATTAAATGTGTCTCACTGACTGCATGGGTTAGTGACTAAACTGTCTTAATTTGTGCATCATTATGTCTGTTGTTCTGTAAACTGCTGCATGTGTTGATCAGTAGCTATATGAGTAACTATATGGGTTATTGATTGATTGCCCAAGTATTTGTATGGGAGACTGAGTGTGTGTGTGGCTAGCTGGGAGGTGTGTGACTCTGTGCAGATCAATCTGTACTTGTATCAATGATTGTATAAGAAGGTAAGTATGTGTTAGTATATGTTTGAAAATGTAAGGTGCTCTATGTTTAACTGTATAGACAAGAAAATGGAAGTGTCATTGATTCTTTACAGGACTGACTAGGTGTGTGAGTAACTCCATGGATGAGTGGCAGACTGTGAGTGTCTGTATGGGTGTATGAGTGCATATGATAGTGTTGTAAAGATGAGTGATTGTATGTATGAATGATTGTATGGGTGAATGAGTGAAGGTGTGTGTAGACGTAGCAATCAGTGAGTGCGTATGTAGTAACTAGTATTGGTGTGTCAATGGTTTCAAAAATTATACTCTCTTTTTAACACTGGGTGAAACAGAGGTTATATTAAAATGTGAGGAGATGCATTGTATTGTCACATGAATGATATCATCAGTGATGTGGTCATTGATGTCAAATGAGATGTCATCAGTGATGTCATCAGTGATGTCATTTGAGATGTCAGCAGTGATGTCATCAGTGATGTCACTGACCATGTCATGAATGATGTAATATGTGACATCATCAGCAGTGGATTGCGGGTGCACGATATATAGTTAGTGCAACTAACTATATATGGAATTTCAATGGTTTTGTGTGAGTAAAATAAGGTTTTCTAAATGCTAATTCCTAACTATATATGGTCTATAACCTGTGGTTTTTTCAGTGAATTTTCAAGGTTTTGTAAATGCTAATTCCTAACTATATATGGTCTATAACCTATGATTTTTTCTGTGAATTTCATTGGTTTTTTAACAGCTAATATCTGTAGCTGTAAAATGTATTATTCTTTAAATCCAAAAATATATTTTATATGTTTATGAATAATTTTTTTTTTTTATATTTTTTTTTCTTCGTTCCCGCTTCGCGAATCGGGAAGCTTCCCGTTAGCTGACCTTGATGCCGCGAAATAGACCGCGAGCCGGTAAACGTTTCTTTACCGCAAGTGCCGCGTTAGAAAACAACATCGTGACGCCTCCCGTCCGCATGACGTTTCACGTTGTCGCGTGATACGTCATATGACGTGCTACGTTAGCGAACTGGTACGCGAAGCGAGTCGCAAAGCGCAGGTTTCTGGAAGCAAACCGGGAGGCCCTGCAAAGCGCTTAACGTAAACACAGCAAGTCATGTGACTTGGTAATAACACTTTTCATTGGTTCATTTCACTTTTGGTTTCCTAATGATGTAAGACTAGGTCATATAATCTAAAATGAACACTTTTGATTGGTTGAGAACTCTTGTTTTTCCCAAATGATGAAAATCCCTCCTTCTTTCCTCACTCTGACTTTCATCATTGTGAGAGAAAGACCCTTTGTGATCACTGAGCAATGGCTTCTTTAGTAGCTTCAGCTGGTGCTTCCCCACCACCTCCACCACATCCAAGGAAGAGTGGACCACCTGCTCAAGTTATAATTCAACAAGAAGAAGAAGAAGAGGAACAGGACGACGAGCACGAAGAGAGGCAGTTTTTGCCTGAGCAGCCCAGGACGTCTCACCGGAAAGAAAACTTCATTTGGCAATTTTTTAAAATTCCCAAAGGTCAGAAAAAAGTAAATGCAAGATACGTAACTTGCCTTATATGTCAAGATAGACTGTCCAGAGGAACCGAGAAAAAATACAGTTTCGGAAACTACACAATGCATCGCCATATGACTAGGTGGCATCCTAACAACTACAGTGCTGCACAGTTTCGGAACGACCTAGATAATCTCCCTATTATGGCCAGAAGATCTGTTGTACCGGAAGTAACGGGACCAGAGGGCAGGGAGATGGTGCCAAATATACAAATGAAATTTGGTGAAGTAAAACACACCTGCGTATTTTGCGATGGATTCATTTCCTACGGAGAAAAAAGCATCACTCTGATCAACAGAGCTATTGACTATCATATGCAAGTTTGTACGAAACGCCCAAAATAATAAATACTTCTTTTTTTGTTTTGTTGCTCCTGTTGAGCCCTTTACAATGAATCGTTTTCATTGCCCCCTCCAAGAAAAACCCAAAAAAATATAAAACTTCAGAAAAATTCAAAAAAAGTAAAAAAATGTTCCGAAAAATAATAAAAAAAATATAAAACAACAAAAACAATAAAAAAAAGTTCTTTTCAGAACTACCTCCCCGTTATTAAAAAATTGGTACAATATTTGGAACTGTGCCAACCTCTATTTCTCTTAGTTCGCTTCCCAGTTCGCTCGCCGGTACGCGAACTAGAAGCGAACCAAAAACAGTAAGTATAAGGGAAGGAAACAGACACTTATGTTAAAAGAAAGACAGCTATAGGGGAGTAAACTAGAGATACTATTACCCGTAATCCACTGCTGATGATGTCACATATTACATCATTCATGACATGCTCAGTGACATCATCAGCAGAGGATTGCGGGTTTTTTGGCAACGTGCCTTATCCACGGTTTAATAACGCTGCCTTTTGCTTTATATAAGTTTTCAAATTGTATGAAATATATACCAATAGGTCGTTATGAACCTTTAGGTAGTGCTTTTCTTCATGAGGTCTGGTCGCTTCCATACACATACAGATGTTTCAAAGATGATCAAGAAGTTTATCTGAATGGAGAGGAATGCACTGAGACGCCAGATCATTCACTAATGTGTAGGCACATACAGTTACACGGTTCATGCAACAAACACCGACCAAATATGGCTTGCGTGTTGCAAGGCACGCCAGTTCCTGCTATCATCCCCACGTTCAAGTTGTTGGAAAATGGTAGTTATTTGATGCTCAATAATGAAGATTGTTCTGAGTTAATTGAAAAGGGTCTGCACCTCTGTACGGGTGTTCGCTATGTGAAGCACGAAAGTTTCACGGGCCGAACTCAAGGCCACCTCTCTCTGAGACAAAAGAGCTCTTATTCTTGCCATGCCGTTGAAATCTGTCCCAAGGTTGGTATTTGTGGCCAGATTGAAAACTCCCTATGTTCATGTGTGGGAGGAAATAGAACATTTCTGCAGCAAATAACCCGTTCACTTACTGTTACGATAAAAGGAATACTTTTAATTCAGATTTGCCTTTCAATTTCAGCAAGATGGTTCCGACTATCTTTAACGCATCCTCCACAAAGACCCTGGCGCACTTTTTTAAAGTTGTTACCAGTGGTCTCGTGACTTCATTTGAGAAAATCTTTGGAGTCATCCCTGCTTCCTTTCATTCCATTTTCTCCACTCCGGTTCGTGGATTGGCATTTTTACTTGCATTACCAGCGGACGCTCTTGTGCTTTTTTACATTTTTAAATATGGATGTCCCTCCTATGCAACCTCCCACCCTGCAGCTGCTGACACTGTTCCGCAATCGCATGCTAGAATATTATGGCACAATGCCGTTGGCGATATTAAGCACGGCATATGGATTATCTTTTCGATTCTCCTACTTCACCTGTGTCCAGCCTGTATTTCACTGCCTGACCTGTGATTTCGATTGGGCCATTGATTTGTGTCTCTGCGGACCGGTTTCTCCTGACGTCGACTTTAATCAGCTGATGACTCCTATCATTACTCACGAGTTGGTTTGTCCTGGCGAAAGGATTATGGCTGTGGCATTGATGCATGGACTACTTGGTCCCTGGAATTTACTGGCGGCAGCACAGTCTTTCTTGGAACAGAGCTTTCTTGAAAACCCACCGAGCTGTCCTCTGATGGTGATAGAGGATCCGGTGCTGGGAGAGCACGTATGTTCTTTTCCGCTTTTAAATTGGATGGCTGAACTGTTTTCGGATGAAGACGGTGACTTCCTATTGGAGGCTGTTGCAGCTTATTTTGCATACACAGTTATGTCATAGACCTTTTTCATGTTTGATATGCTGAGTACTAGCATTTCATTGACAATTCATTGACTTATTTGTCAAGTTTTTATTATTTACCTTGCCTATTGGCTTAAGACTCGATAAAGTACTTGGCTGTTTTATTTTTCTTTAGCATTAAATTTTCCTAGTTTTTAATGCTTTACCTTGCGGACCGTCCACATATAAACTTGCAATCTGCTCTCATGAGATGGCACTTCTATTATCTTATTCAGTTCGTTTCCGGATCATGGGGAGGTGTCATCTAGGTCCTGGATATCTTTACACCGTGTTAAGTTAGCATGGGCTCATTACCGGTTTAAACGCCATTTTTCCTTTTTTGCAACTTCTGCACACGACACTTAGTTGTTGCTTTAGCTTTCCACCTAGTAGTTCATCGTGGTTTACATGAGAATAATATGTTATTGCTCTACTATCTGCTTTGCTTGTTAAACTATATCTGTACAGCGAGTGCTAAAGTTTCAAGAACAACACGATACAGAATTGTTATGAGGTCTGATCTCCACGACTTCATACTCATAACATAAGTGCAACTTCTGCCAATTCTGGGCATGAGGCGAGTTTTATATTGCTTTGCCGAACACACATACACAACAGTTGATGCAGTTCACATGAAGAGAGAGCTGGTGTATGCTGATGTGATTCCTTCAAATCTAAGACACTAAAGTATGGGCACGCCCTAAACCAACACAAAGAGACCTTCTTAGCAAATAATATAATATGTGTATTAGGGAGGGTGAGATATAAGCAGCCGCGGGCCGTGGAGGGAGTTACGGTGAGGCAGGGAGGCGGGGAGGGGGAGGAGCAGGGTGGAGCCCTCTCTACCTTGCCCCTCCCCCTCCCCGCCTCCCTGCCCCACCGTAACTCCCTCCACGGCCCGCGGCTGCTTATAAGTGTTGCTAACTCTTATTCATTTACAGCATGTTAACATACTGTCACCATTCGCTTTTTATGTACTAGTAACTATGCTGGTAATTTTGCTACTGATAATATGTGTACTTCTATTATCTAAGATACTACGCCTGAGAAGACGGCATTAGTAAATAAACATTTCAAATACACATGTGTTCTTCTTAACTCCATGTTCTGGTTTCTAAGAAATATATAACGACCGACTGTTCATGAGTTCCACGTATCCTGAGGTACTATAAGTTCATATTCTGGATTGTCTAAACATTGAGAGTTTGTTATATCCAATGTGACACTGTACCTAGCTTGCTAAGGAGTTTTTGATTACTAACGTGAGTTTTGGGACACCCTAATTCGCCGAGGTTCCAATCCTCTGTCCACAGTTCTGTGTGAGAACAGAAACCCTGCGACAGGGGCACCCCCGACCCTTGCTGGAGCTTCATCACACTTGCGATACAACTCCAGCAATGCGCCACCTTTACGGCACAGATACATCACGCATCTGTGCTGTTTTTGCCCCATGATGCGCCGCATTGTAAATGCAGCACACCATAGGTGACGGAACAGCGGCACAGAATGACTAACACATCCCTGGTGATGCGCCAGTCATCATAAATGTATCCCTATGCTTCTTATCTTGTTAGAGATGAACCGCCATATGTATCATCAAAGTTTTTTGCATTTCCTAAATAGCGAACTTTAAGGAATAAATAGCGATTCTTTACCATTCCTAGTTTGCGATTAGCTATTTGCTAATTACAAATTACCCATTCATTTCCTTCATTTCCATAGGGCGGTTGGACTCACTTTTAGCTCGAACGGCTGAATGGATTTCCACGAAACTTGGCAAAATTGTAGGGACTGGTAGCCCGATGTGCCTTTGCTATGTCTCAAGATATATGCTCCAGTGGTTTTTACGAAAATTAACTTTGAAAAATATATATTGGGCTACATTGGCCTATATATATGTTGGAGCCCAAATGTAGCCCAATGTAGCCCAATGAAGCCCAATGTAGCCCAATGTAGCCCAAAGATGGCCGCCAGACACACAAAAAAACAAATGTAGCCCAAATATCAGCCAGATGTAGCCCAACTATAGCCCAGTGACAGAATGACCAATCAGCTTCGCAAACCTCCGTTACGCGAAGCGGAGCGCTGTTACAGATATATATCTTTTTTTGAACGTTAATTTCTCAAAATCCACTGGAGCACATATATTGAGACCTAGCAAAGGCACATCGGGCTACCAGTCCCTAATATTTTGCCAAGTTTCGTGCAAATCCATTCAGCCGTTCGATTATTATTATTATTATTTTTTTTTGCCCCGCGGGGCCCTTTTAAAACCTCCACATCAAACCTAGGGGGTCAGCGAGGATCTACTATGCCCCCTTATAGTTATTTCCCCCTTTGTTTTGACCTCCTCTTGTCTCTCGATCCTACCGAGAGACAAGATGGCGGCCGCTACGGACTTTTTGGAATGTTGACAGACGCCGGAGAACCAATCAGCTTCGCTTCACAAAGCTCCGTTGCGCGTAAAGAACGCGAACCGGAGCGCTGCCTGGTCCGCTGTTACAGATATATATCTTTTTTTAAACGTTAATTTCTCAAAATCCACTGGAGCACATATATTGAGACCTACAAAAGGCACATCGGGCTACCAGTCCCTACAATTTTGCCAAGTTTCGTGCAAATCCATTCAGCCGTTCGGGCTAAAAGTGAGGCCAACCGCCCTATGGAAAACTCAATGTTAAAAACACGTTTTGGGACCCCCCTTTTTTCTCGGCCCCCCCTTGACGAACCCCCCCCAAATTTTCAAGGGCTGCTCAGAAACAAAATGTGCCATTTTCCTGAAAATTTCAGCCAATTCCGTCCACAAACGCCAAAGTTCTTAGACATAGAATTTTCAAAAAACCCATAGAGAAAAAATCCTAACTATATATACCTACTGGCGACCGCCAGTAGGTAATATATATATATATATATATATATATATATATATATATATATATATATATATATATATATATATATATATATATATATATATATAAAATTTCTATGGCAAAATGAAACCCCTCATTTTGTTCCTTTTCAAATTAAATGTATTAAGTGTTACCACTTTATTACAATCAAGATGACTTCAGGTGTGCCATACTTTTGTCATAAGTAAGACTGTTAGCGTTCTAGTTGTTCTTTAGAACACTCTGGGACATTCTGTCATTGGGCTATAGTTGGGCTACATCTGGCTGATATTTGGGCTACATTTGGGCTCTTTTGTCTCTGGTGGCCATCTTTGGAGACTGCATATCAGAATTTTTTTAATGAAATATAAGAGGATTTGAGAAGTCACTCAAAATGTGCCCTGATTTTTCTTTCTTCAGCACTAATCATAATTTCTATGGCAAAATGAACCCCCTCATTTTGTTCCTTTGCAAATTAAATGTTTTAAGTGTTAACACTTTATTCCAATCAAGATGACTTCAGGTGTGCCATATTTTTGTCATAAGTAAGACTGTTAGAGCTCTAGTTGTTCTTTAGAACACTCTGGGACATTCTGTCATTGGGCTATAGTTGGGCTACATCTGGCTGATATTTGGGCTACATTTGTTTTTTTTGTCTCTGGTGGCCATCTTTGGGCTACATTTGGCTACATTGGGCTACATTTGGGCTCTAACATATATATAGCCCAATGTAGCCCAATATATATTTTTTCAAAGTTAATTTTCTCAGCAACTACTGTACAGATTTACACCATTCAAAGAAAAGCGTATTCTGCGAGCCGGACTCTACCTTTCTACCAAATTTCTTATAAATCGATTCAGCCGTTCGAGCTGTAGCCGTGTCTAAACGTCCTATGGAAAATAACATGGGGAAAACACGTTTTGGGATCCCCTTTTATCTCAGCCCCCACTTGACGAATCCCCCCCAAACTTTCAGGGAAGGAGCGGAGCGGAGCAGGCCATCTTCTTTGAGAAATTCGCAAAGATTCGGCCACCGGCGCCAAAGTTATTCTCAATAGAATGTTGCGGATTTCCTATGGAAACTAGGTCCTAACTACTGTCATTGGGCTATAGTTGGGCTACATCTGGCTGATATTTGGGCTACATTTGGGCTATTTTGTCTCTGGTGGCCATCTTGGGAGACTGCACATCAGAATTTTTTTAATGAAATATAAGAGGATTTGAGAAGTCACTCAAAATGTGCCCTAATTTTTCTTTCTTCAGCACTAATCATAATTTCTATGGCAAAATGAACCCCCTCATTTTGTTCCTGTGCAAATTAAATGTTTTAAGTGTTAACACTTTATTCCAATAAAGATGACTTCAGGTGTGCCATACTTTTGTCATAAGTAAGACTGTTAGCGCTCTAGTTGTTCATTAGAACACTCTGGGACATTCTGTCATTGGGCTATAGTTGGGCTACATCTGGCTGATATTTGGGCTACATTTGGTTTTTGTTGTCTCTGGTGGCCATCTTTGGGCTACATTGGGCTACATTGGGCTACATTGGGCTACATTTGGGCTCTAACATATATATAGCCCAATGTAGCCCAATATATATTTTTTCAAAGTTCATTTTCTCAGCAACTACTGAACAGATTTACACCATTCAAAGAAAAGCGTAATCTGCGAGCCGGACTCTACCTTTCTACCAAATTTCTTATAAATCCATTCAGCCGTTCGAGCTGTAGCCGTGTCTAAACGTCCTATGGAAAATAACATGGGGAAAACACGTTTTGGGACCCCCCTTTTATCTCAGCCCCCACTTGACGAATCCCCCCCAAACTTTCAGGGAAGGGGCGGAGCGGAGCAGGCCATCTTCTTTGAGAAATGCGCAAAGATTCGTCCACCGGCGCCAAAGTTATTCTCAATAGAATGTTGCGGATTTCCTATGGAAACTAGGTCCTAACTATAACTACCTACTGGCGACCGCCAGTAGGTAATATGTGTGTGTTTGTATATATATGTATATATATATATATATATATATATTCACGAAATCTTCAAACCTCCACACCCAGCGGCGAAAGAAGAGGCAGACCCCACGTTATCCGGGCAAGTTGTTATTTATTCAATGCCTTTTCAAAAATGTAACGTTTCGAGTACTGACGTACTCTTGTTCACACACCACATTCTCGTTGGGAGATTTCTTTTATGCTTGCAATTCTGACCCCTCCTATGGGCCACACCTACCACACGTGCATCACATGGTTTTGCCTACAGTCTGGTTTAAACAATTTAAAGGCACAGTGCATATTTGGCAATGCATTATACGATAGTATTGAACACCTTTAAAACCACGTTGCATGACATAATGCATGATCTAAATTTCATCATGTTAATGGATATATATTGAAGTACAAATACCCGAAAAATTTGACATATCCTGACTGCATGAATGCATTCAATGGAATATTGCTAGCAAGGCTACTGAAATGATATGCTTAAATGCATGATTAAATTCTTAATCAATTTACACTCAAAACTAGAACATTCACAAATAACTTTTTCTTAAAGCATTATAGATAGGTTAAAGTGTTAAACTTAATCATAGTGCCGTTGTAGATTAATACAGAGCTTGGCAAAACTGTGTGAAAAAAGGACAATGTGTTACTTAACAGCACCTAAGTGTAAAGCCATAATATTGAGCTACAGTCCTATATACTTATTTAAAATGTATATATTGTAAACTTTATGTTACATAAATATTAAGGACTATTTACAAAAAAGATTTTTTTTACAATATGTGAAAAAAAGTGCTCAAATGTATTCACAGTGCAAATGAACCACCTAAAGAAATTTTAAACCCATGATTGTTTAAAAGACTGTGCTGTTTAGAAACCATGAACAGCCAGCTCAAAAACAAAACTCGGACCGCAGATCACCTAAAATAGGTGCATTTTTGTGAATTACATACAATTTGAAACATGTGTAATTCAACACTCTTAACTGTGGTGACGTGTCAGCTGAATCATACATTATGTTGTATATACCGACTGCAGAGTGTGCGTGTTGGATCGATGTTCCTATAGAAAATTGTCCATTAGGTTGTTTACTGTCAAGCCTGATGATATACTGCGTTTCCAGTCGGCGTAATAATTTATCAAGATCGCCACCGCGTCTAAGTGGCGCAACAGCATCGATGACATAATATGTAAGACACGATAGATCCCTATTGTGCCTGCTGTTAAAGTGGCGCGCCACTGGATAAGCACCATCATGGTTAACAATAGCACGGAGGTGCTGCAGTATTCTAAGATGCACCTGAGCACCGGTACTGCCGACATAGCGCAGACCGCAGGTGCATGTTAAAACGTATACCGCAAAATCTGTTCGGCAGTTGTAATTGCCATGAATCAGAACTTCAGTATCACTGAACGGAGTGCGGTAATGGGTGATGTTCTGCCCAAATTTACAAGCGCGGCATGAGGAACATTTGTGAAAGCCTTTACCTCCAAACCATTGATTGACTACAGGTAGTTCAGGGCTGGATTTAACCAGCTTATTGTGCATACTGAATGCACGCCTGAATGTAATCACGGGTCTTTCCGGAGTCATATCACGTAAAACACCATCGGTTTTTAAAACTGCCCAGTGTTTGTTCATTATGGATTTGATTTTGCGGTGTTGTCTACTGTATGTAGTTATTAGCCTAGTTGTGTCAGCATTAGCATCATTGTCGGGGGGTTTCGGTGTCAGCAAAGAGACTCTCGATCTTTCTCGACTCTTTTCTAGTGCTTGGGACAAACAATCTTTGCTGTATCCCCGTGCCTCAAGTCTCGCTAACATCGCAACAGCACCTTCCTCAAACTTCTCTTGTGTGTTGCAAATTCTTTTTAGCCGCAACAATTCACCGAGAGGAATACTCATGATGACGTGTTTTGGGTGACCACTGCTGGCATGTAGTATGCTGTTGCCAGCAGTGGGTTTCCTGTGTAGGGAAGTGCCAATCATAGTACTGTTGATATTGATACTCACATCAAGAAATTCAGCAGATGTAGTACTGATATTAGATGTGAAGAATAAATTAAAATGATTGGTGTTTAGTGCATTGACAAATATTTGAGCACTCATCACATCACCCTCCCATATACAAAAAACATCATCGATAAAACGCATCCAGTGCTTAACGCGTTCAAAACCAGGAGTACCAGCAAGGTCCTGCTCCTCCCACAGCCCCACGTGAAGACACGCGTAGCTGGGGGAGAAGCAGGATCCCATGGCAACACCGCGTATTTGTCTCCAAATGTCTTTGCCAAATAGAAAATAATTGTTGTCAAGGCACCATTGTACCAAATCGCATATCATTTTGTTGTGACTATAATACATACATGATTTACGTCCCAAAAAAATGTCTAATCCCTTCAATGCCTTGCGTATGTTCGATACAGGTGTACAAAGACTCTATGTCTAAAGTAATGATGCACCAGTTTTCCTGCCATTGTATTGATTCTAACTTAGACAAAAAGTCCCCTGTATCCTTAATATAACTGGGCAGTGATTGGACATGCTCCTGTAAATAAAAGTCAATATAGCGTGAAATGTTCTCACCCATACTTCTGATCGCCGAGATAATGGGTCTCCCCGGTGTTGGATCCTGCATTTTATGCACCTTGGGAATTAGATACATGTGCGGCATGACCGGATGTTCCACCAATAAAAAAGCACATTCAGTAGCTGTAAATAAATTAGTTCTTTTATATGATAACAGTTGCTTTTTGATGTTATCCTTGGCGTGCTTATATTGAACGCCATTAATCCTTACGTAGCAGTTGGCGTTTTCTAATTGGCGTTTGGCCTCTGTGATGTATTTGTCTTTTTGCCACAAAACAATGTATATATATATACGTGTGTGTGTGTGTGTATAGATATGTGGATATATATATATATATGTGTGTGTGTGTGTATAGATATGTATATATATATATATATACATATATATATATATATATATGTTAGAACTGGGGGTCTCTAGTTGGCAGAGGTAGGTACCACTGTCCAAATAGGGACCCTTGCTTCTAGTCAGGGCAAGGAGGAAACCCTCTGAGATAACCCCTGCTCATCCTCTAGGTAGCTTGGCACAAGCAGTCTAGGCTAACCAGAGGCAATGTGTAAAGTATTTGTACCAACACTCACAGTAACACAGTGAAAACACCACAAACTGACTCCACAACAGTTTAGAAAAATAAAGGTATTTAATCTAAACTACACAAGACCAAAACGATAAAAATCCAACATACACAGTTCAAGAATATGGTTACAAAAGAGTTCTTAAGGTTTGCGATAAAGTTCTTTAGGTTGCAATAGAATAATCCACAGATGCGTGAAAAGGTCACAGTTGCGTCACGTTTACTCACAGTACCTTTTAGTTGCGACAAAGTTCCAAAAGCAGAAGCTGGTGCGGTGGAAAACAAGCGATGCGTTGCTCCTGAGACCCTGGGGAGGCGATGCAACAGCCCCGCTGTAGCAGCGGGCTTGTTGCGACGAATCCGGTCTGTATGGGGAGGAAGGCCACTTGTATGGATTCCGGTGCGGAGGTTCCGTAGGAAGTTTGTTCTCGCAAAGGCACGATGCGACGATCTTTGGAGTTGCGACGATCTCCGTGGCGACGATGCGTGGACCAGCGGTGATCTACTCCCTCGCAGCTCCTCGACGCGATGGTTTCTGCGACGACACTCGCAGCGATGTGATGCGGTCCGCAAGCAAGCGGTGCGGCGATCTCACCCAGCGACTACAGGCTCTTCAACGACACTCGCAGCGATGTTCGGCTTTCCCGCACCGGTCTGGTGCATCCCGCAAACGAAGGATGCGACAGCTCTGGCAGCGGCAACAGACGCTGCGACGATCTCGACCTTCGTAGCGGCGGGAAACTTCTCGCACTGTCGGGGATGCGCTCTGCAAGCAAGCGATGCAACACTTTTTAATTGCAAAAGTCTCTCAAGCTTAGTTTCAAGCTTCCCAGCAAGGTACAACTTCCAGAGGCCCCACAACTAGATCAAGCACTCTAGGAAGGACAGAACTCTCTCAGCAGAGTTCAGGGAAGCTGGGGGTGAAGTCCTTTTGTTCCAGGGACTTCAGAACAGGGAGCCAGCTCTTCTCAAGCCCTTGGAGATTCCTTCAAGACAGGGGACACAGCACCACAGCAAAGTCCTTCCCCTCTCCTTGGCAGCAAAGCAGCAGCAGGTCAGTCCAGCAGAGCAACAGCAGGACAGTCTTCCTTCTTCCGTTTCAGCTTTCTCCTTGGCAGAGGTTCCTTCTTGATTCCAGGAAGATCTAATTTTCTGTTGTCAGGGGTCCTGTACTTATACCCCTACATGTCTTTGTTCTCTTTGTGCAAGTGGGCCCTGAGCCCGGTCTGAACCAGTTCTGGGTGTCTCCTGAGTACTTTGTTTTGCTGGCTTCTCCTTTTCCTTTCAGAGTGAGGGGCAGGGTCGTCAGCCGCCCAGCAGGAGGTGGAGCCAGCATTGTGGAAGGCAAGCACAGCCCTATTCAGGCCCAGGTGCTAACTCCTCCCACCACTCCAGTTGCAAATGCAGTCATTCAGCCTAGGGCTGACTCAGCCAGCCTCCTGGGGCATCCCCAGCCGCTGTCACTCTCAAACCAGACAGTCAATCCACAAACAGGCCAAGGCACACAGAAGGGTCAGACAAGAGAACAACAACTTTCTAAAAGTGCTGTTCTCAAACACAGGATTTAAAAACAACCTTTCCTAAAAGATGTGTTATTAAATTCTGCGTTCAGGGATACTAGATACTTATGTCCCATCTTGTTCCTATGGGAAGAAATGCTGGAAGCCACTGTAGCCAGCATCCCCCATGGTAATCTATAGAGCAAGATAGCCTTACAATAGTGAAAAACGAAAATGGCTGCCATTCACTATCAGAGATTGTCACCTGCACTAGTACATGCTCTACCTTTCACATACACTGCACCCTGCCCAGGGGGGTACCTTGGGCCTTCCATAGGGGTGACTGATGTGCACAAAAAGGGAAGGGCTAGGCCTGGTCAGTGGGGACACTGACCAGGAGGACATGGCAGTTTCTAAACTGCCCATAGGCACTGCAGTGGCAGGCCTGAGACACCATTTTAGAGCTACTCCTGTGGGTGGCACAATCAGTGCTGCAGGCCCACTAGTAGCATTTGTCATCACTAGCCCTGGCACACTCAGTGCACTTTACTAGAGACTTCATGGTGATACAAATATGCCAGACATGTATATCCAATCAGAATAGCAATTTACATAGGGAGCACTTACACTGTGGCACTGATCAGCAGTGGCAGAGTGTCCAAAGCATCTAAACTAGCTAAAACGAAATCCCGCACAGCATCAAAAATACAGGAGGTAGAGGCAAAAAGATAGGGGAAAACCATGCCAAAGATGCCAGGTCTAACAATATATATGTGCATATATTATGCTCCACACATCCACAGGATCCTTTCTCCTGCTAAAGGACGCAGCACTCACGGGGGTAGTTTTCAATCCGATCTTTTAATAGAAAACTTTCAGCACATCAAGACGCGTTTCGGCATCGGCCTTCGTCAATTGTTGCACAAAAAGGCGCGGCGGCCATTAGCATTTTATCCACATTCATTTCATGGACACTAACATAGGACACAGATCTCATGTTTGGAAGTGCCGCCATCTTGGAACATGCAATCTCTGGAGGATAACACTAGATAATCATCCTCCACACTACTACATTAACGTTCAATCACAGATAATGTAATAGAAATGAAATGAAAGACTCCTGATATATAAGGGGATCTCTCAAGCATTATAGCCCGTAATGGGCGTGAAGCAACAAGTCAGTATAGTGAATAAAGTACCCAATATGTACAACATTTTTAACAATTAATAAAGCCCATAATGGGCAAAGCTCCACTATTGCATACCAAAGGAGGCATTCTCCCATCAAATCCTGCCCTGGATGGGCCGTGTCACGGATCAAATTAGCCGCATATATATTATACTTCATCAACGGTCTGTTGTCAGTATAGCTTATTAAGTTACATATTTAATCAATTTCTGAATACTTAAATAAATAAATAAATACAGCAGGTTCATACATTCTCATCATATACTCGTCATATATTATCATCATATATGGAACGCACATCTAAACAGGACATTTTTTAACAGGTTTAACCACAGTGTCCTATCCCAAGTATACTGACAATTCCTCATGCATGTTCAATCCATGGATTTGGAGGGAGTGAGAACATCGGAAGGTCTGAGATTGGAAACTGATGAGGGTATGGAGGTGAATATCAGCAATACCCAATCACTGATGGATATGGAAATACAACAAAGAGGAGGAGCGAGTACTTTTAAACCTGCCTCCAGTTTCATGCCATCAATGGGAAAGGACGCCATAGATACTTTTTCTAGTGCAGTAATCAAGGACTTAGCACGCCTAAGATATGTGAATAAATATACCAACAAGAAAAATAATTTCACTAAAACACAAGAATTGGCATTGAAAAACTTGTGTGGTGACTCCGCTTTAGTTTGCAAACCTTCTGACAAGGGGGGAAATATTGTGTTGCTTACTCATACACAGTACGAAACCGAGGCTTTACGCCAATTAGGAGACACCAAGACATACATGCAAATTAATGATAGGATGTACAATCAAAGTATTACCGATTATCATGATATGATTTTAAAGTGGTACAATGTTGACATGCTCAGCACGGATGAGTATCTGTATCTTAGATGTCTAAGTCCCACTATTCCTACCTTCTATTACCTCCCCAAGGTACATAAGGACAAGCACAACCCACCGGGGAGGCCGATTGTGGCCTCACAAGGTGATTTAACCGAGCATCTCTCGATATATATTATCTTTTTTCACATGTGATGACATTGAGATCTTATCTTAAAGATACAAAACATTTCCTTAATTGCATTAATGATATTGTATGGCAAGATGGCTATTGCATGATGGTCCTTGATATAACGAGCTTATATACGTGCATAGCACATGATGACGGTCTTGTTGCAGTGCAGAGCTTCCTAAAAAAACGACCTGCGAGATGCTATGAACACAACAAAATGTTATCTGAATTTATGTTGGTCTGTCTGAATAACAATATGTTTCTGTTTGGTAAACAGTTATATAAACAAATGTCGGGCATAGCCATGGGTACCTGCTCCGCCCCCAGTTTCGCGAATCTCTTCGTGGGCTGGTGGGAGGAGCAGGTGGCCTGGGCTGACACGAACCGTGAGTGGAACAAGAAAATCATAGGGTGGCATCGCTATATCGATGATCTTTTTATCATAATGGACTGCCCTGTTGATTTGGCCATTACATACATTGAAGTGCTGAACAGTAACAATATCAATTTAAAGTTTTCAGGAGTGGTCAGCAACACTACAGTTAACTATTTGGATCTCACAGTATACGTGGTAGGGGGGAAGTTGCAGACGAAACTTTTTCGTAAATCCACGGCAGGGAACACCACACTTTACGCAACTAGTAGTCACCCCAAAAAATTTGATAGATAGCATCCCGTATGGAGTGCTTCTACGCTTGAGACGTAACAATTCCAGTGACATAGAATTCCAGAAGGCAGCGCAGCTAAGCCTTCAACGGTTCAGAATAAGAGGCTATAACGAAGGGGTATTAAAACACGCCCTTAAAAGAGTAAGCAATATCAAGAGGGACACTCTGTTGATAACGAAAAGTAAGGCGGGAGAGGATAAAAACAGTGCTACTTTTCGCCTGATTACAACATTTTCAGAAAATGCTGGGCATCTCAAAAAGATATTACGAAAACATTGGAACATCTTACTCACAGATACAATCATTAGGAAGGATCTGCCCACGAATCCTTTAGTCACGTTCAGGAAAGCGAGAGATTTGAGGGACCATCTTGTAAAGAGTCATCATGAAGGACATTCGGTCGATCCTGGCCTTAAACCACTTAATGGGTTCTACCCATGTGGTCGATGTAAAGCCTGCAAATTCAGTAAACGCACTCTCACTTACAAAGTTCCAGGGCTAGTAACACCAAGACGCATAAAGAAATTTTTGACATGCTCCGCTCAGTATGCTGTCTATTGTTTGATATGTCCCTGTGGACTTAGATATATCGGTAGTACGACCCATCCAGTTAAGATACGCATATTAGAGCATATGCGTGCTATAAATAATGCAGATGAGTCTTACCCTGTGGCTAGACATTTTGATAGAACACACAAACGCAATAGGGATCTATTGTCTTACATCTGTCTAGATAGCGTCCCAGCTGACATTAGAGGGGGAGACCGTTTACAGAAATTGAGAAGACTAGAATCGCGCTATATAATAGACTTGCAGAGCAAAATGCTGCATGGATTGAACATGCATGAGGAATTGTCAGTACACTTGGGATAGGACACTGTGGTTAAACCTGTTCAAAAATTTCCTGTTTAGATGTGCGTTCCATATATGATGATAATATATGACGAGTATGAGATGTCATCAGTGATGTCACTGACCATGTCATGAATGATCTAATATGTGACATCATCAGCAGTGGATTGCGGGTGCGCGAAATATAGTTAGTACAACTAACTATATAGGAGCAATTTCATTGGTTTTGTATGAGTAAAATGTCCAGCTAACTATAACACCACTAAAACTTATAGTTTTTTGAGTGAATTTCAAAGGTTTTTTTAAAAACTAATTCCTAACTATATAACTCCTGAAACCTATGGTTTTTTCAGTGAATTTCAAAGGTTTTTTTAAATGCTAATTCCTAACTATATAAGGCCTGAAACCTATGTTTTTTCAGTAAATTTCAAAGGTTTTTTAAATGCTGATTCCTAACTATATAAGGCCTTAAACCTATGTTTTTTTCAGTGAATTTCAAAGGTTTTTTAAATGCTAATTCCTAACTATATAAGGCCTGAAACCTATGTTTTTTTCAGTGAATTTCAAAGGTTTTTTAAATGCTAATTCCTAACTATATAAGGCCTGAAACCTATGGTTTTTTCAGTGTTTTTGAAAAAAAAATGGATTGGTTAACTGGCTTATTAAGTGTATCTTAGTGAATACATATATTAGCGAGTAATGTTTAAATATTTAAATATATGCATGAGTGATGTAATATGTGACGTCATCAGCAGTGCATTGCAGACGTGCAAGTTATAGTGAGTCCAACTAACTATAACGTGGGAATTTCAATGGTTTTATGTGAGTAAAATTTCCAGCTAACTATAACTGGTGTGAAACCTATGTTTTTTTCAGTGAATATATATATATATATATAAAATTTCAATGGCAAAATGAAACCCCTCATTTTGTTCCTTTTCAAATTAAATGTATTAAGTGTTACCACTTTATTCCAATCAAGATGACTTCAGGTGTGCCATACTTTTGTCATAAGTAAGACTGTTAGCGTTCTAGTTGTTCTTTAGAACACTCTGGGACATTCTGTCATTGGGCTATAGTTGGGCTACATCTGGCTGATATTTGGGCTACATTTTGGCTCTTTTGTCTCTGGTGGCCATCTTGGGAGACTGCATATCAGAATTTTTTTAATGAAATATAAGAGGATTTGAGAAGTCACTCAAAATGTGCCCTAATTTTTCTTTCTTCAGCACTAATCATAATTTCTATGGCAAAATGAACCCCCTCATTTTGTTCCTTTGCAAATTAAATGTTTTAAGTGTTAACACTTTATTCCAATCAAGATGACTTCAGGTGTGCCATACTTTTGTCATAAGTAAGACTGTTAGTGCTCTAGTTGTTCTTTAGAACACTCTGGGACATTCTGTCATTGGGCTATAGTTGGGCTACATCTGGCTGATATTTGGGCTACATTTGGTTTTTTTCGTCTCTGGTGGCCATCTTTAGGCTACATTGGGCTACATTGGGCTACATTGGGCTACATTGGGCTACATTGGGCTACATTTGGGCTCTAACATATATATAGCCCAATGTAGCCCAATATATATTTTTTCAAAGTTAATTTTCGTAAAAACCACTGGAGCACATATCTTGAGACATAGCAAAGGCACATCGGGCTACCAGTCCCTACAATTTTGCCAAGTTTGGTGGAAAACCATTCAGCCGTTCGGGCTAAAAGTGAGTCCAACCGCCCTATGGAAATTAACATGGGGAAAACACGTTTTGGGACCCCCCTTTTATCTCGGCCCCCGCTTGACGAATCCCCCCCCCCCCCAAACTTTCAGGGAAAAAGCGGAGCGCCGCAAGGCAAAGTTAAGGAAAATTTCAGGAAGATTCCTCAACCGGTGCCAAAGTTATTCCCAATAGAATGTTGCGATTTCCCTATGGAAAACAATCCTAACTATATATACCTACTGGCTATCGCCAGTAGGTAATATATATATATATATATATATATATATATATATATATATATATATATATATATATATATATATATATATTCCTCCAAGACAGTTCCTCTGCGGGAGATTATGCAGCGCTCACGCATGTGCGGTATCCTGCGGCAGAACCAAGCCGCTATTATCCTCAAAACTTTCTCCCAGCTGGGAAAAACGGGTCGCACAGCCAACTTTGGATTTTAAACAGTAATCCTTTTTATTTCACTCATTTCCAAGGGCAACAGGCACAGAGATCTACGCGTTTCGGTGTCACTCCACCTTGCTCACGATCACTGGGTTTACCTCACCCACAAACATTTAACCACAACCAATTTTTTTCTTTTTTTCAAAAAAACTGTGTTTCCTGTCACATGGTGTGCTAAGAATTGTGGTTCTTGTAGTTTTTACAACCTTTTGACAAAAGACTGTTTTTGAAAAAGGTGCATCTAAATTAATAATTAATACAAATTCCCAAAATTAAATGCATTTTAGTCATGTGCCTTCCAATAGGCTGCAAATAACATTCTTTGAAATGCCTTCCAATAGGCTGACTCATACTTATTATTGAGACATGTCTTTGCAAAATTTGATTAATGTCAGTTCAAAGGTGCACATACAACTCCTCCGATTGATTCAACCCATTCGGGTGCAGGGTCCTCAGGTTAATGATGAATTTCGATTCAACTTGTCTCAGTTTTTTCTCTCGATCACCCCCCGCTCACCTTTAAAAATAGTTTGAATGCCATAAAATTTCAGTTTTTGCCAATCACCCTGGTGTGCTAGTTCCATATGTTTGGCTATGGCATTAGAGCGGTCCTTATGAATTGTGGCCCTCATATGTTGCAAAATTCGGTTCTTCAATTCCACAGTTGTGCTTCCAACATATTGCATGGGGCAGGGGCACTCCACCACATATACCGTGAATGGTGTTTTACACGTGATACACTGTCTGATTTTCCATTTCTTTTTGTTGGCCAGAATTATTTCTTTTGTTGGCTTGGCTATCTGGCACATTTTACACCCATGGCATTTCATAAATCCTTTGGTTTTCAGCCAATCATCCTGTCTCTTTTTCTGAAAATGGCTGTGTATCAGGTAGTCCTTTAGATTTTTGGCACGCCTGTAGGTTATTATAGGATGTGTTCCCACAATCTCTTTAACAGTGTTGTCTAATTGTAACAATTTCCAATTTCTTCGGAGAATTTTGCCAATTTTTTCACTCTCTTGTGAATAGTCTATTATTAGACGAATTTTATTTTCCTCGGGATCTACTCCTTTGTTTTTTCTCTTCAAACAAACCTCGCGTGTTTTTGCACAGCTTTTTGCGAGGCAATCTTTCACTGTTTGTTGTGGGTATTTCCTTTGTATGAATCTTTCCATTGTACGTTTACTGTTCCTTTTCCATTCCTCTTCTTCACTGCATATCCTCCGGATTCTCAGAAATTCACCGTAAGGAATGCTATTTAATAGTGACTTTTGGTGGAAACTGGTGGCTTCTAACGTGGCATTAGTAGATGTTGCTTTACGATGGAGAGTTGTGTGAATTTGCTGATTTTTTATGTAGATTTCTGTATCCAAGAAAATTATTCTCTCCTTGTTCATATTATATGTGAATTTGAGATTTTTCACACTTGTGTTCATTGTCTGAAAGTATTCTTGGAATTCTGTTTCTGTTCCATCCCAGATTATAAATAAATCATCGATGAATCGCTTCCAACTCACCACTTTATTCACCGACCATTCGTTTTTCGAGTTCCACGCTATTTCCTGTTCCCACCACCCCATGGTGAGGCATGCGTACGATGGACTGAAGGAAAAACCCATGGCCGTCCCGCTCCGTTGTTTATAAATTTCACCGGCAAAAGTGAAGATGTTTTGTTCCAGGCAAATTGTCAACATTTCTTCCAACATTTTATTGTGATTGTTGAATTCCAAAGTTCTTTCTTTTAAGAAGGAATTGCAAGCTTTCACACCCATGTCATTGTCAATATTGGTATACAAACCAATCACATCCATTGAGATAAGCCAGTACGATTCCTGCCAATGTGTATCTACCAAGTTCCTCAATAGGTCGCTTGTATCCTGTATGTAGGAGTTTAATTTTGATACTGAGGGTTTTAGGAAGTGATCGACGTATTCCGCCATTGGCTCTAATAATGAGCCCTTCGCGGAAATTATTGGCCTTCCAGGTGGGTTTTTTTGGTCCTTATGTATTTTCGGCAGAAAATAAATAGTTGCCAAAATAGGGTGAGCCACAGTAAGGAATTTCAGTTCCATATCATCAAGTAATCCATTTTCCTTCCAACCCTTTAGTTTTGCATCGATTGTTTTCTTTAATTCCATTGTTGGATTGGTTTTCAATTTTTCATAATGTATAGGGTTCCTCAATTGTCGAAGCGCTTCCTTTTCATATGCGCTGCGATCCTGGATTATCACGTTGCCGCCTTTGTCGGCAACTTTTATTTCAATTTTGTCATCCTCCATTAACTGCTTGAGAGCCAATCGTTCTTCTTTCGATAAATTGTCTGGGCCATAATTCAGTTTCATTTTGTATAAATCCTGTATGACTGCTTCTTGGAACAGATCCACTTTGTTCCCAGGACTTAATTGTGGATAGAACTTTGATTTCGGTTTTTTACCGCTCAATCCTGCTCCACATTGGACTATGGCCTGTGATATAGTGACTTCCTGCATTGGATCTTGCGTAATGTTCATTAGAGTCAAAAACCCTTCTGCATCGGTTAGTGGTACATTTTGCTCATTAGCTGTTGCTGCAATAGTGTCTCTTTCTTTCAATGTTTTTTCCCGAAATGCTTTAGCAAGTTTGATTTTTCTTATGTACAGGTATAGGTCAATTCGCACCTGTGCCAGATTCATGTGGCTTTTGGGACAAAAGTTTATCCCCCTCTTCAATAAAGATATTTCAGTTGTGGTCAGTGTTCTTTCCGATAAATTAATTACTTGTAGTTCATCCATTATTTTCTCCTCTGCCTCATCGTTCTTGTCTCCACGCCAGTCCTCTCTGTTCCGCCACTTGCTCCTTTTTCCTCTTCTGTGGCATTTTTTCCGGGCCATTGTCTGCCCCTTCCCCTTCCTCGCCGTGACTGGAATTGAGGTGCAGGGCGGTTCCGTTCCCAGTATCTTTGTTGCAATATGAGGCGCATGTCCCCTAAAAAAGGCATCCTTTTGGCGTTCTCATTTTCGTCTCTGGATAGTTGTTCCGTGGATACTGTGGAAGACGCTAAACTGGACATACTCGACCAAGCCATTTGTTCCTTCAAACCATCGAATTTCCTTGCAAACGAGAAGATGCGTCCATCCGCATAGTCATTAGTATCTCTAATGAATTTGGAATGTTTTCTGTCCATTACTATTTCCTCATGTTTTTCAATTTCTGATTCAAGATCCTCTTTGAATTTAGTCATTTCAGATGTTAATTTTAAGGTATTAATTTCTTTCTCCACTTCCTGCAACTCATCTTTAAGCTTCTCCAAAGCTATCTTAATATGTTTTAACAAAATGACAATTAGTCCCAAAGATGACCCCAGGATATGTTCGCCCCATTCTTCTAATAGTTCATTAGATGCGTCATTGTTGTTGGGCATCAATAATATTCTCAAACCCCTGGGCACCATTTTCGCTTCCAGATATTTCTCTAACGTGATAATTTCCCAGGATTTATTAATCTCCTTGCGGCTCAGTTTTTCCCAATTTTTCAATTTACTTCTCACATCCGTTTTCCCTGAGGTTGACACTGCGCCCGTTTTTTCTCTTGGGGTGGTTTTGTCAAAGAGTTCAGTTACTTTCGTTGCGCGTTTTGCTTCGCGCTTTTCCATGTTTGTGCCTGTGTTGTCGTCTCCCTTCAATGGTAATATTACTTTTGCAGGCGGATTAACTGTTTTTGCCCAATTGTTGGTCGGTACTTTACGAATGACCACTAGTAGTGTACTGAATCCGCTGACTCACAGTGGAACAATTGCGGTTTCTAACTGGGTCACTCGATTTTCCGATGACAAGCCAGATGCTGGTATATTGCTTGCAGACGCTTCACTCGCATACATTCAAAACACACGCTTACCGTTTCTTCCTAGCGCGTGTTCATTTTCTTGCTTTTTTAGCGTTCTGCTCTGCTGATGTCAGCGCTGTATATGTCCGTTTGTAAACAGGCTTCCTTGTGTCTCTCAGCATCGGCGGTCGCTGCCTCCCTCTTAATATTCCTCCAAGACAGTTCCTCTGCGGGAGATTATGCAGCGCTCACGCATGTGCGGTATCCTGCGGCAGAACCAAGCCGCTATTATCCTCAAAACTTTCTCCCAGCTGGGAAAAACGGGTCGCACAGCCAACTTTGGATTTTAAACAGTAATCCTTTTTATTTCACTCATTTCCAAGGGCAACAGGCACAGAGATCTACGCGTTTCGGTGTCACTCCACCTTGCTCACGATCACTGGGTTTACCCCACCCACAAACATTTAACCACAACCAATTTTTTTCATTTTTTCAAAAAAACTGTGTTTCCTGTCACATGGTGAAAAAATGAAAAAAATTGGTTGTGGTGAAAAAATGAAAAAAATTGGTTGTGGTTAAATGTTTGTGGGTGGGGTAAACCCAGTGATCGTGAGCAAGGTGGAGTGACACCGAAACGCGTAGATCTCTGTGCCTGTTGCCCTTGGAAATGAGTGAAATAAAAAGGATTACTGTTTAAAATCCAAAGTTGGCTGTGCGACCCGTTTTTCCCAGCTGGGAGAAAGTTTTGAGGATATATATATATATATATATATATTACCTACTGGCGGTCGCCAGTAGGTATATATAGTTAGGATTTTTTCCCTATGGGATTTTTGAAAATTCTATGTCTAATAACTTTGGTGTTTGTGGACGGAATTGGCTGAAATTTTCTAGAAAATGGAACATTTTGTTTCTGAGCAGCCCTTGAAAATTTGGGGGGGGGTTCGTCAAGGGGGGGCCGAGAAAAAAGGGGGGTCCCAAAACGTGTTTTTAACATTGAGTTTTCCATAGGGCGGTTGGCCTCACTTTTAGCCCGAACGGCTGAATGGATTTGCACGAATCTTGGCAAAATTGTAGGGACTGGTAGCCCGATGTGCCTTTTGTAGGTCTCAATATATGTGCTCCAGTGGATTTTGAGAAATTAACGTTTAAAAAAAGATATATATCTGTAACAGCGGACCGGGCAGCGCTCCAGTTCGCCTACTTTTCGCGCAACGGAGCTTTGTGAAGCGAAGCTGATTGGTTCTCCGGCGTCTGTAAACATTCCAAACAGTCCGTAGCGGCCGCCATCTTGTCTCTCGGTAGGATTGAGAGACAAGAGGAGGCCAAAACAAAGGGGGAAATGACCATAAGGGGGCATAGTAGATCCTCCCTGACCCCCTAGGTTTAATGTGGAGGCTTTAAAAGAGCCCCGCGTGGCAAAAAAAAATAAATTTTTTTTTGTTTTTTTTGCGTGGGTAGCGCCCGGTACGCGAACCGGGAAGCGTTCTGGGCAGCGTACTACAATGAAAAAAGAATGAGAGACTTTTCAAATGCAGTATGTTAATTGATTGTTGGTTTTGTTGATTATTTTTTATTTTCTTTATTTTTTAAGCATTTTTTTTATTGTGATTGTGTTTCATAATTTATTAAACTTTCTAACATTTCATTGTCAGAAATTTCATAATTATCATGGAATATACATTGTAGTCTCTGAGGGTGTAAAATGTCCTCATTTGCAAGGAGGTTATCTACTGCTTGTACACATTGCAGTAGTTCATTGTCCCAAGTTTCATCGAAAAATTCAATGTCAATTTGATCAATTGTATCAATCAATTCTTGGCTGCTCTCTTGCAGGTCCATTTCAAAAGAAACTTGGTTTTCGCCTTCCATTTTGCCTGAAATTTGGATTAAAAAAATATATATTAGTAGAGATAGGGCAATGTTGGGAATAATTTTAGATAGGCATTTTTTATCAGTGAATTTATCTTTGGGCAGTGTATAGTATCAGAGTGGAAGTAGGAATTTAAAAAAGTGTATGTGATTTAACGTAAGTAAATTCATAATTATACAAGAGAAGCCTAACTCCATCCATAACTATAACAGAGAAGTCTCTCTAAATCTATAACTACTACAGAGGGATAGTATATATCTATCAGAAAAAGTTTACCATATTAACTTATAGTGCACAATATACTTCAGTTTTAAAAATAAAAACTTACCTTTAGAAAGAAGTTGAAGGAATTAGTGAAAATACTATTGAAATGTACAGCAAGAAGTAGTAGTCAAAATGGCTGTGTTTTCTTCTCTTCCTTTATATATATTCAGGTATATAACCAATGAAATGTCAGGTAAAAAAAGTAGAAAATGAAAGTAACATTTTCATTGGTTGTCAATTCCAACACTTCAGATGTGTTTTGTGAAGTAATTTACCTCAGGGTATTTAGAGAGGTCTACAGGCTAAATGACTAAATGGAATTCCAATCAAATTTGTGAAAATGGTAGGGATTGGTATGTAGTATGAGCTAATCTATATTTGGTGAAATTGTCTCCAGTGGCTTTTCTGTGAACTACTTTCCCACCTTTTTTGATGGTGCGCTTCCCAGGGAGCGACCCGGTACGCGAACCGGTGAGCGCCCCGGTACGCGAACCTTAAGCGTTACGGGAGTCCACCATTTTGTGTTTCGGTCGAATTAAGATACAAAATGGAGGGCAAATAATGTTCAGAATGGGTAGAAGGGGGCACGGTAGACTTATCTTGACACCCTAGGTTTTGTGAGGGTGGCTGAGGAGGCTTATATGTGCGGAAAAAAACCATTTTTTTTAAAAATTTCGCGAGGTTAGCTCCCGGTTCGCGTACCGGGTAGCGCCCCGGGGAGCGTACTTTGTTGAAAATTAGTGAAAAATGTTAGAGTAAAATAATAATTGTGAGTGATTAGATGTAGGGTAGCTCTGAGAAGAGCTTTTGGGTTTATGGTACATTTAGGTACTTATAAGTAGGTACCAATGCACATTCTTAAATTCAGAGTGAAAACTCTGTTGTCCTCATCTGAGAAGTGAACTCCATCTCCTCTGTAGATATCTTGCATGTAGTAACGCAAGTTATTGTTGTACAGGGAGCCCATTCCATGGTCTCTCATGTAAGCTGAAACAGATTTGTTTACATGCTTCCTCGACTTCTCAATTTGTGGACAAAATTGGTTTGACCACCTCCATTTCTGTCTTTGGCATATATTTGAATATACCAAGGCAGTCTGAGGAAAAAGTGCCATCAATTGCTCAAAGGTGTCCTTTAAAAGCATTTCCAGACCTACCCCAGTCAAAGTGCCCAAGTCATTACCTCCACAGTGCACAATTAACAGGTCAGGTTTGGGCAAATGCATAAAGGTTTTCACCAATGGTATCAATTGGTGACATTTTAATCCTCTGTGGCCAAACCACTTAATTTCCACATCTTGTAAATTGAGGTTAGGTAAATTCCTGTTTTCAACGTACCTTTGAGCCCAGTGAATATAACTATGTCCAACAATCCAGACAGAAAACATGGTCAGAGAAGGTTCTCCTGCAGTCAGATGAAGTGTGGCAATGAAATGGCAGTTGAAAAAATGAGAGTTTAAAATGAAAAAAACTGTGGAGTTTCTGTGTTCATGAAGCAGTAACAGTGATTGGTGGATTTTGATTGCTGAAAACAGAAAGTTAGGGTGCACGGATGTGTTCTTTGAAAGATGTATTTTGAATGGTCAATAAAAAATCATTAAATGAAAGAATGCACTGGATATGCAGGTGCACTGAGAGTTCAGAGTTCAATTGCAACAAAGTTGTGTGAACTTGCAAACACCAGAAGTCTTCCAATGAGGTGGTTGCCATGCAGAAAAGGCAGAAAGGGCAGAGGGGGGAAGGGTTTTCATTTGAAAAAAAGTGAGGGAAGAGTTTTGATTGGGTGACATGAGAGATATGTGTGAAGAATTACAGCATTTCTGTGCTTTTGATAGCTGCAGACTCTGGAGTGCATACCTTTTGCTCTGCTGAAGACAAATTGGTGTGTTTCTGAGACTGTTTTCAAACTCAAAGTATTTGCTAAGGTGAGAAAATATTTCTTTAATTTAGATAGAGAATAGTGTGCTTTAAGGAGAAAATTATGAATTATGTGGCGCAAATTGCTTGTAAATATGCTCCCACCTGTGCATGGAAAATTTAGATTTTGAATGTTTGTGTTACATAGCCATGTTAAAAGTGATACAAACATGCTGCAAAGGCAATTAAAAAACGCTTTTATGTGTCTTAAGGACATTTTAAGTAATTTTCCCATGTGCAGTGTTTTGAAATTATGATTTGAAAATCGTTTTTGGGGAAAAGGAATGGTTTTTAAATTTATGACAAGGACATAATGGTGTATGCTTCTTTATAAGGCATTTCAGTGTCTCTGATGTCATTTTTCCCATATTACATTAAAAGACCTTTCCCCGTGGGGCACATTCCTTGTAAATATGCTCCGACCTGTGCATGGGAAATTTAGATTTTAAATGTTTGTGTTACATAGCCATGTTAAAAGTGACCCAACCATGCTGGAAAGGCAATAAAAAAACACTTTCATGTGTCTTAAGGACATTTTAAGTAATTTCCCTGTGGGCAGTGTTTTCAAATTATGAATTGAAAATCGTTTTTGAGGTAAAGGAATGTTGTTAAAATTTATGTGCGCCATATGCCCACAAATTTCGTTTTCAGGGGTGCAGCAGGGTGTTCTTGAGACACCCCTGCACCTTTGGAAAGATTCCTAATTTGCGATGAGCTAATTGCTAATCGCAAATTGCACCTTCATTCCTATGGGCCTCCTGCTCCATGGAAATGAATGGGTAATTTGCAATTAGCAATTTGCTCATCGCAAATTAGGAATGGTAAAGAATCGCTATTTATTCCTTAAAATTCGCTATTTTGGAAATGCAAAATAGTTATATGATACATATGGCGGTTAATGTCTAACAAGATAAGAAGCTTAGGGATACATTTATGATGACTGGCGCAATGAAGTGGACATCACTTACTTCATTGGTAGAGCTTTACATGTATTATGTCCTCTGTATTCTTCATCAAGCGTAACTTTAATCTGCAATCCTGAGTAGGCCTCACCTTAAACAAACCTCTGGATAGGCCACACCTTATCGTCATCCTGAATTAATCATTTAAAATGCTAGGGACAGATTTATGATAGGTGTATGCCTCTTTTGTGCCACTTACAAAACACTGTCCACGGGGAAATGACTTAAAATGTCCTTAAGACACATGAATGTGTTTTTTTAAAGCGTTTGCAATTTTTTGGGGTGACTTTTAACATGGCTATGTGACTCAAACAGTCAAAATCTAAATTCACCATGCACAGGTGGGAGCATATTTACAAGGAATGTGCTCTATGGGGAAAGGTCTTATAATGTAATATGGGAAAAATGACATCAGAGACACTGAAATGCCTTATAGAGAAGCATACACCATTATGTCCTTGTCATAAATTTTTAACCATTACTTTTCCCCAAAAACGATTTTCAAATCATAATTTGAAAACACTGCACATGTGGCAATTACTGAAAATGTCCTTAATTCAAAATTTGCTATTCCTTATTTTGCGATTGCACTGAAGGATTTGCAAATTTTGCGATTCCTTAAATGCAATGTATCAAACAAAAAATATGTAAAAAATGATATTAAGGATTTGGAAACTACCACCAACTTCTAGTTTGTGGTAATTTGCGAATTCTTTTCAAAAAGCATTTTTTTCCAAAAAACAAAAGGTGCCATATGACGCCTATACATGTCCTTAGGGCATGTATGTGTGCCATATGCCCCCAAATTTCTTTTTCAGGGGTGTAGCAGGGTGTTCTTGAGATACCCCTGCACGCTTGAAAAATTTCCTATTTTGTGATGAGCTAATTGCTAATCGCAAATTGCAACCTTCATTCCTATGAGCCTCCTAGCCCATGGAAATGAATGGGTAACTTGCAATTAGCAATTTGCTCATTGCAAATTAGGAATGGTAAAGAATTGCTATTTATTCCTTAAAATTTGCTATTTAGGAAATGCAAAATAGTTTGATGGTACATATGGTGGTTCATCTGTAACAAGATAAGAAGCTTAGGGATACATTTATGATGACTGGCGCAATAAAGTGGACATTACTTACTTCATTGGTAGGCCTTTACATGTATTATCTCCTCTGTATTCTTCATCAAGCGTAACTTTAATCTGCAATCCTGAGTAGGCCTCACCTTAAACAAACCTCTGGATAGGCCACACCTTATCGTCATCCTGGATTAATCATTTAAAATGCTAGGGACAGATTTATGATAGGTGTATGCCTCTTTTGTGCCACTGTGCGTCACTTTTATGATGCAGCGGCGGTGCTAATTTGCAATTAGCAATTTGCTCATTGCAAATTAGGAATGGTAAAGAATTGCTATTTATTCCTTAAAATTTGCTATTTAGGAAATGCAAAATAGTTTGATGGTACATATGGTGGTTCATCTGTAACAAGATAAGAAGCTTAGGGATACATTTATGATGACTGGCGCAATGAAGTGGACATCACTTACTTCATTGGTAGAGCTTTACATGTATTATGTCCTCTGTATTCTTCATCAAGCGTAACTTTAATCTGCAATCCTGAGTAGGCCTCACCTTAAACAAACCTCTGGATAGGCCACACCTTATCGTCATCCTGAATTAATCATTTAAAATGGTAGAGACAGATTTATGATAGGTGTATGCCTCTTTTGCGCCACTGTGCGTCACTTTTATGATGCAGCGGCGGTGCAAAAGATTTGCTATGAGGCGACAACATTACAAATTGATGCATTTAGGCAGATATGTCATGGTGTAAAAAAAACGTACCACATGAAACCGATGCAGCAGTGATGCAAAAGATGCACCATGTCGCAAGACAGGCCTCACTTGGGGCCATATGTATCAAGCTAATTAGCATTCGCAAAGATAAAAATTCTACGAATTTCGGCCTTTGCGAATGTTAATTAGACAAATGGTATGTATCAAACAAGTTTGATGCAAAATAAGGAGTAGCAAAATTTTCTATTCCTTATTTTGCAATTGCACTGAAGGATTTGCAAATTTTGTGACTACTTAAATGCAATGTATCAAACAAAAAATATGTAAAAAATGACATTAAGGATTTGGAAACTATTGTGGTAAATTGGTGGTAATTTGTGAATTCTTTTCAAAAAGCTTTTTTTCAAAAAAACAAAAGGTGCCATATGACGCCAACACATGCCCTTAGGGCATGTATGTGTGCCATATGCCCCCAAATTTCTTTTTCAGGGGTGCAGCAGGGTGTTCTTGAGACACCCCTGCACCCTTGGAAAAATTCCTAATTTGTGATGAGCAAATTGCTAATCGCAAATTAAACCTTCATTCCTATGAGCCTCCTAGCCCATGGAAATGAATGGGTAACTTGCAATTAGCAATTTGCTCATTGCAAATTAGGAATGGTAAAGAATTGCTATTTATTCCTTAAAATTCGCTATTTAGGAAATGCAAAATAGTTTCATGCTACATATGGCGGTTCATCTGTAACAAGATAAGAAGCTTAGGGATAGATTTATGATGACTGGTGCATCACCAGGGATGTGTCAGTCATCCTGCACCGCTGTTCCGCCACCCATGGTGTGCTGCATTTAGAATGCGGGGCATCATGGGGCAAAAATGGCACAGATGCGTGACGTATCTGTGCTGTAAAGGTAGTGATTGCTGGAGTTGTATCGCAAGTGCGATGCAGCTCAAGCAAGGCTCAGGGGTGCCCCATCTCCACAATGTTGCGTCAAGACCTATGCCTGCTTAAAGCAGGCGCAGGGTTTTGACGAAGCTTTCTCCTATCTGATTGTAAATACGGCACACCATGGGTGGCAGAGTAGTGGTGCACGTTAACTGGTGCATGCCTGGGGATGTGCCATTTAACATAAATCTGCCCCTTTACATTTAAGTATGTGCAGGACACACAGAGTCGGTGAGGCTTATCCAAGGTTAAGAAGAGATGAGTCCTGTTCACTGAAAATTTAGACATAGTCTTCACCTGCTCAGCATTGATGGACATGGCTAAATAATAGCTGCAAAATATTACTCTTGTTAAACAATTTTACTATTATAATCTCTGAGATTTGTCTCTTACTCTGCAACATCTCATTGTTGTTATCTTTCTTTAAAGATAAAGACAACCTCAACATGAGCGACAATCTGCAATCAGTTGATTTTGACCTCATCATTGAACTTGTAATTGAAACATCAGTGGATGTTGATCCCTTGGATGATTTAAATCCTGAGGATGAAGAAGAGCGTGATGAGGATGCAGATTTGTCCGAATTATATGACATAGGATGGGAAGCTGACCTGCTTGAGCCTATGGAAATATAAACATTTATTTTTAAAATTTATAATTAATAAAAAGTAAAAAGGTAAACCGTTTAATTTAAAAATAAAGACACCTTCAAAAGCAGGTTATGTGTAGTGTCTTCAATAAAATATTAAAATATGCTCATAAAATTAGATCAGATTCACATATAAAATAGCACAGGTAACATAAATATAAATGTCATTTCTTTTCTGCTATTTCTGTATTGTAAATTTGCAAGGACTAAAAAATCTTCTATTTAAAATGTCAAGTAGTGTGTTAAGTTTTTGATCACTGTTATTGTTTTACTGTTTGGTAATAATGGTTAATAACATTTTTTATTATATTTTACCACAGATTCAACTGCAGATCATTTCAAGATTTCACCATGCCAACAATAGAAAGACAGAGAAAGGCTGCAAAACGTCAAAGACAGCAGGTGAAAGAAAATAAGCAGCAGTCCTCTAACAAAAAGATTTGTCAAGTCACGAAGAAAGCACCGGGTAAGAGCACAAAATATTTCATAAGAAATATGTGTAGTAAAAAAAATATTACTACAGAAAATGTTTCAGTCCATAAAACGAGAAGGAATTCAAATGGAAAGGAAAGGCCAATGAAAAATGTTACTGCTAGAGCAAGAGATAACTCTGTGCATGATAGTAGAAGGAAACAACAGTTTAGGGAGATTCGTAAACGAATGTTCCGCAACAGGATAATTGGCAATTTGTTAAAAAATATTAAGAAAGGTCAACAGAAACTGTTTTTTTATAAGAGAAAAAAAAAAGTTGAGAAAGTTATTGATCAGGCATTTGAAATTAAACGTAAGTTATTTATTTTGATAATCAATAGAATTAGGAAGCTAAACAAGGCAATTTATGATTTCAAAAGAAATAGTAGATGGAAGAGAATAGTTAATCGTAGTAATTTTTGTGAAGTTTTTTCTGGAGAATGGATGCATAGTTCAAGCTGTGAGGCATTTTTTAATGAGGAGAGTTATTTCCAGGATAATGATTTGGTGCATGCAGTTGACACCAGTGGTCGTGCTTATGAAGTGAAAGATGGTTGTCCAGTTGAAAAAGAAAAACTTGTGACAACAGAGGCAGAAGAGGTGTTAGGTAATGAGGTTTTAGGAAGACGTGCTAAGGGTCCTGTGTACACCTGGAAGTGTAGTAGTATTTGCAGTGTGCGACAGGATTCCATCAATTTGCTTTGTGATTTTGTACGGTCATTTAATAAGAAAAGTTTGAAGCAGAAAATAAGGTTGTTGCAAGAATTAGATCCTTGCAGAGTAAGAGAAGTGACAGGTTTGCATGGTCATTCACTGGCTTGTCTTTCCAGGAGAGTATGCCAGAGTGTTTTTCATCATTTCAGGATGCTAGCAGTGCATCATAATAAAGTGAGGAAATTAGTTAGAATGTTGTATTATGCTAAGAGTCCAGCAATTATGCTTAAACAATTATGCGCTGCTCTTTTGCATGGTTCTGAAATAGATGTGAAGAATATATGTGAAGAAATTGAGTTCTGTTACTTTGGAAGTAAAGAGGAGAATGTTGAAATTGAGCAAGAAGAAGAGGGTCATGTGGAAGATAGTGTACAGGTTTCCAGTACAGATAATTTCCAGAGGGAAATTGCGACGTTTGAGGTGAAATCAAGTGAGAGGCCTAATTTCACTTGTGTGTGTTGTCGACGCACTTATTATAAGAATCAGACTATGTTAGTGGATTTATATGCAAAAAGTGAAAGGGAAAATAATTGTGAATGGAAGGATTTCGCAACATACTTGATGGTAGAAAATTGTTTTGATTTGGGATTGGATCAACGTGTGTGTAGTTATTGTTGTTGCAAATTAAATCAAAACCAGATGCCTGCTAGAGCAGTTCATAATAATCTGGAATTGGTTGAGATTCCTTCTGAATTGAAGGATTTAAATACTTATGAATCTATTTTGATTCAAAGTATCCATCCCTTTCAGGCTATTGTAAGAATGGAGCCAAAGACAGGGAAATTGCCTCCATCAGATTTACAGAGAGGATTAAAGGGAAGAGTTGTTTATTTGCCTCTAGATTTGAAGAAAAACATTAACACAATTGGAGTAGAAAAAGTGGAAGAGGAACCTCTGGTTATCTTAGTTAATGGGGTTCCGACAAAGAATAAGAAAATATGGCAAGATTTAGTAGATGTTAGGAAAGTTAAAAAGGCAACATTGTATTTGAAAAAAAATAATAAATACTATAAGAATGTATATGTTGCAGAAGAGGAAGTAAGTGAGGAAGAGGATAGCGATTTGTGTGCTGGTCAAATTGAGAAAGTAGAACCCTCTACTAGTGAAGAAATATATGAACATTATAGTGTTCATCCTTTGCATTCCAAGGAAGTCATGGGGAATGCTATTGAGTTGTTTCAAATGAAACAAGCCAAAGGGAGTCCAATTAGTGTTTGGGAGGAAAGTTTGGAAGCTCGGTGTTTCCCACAGCTTTTTCCAACAGGTCAGGGAGGAAGATATGATGAGCGACCTCATCAAATTCCTGCTTCTGAATACCGGACTTTGCGATTGTATGCAGGAGATGCTAGGTTTCGACAATGCATTCCTTATTTGTTTCATCTCCTGTTTGAAAGCGATCTGTCTGGACTGTCATATGCAGTGAACCACATCTTGAAAAGTGGTATACACATGCAAAACATCTCGGCAAGTGACTTTATGGATAAAGTCAATGTCCAAGACAGTATTTTGGATTCTCACCTGATTAATCTCATGGCGTGTCAGCGTGGTACTAATGAGTACTGGTACCGTCGTCATGGTGATTTAAAATGTATGTTGAGGAACTTAGGTACTCCCACATGGTTCCTCACTCTGAGCTGTGCCGAGTATGGCTGGGAAGACTTACTTGAATTTCTACGAGAGGCAAATGCTAACGTAGATAACATCGAATTCAAGACACCCGGAGAACTGTGCTCTTTGGATCCAGTCAATGTATGTAGGTACTTCAATCATAGATTTGAAGCTATGATGTCTTTCATCATGAATAAGAAGAATCCACCTCTTGGAGAGGTGTTGGATTTCTTCTGGAGAAAGGAGTACCAAGCAAGAGGTGCTCCTCATATACATATGTTGCTGTGGATCAAGGATGCACCTAAATTTGGAACGGATCCAGAAGACTCAGTGATGAGTTTCATCCAACAGTATTCTATGTGTGCTGTTCCAAACGCAAAGGAGAAGAAAAGCCTAAGAGAAAAAGTTCTGCGTTTCCAAAGCCATCGATGTGGAAAGTACTGCCGTCGTAAATTCCGAAACAAGGACAAGTTCTACACTAAATGTCGTTTCGGCTTTCCACGACCGGTGATTTCTAAAGGAAGAGTAAACAGTTTGATGTCTTCGCTGCGACACAATGTCATGAAGCTTATGTCATCAGTGATGTCATTTGAGATGTCATCAGTGATGTCATCAGTGATGTCATTTGAGATGTCAACAGTGATGTCATCAGTGATGTCACTGACCATGTCATGAATGATGTAATATGTGACATCATCAGCAGTGGATTGCGGGTGCGTGATATATAGTTAGTACAACTAACTATATATGGAATTTCATTGGTTTTGTGTGAGTAAAATAAGGTTTTTTAAATGCTAATTCCTAACTATATATGGTCTATAACCTATGGTTTTTTCAGTGAATTTTCAAGGTTTTTTAAATGCTAATTCCTAACTATATATGGTTTATAACCTATGGTTTTTTCAGTGAATATATATATATATATATATATATATATATATATATATATACTGGACTGGAACTGTCAGGCATGATCGATTCAACCCAGTTCTGTGGCTGGGGCTGAGTGTCTGAAAAGTTTCAGCGCTCTGTCCATCATCTCCTTGTGTATCCTTTGTTCACCCTAAGTTGGCAGGGTATGCCCAGACGTGGGTCCCTTGCTCACTTTGCCACTGGATTCAAGCTAGCCTAGCTGATGAGGGGTGTCACCCCAAAAACGGTCCCAGGATGCTTCTTTCCGTTCCAGGGAAGATCGGGCTTGGCAGTTCGGGCAGGACTGTTCCCATAAGGAACATGATCAAGACTGATTTGCATATGGCTGAGTCTGAACTGGGGTTCAACCCCCATCTGTGAATGGGGGTGAGTTTCTGAAAAGTTTCAGCGCTCCGTCCATCATCTGTTTTGATCGCCCTAAGTTGGCAGGGTATGCCCAGACATGAGTCCCTTGCTCACCTTGCCACTGGTTTCAAGCTAGCCTGGCTGATGAGGGGTGTGACCCAGAAACCGGTCCCAGGATGCTTGTTTCCAGTCCAGGGAAGACCTGGCTTGGCAATTTGGGTTGGACTGTTCCCATAAGGAACAGGGTCAAGAGTGATTTTCATATGGCTGGGTCTGAACTGGGGTATCAAAGTGAGCTAAAGAACAATGATGGATTCAACCCAGATCTGTGACAGGTGGTGTCTGAAACGTTTCAGCGCTCTGTCCATCATTTCCATGTGTTTGCTTTGTTCACCCTAAGTTGGCAGGGTTTGCCCAGACTTGGGTCCCTTGCTCACTTTGCCACTGGATTCAAGCTAGACTGGCTGATGAGGGGTGTTACCCCAAAACTGGTCCCAGGATGCTTGTTTCCGGTCCAGGGAAGACCATGTCCGAGCCCAAACACCAGTGGCATACCTTGTGCGGGTTTATCACCGACATCTGTTAACTAGGATCAGGAAGTGGTTTAAACTATGTAGATTTAGGTGAAGACATATTTTTTTTCTTGCACACTGGAATTTAGTTTAAAAAATGTGGCAAACTGATGAAAAAAGGGAGCGGATATCTGGAAATAAAGGATCTGACATCGTCACTCAGTGGTGGCGCTATTATGTGGCTGTGCCTTTCATGGTTGAATGTCAATGCACGGTCACACAGCGTCTTGCTAGCGGAATGAGTGAGAACTGCTTTGAAAATTTCCAGTCTGACCGGAGGAATCTGCGGTTAAAAGTATCCATCAGAAGTGGGGGTATTAGAGCAACACTTCTGGTCCAAGACCCTAGCTGCTCTTAACTCAGATAGGGAAGGCAACAAAGTAAGAAAGGCTTGGCTACTTTTCCTTTAATCTAGGACATCATGAGAGGGACAATTAAGAGGAGTGAAGGGCAGAGAAGCCAGGGGTCAAGTGTGATTGGACCATGTTTAAGATGATGCATGTTATATCTTTGGTCTGCTTTCTTGCAGGGCTAATATCCCAAATAGATTTAAACAGGGGTGCACATTGGCAACTTTATTGCCTTTATTTCTGGCTGGCATGCCCCAAGCTTTGAAAGCAAAAAGGAATTTTTCACAAAAGATTCTTTTACACAGTGTAAACGTTTTACTCTGTGCGGATTATTAATGCCTTTGGCCTTACACCTGTGGGTCTCCTAGGGAGTTTGATGGTTTGCGTATGCATTGTTCACACAATGCCTAAGCAATAAATAAAATATTCCAGTCTTGGTGCTTGTAAGGAAGAGCGCGTATGCCTATTGGTGCTTAGACAAGGAACCCTTAACTGTTTCGTAATATCGAAGTCTGATATTTGCAAGTTATCACGAACTGGGATGGGGTTGTATCCGAGGCAATCATATTCACTCCCTGTGGCATCCAGGGATGACGGGTTGTTCTTCGAACTCGGCTTGTGGCGGTAATTAAGATTTCGAGGTGAATATGCTGCCCTAAACTTCTTTGGATCAACTTCATTGACCACTGAATTATAACGAGGCTGGTTTAAGTTGTAATGAATTTAGGCTGTGCTGGAAAACAACCCAATGCTGTCACTCTCATAATACTGTCGCGTAAAGGCGAGCGCGAAGTTAGGTGCGCAGGAGGCCATAAATACCAACAAGTTTATAACTCTAACGTACCTCTTTATTAGCCCGTCTTTGCTTTCAATGTCCTTCGGTACCACGTCACCACGCCTCCAGCAAGAGTGCCACAAACCCCTGTGGGCAGCTGTCACAAACCCGTCTAACCCACCGCAACTACAACGTCACCACATAATCAGCATTGACATTCGTCACAATGGGAACCGCTTGCACATCAGCTGAGCTGGTCCTAGCTGAGCCAAGAGTACAGTGAAAATAATGATCTTAAAAACATAAACTGCATAGACCTATAATTAGAATTGCCAGTGCCCTAGATAAAATACCGGGCGTCTTTCTGTTTACGTTTTAAGGTTCTGCAAAAAATGCTGAGACATGCTGCTGAAGTAAAACTTAACATGAAATGTCTGTATGATCTGTATCCATTTTTAACACAGCTTTTCTGTCTTTGTTTACTTTCATTATCAGTCGGGTCCGAAGGGCAGCTGTAGAACTATTCAAAAGGGTTTTCTTCTAATGTTTACATTAAAACTCAAAACAACACTCCTTGCGTTTGGCTGTATTTGCTCGAGCTTCGGCACAACACAGTACAATTATAATTGGAAAGAAAGATTACGCCTTAACGCCTCAGGTCTAAGAAAGACTGACATAAAGCCAAACAAAGCGGGTTGATAAATCAATAATTGTTTCTGCAATGAAAACACGTTGGAAACTTGCGCAGGAGAAAGTCTTGATGGGTTGATTTATAATCCAAATGAAAACGAAGACGTTCTTGCCCAGATTCGAGTTCAAATGAACTCCAGAAAAGTAAATGCTTTCCAAAAGGTGTACAGCCTTCCAAATAGTTCTGTGCCGGTCCAGGGTTCGCTCAATCGTCGCCAGTGAAGAGAAGATTCATTGGATACTTCTTCTTCAATAAAGGAAATTAAATTAAACTGGATTCTGCATCTTCCCTTCAGGGAGGCTGGGCATAACCCCAACCAGGCTGTTTAATGCAGCCTGGTGGGGAACATGCAAAGTGTTCAAGCAGTCATGCACACTTTGTAGTGCAGCGACCACTCCTCCTAGACTTCACAGGTGCCCAGCCCCAACCTGGCTGACAGTAGAATTAAAAGGATAATAACAGAAATGACTTCTGTTATTATCATTTATTTTTTATTTTACACTGCTGCAAGAGCAGTGGGGCGACACTCCTTCGCCTTAGCGGAGGAGCTGCAACTGCCTACCTATTTTGGAGCCACCACAAAGCATTTGTAAAAAAGCAATCCTGAGGCCTTATGGGGTGATTTTACAGCCGGAGAATGAATATATTAGTGGCTTCTGTCTTTTTCTGTAGCTGCAGCTGTGCAGCCTAGTGCCACATGGCTTGTTTTTCCTTTATTATTTACCTTCGAGGTGCCCGATCCCACACAAGTAGCTCGCAGTGGCGCTATGTTGAAGGCAGCTCGGCGAGCCCACTTCCAGCTGCCCCCGCCAGCTCTCTGCCTAGCTGGTTCTGGAGCCCCAGCGTGCTTCTCCCCGGCCTGCTCCTTGCAAGTAGGGTGTGCTAGGAGTGAAGGCCAGCCCGCGCCCTACCCATGAGCATGTGGAGCAGAGGGATCCAGACACTGTTGGGGAGAGTATAATGTTGCTCCCTGCACCGCCTGACTCATTGGGAGCCTAAAGCTTGTCGGTGGGGAAGCTGTGCAACAGCACTCCCCTGGTTTTCATTACATCGGTGACCAGTGATGAGGTCCCAGGCCCCTTTCTTCTGTGGAGGGGGCTCAGCAGCACTCTCCTCCTTTCAGGCTTGAAGGTGCCCACAGGGGTTCCAAGGCCACTTTTGCTAAAACCGTCTCATAGGGTGGGATCCCTGGCCTCGTAGAACTCCCACTCCCAGGGTTTATTAATATTATTAAACTCTGCATCAGCCCCAAGCCCTGGCCCTATCAGGGGGCTTTTGAAGACTTTACAACAGAGCTACACATGGTCTATTTTCTCAGCTGGTTGTCAAAGGTCAAAACGTCTCCCTGTGCTCCTCTCCTCCCTCTAGGGTGCAGAAGTCCAGATCTTCCCTCAACTCGTTCACAGGACATGTAAGGGGGCCCACTGGTCTTGGTGTCAGCTGCAGGCAGATTCCTTAGTTCCTTAGGGCATCAGTGGGTGTAATCTTCCAGTTATCCCTGGCTGTTGCTGCTGTCTAGTTCCAGTAAAAAGGACTCTCTCTCCCTTGTGCAAGAATTTTCAAATGGGGGTGGCTGGTTCTAGAAGTGAGTGCCCCCTTGGTCAATCCTAGAGTGCCACCTGACCTCTCCAACCATGTCCCAGCCTTTCTGCACAGCATGCAGGATAGTACAAGATGGTGCCATCTAGAAATTACTGGTCACAACTCCTCTGGGGACTCAGCTCTGACCCTTGCTGACATCACTGCCTCGGCCTTTCCCATCAACCCTTCAAAGGGGAGTTCTCTCCGGTGTTGGCTCCAGTTGTCTGTACTTTCTTCTTTCAGGTTGGTGAGCCAGAGCTGTCCCAACACTGGTACAAAGTGTGAGGTAATTATGAAGATCCTGCCTCACTCCCCCTTCCTTTTCAGGAGCCGTGGGAAGCACTGTTAATTAGTCCTTTTTATTTTAGTGGGTAGGCCTTTGTTCCCTCTGCTAGGGAGCTGAGTAATTAACTTGGCCCAGCAGGGCGATAAAAGGCCTCGGCTCTGATCCTAAGCTGAGCCAGAAAAGTTTGACCTACCCATAAGATGTACCCATATCTGCTTCAATAATTATGCATATTTCATTCTATTTAGATATATTGCTGGACTTTGTAGGCCAAAGGGAATCAAACCTGCACTTTAAGGCAAATTTTCCCCATGTGTATATTAACGTTTTTACTGGAGACAAAACATTACATTATACTGTCTTTACCTATGAGTGCCCAATCCTATTATAAAACCAACCCCAGGTCAATATCTAATCCTGCAGAGTCTCCTCTATGCATGGTTACCCTGCTGCGCATGATGGTAGTCTCACATGTGCAGCCCTAACACGTGTGCACACGTGTTCACGTGTAACCATCCAAGTGCCCCTTAAACCTGCTGCATCGCATTGGCCTTACTTTAAAAGGTGGACATTGGTGATCCATTTACCATGTGATTACCAATAGGTGAAGTTCTAGTAGTGAGACTCACCCACAGAAAAAACGCCAAAACGGGGTGTTCAAAAAGCAAACAAAACTAGGCCATGTAAATTAGAAAAATATAAAACAACCTTCTTTTACAAATCTATCAACAGCATGTTAAAAATGGCTAAACACACAATACATTAGTAGCCAAACCTATTGATGCTTTTATTTTCAGTCGATATCTGTGTCATACATCAGATATTACTTCGCTGCCTGTTCTTGAGTACAAAATAACAAACCCTATGATCCTTAATGTGTAATCTATAGCATTACTTAACACGTATGTAACCTTGCAGGATTCCCTAATAAGAAATGTGTTTGTGCTGCACTCTTCTCAGCTAACATTTTATAGTAAGTCTATATTCTCACCAAATTTCCTTTTTTACAATTGCCAGAGAGGAGTGTGAAGGGTGGGGATATTGCACCTCACCTACCTCCATCTTGATTGATTCCACCTACGGATGTTTTATGTGTTTTTCACAGTTGCCGAGTAACCAGTCTTCAGAGTCACTGTTTAACCACTATGCTGATTCCAGCAAGTATATTTTTTACTCAACCTTTTCAAAATACAATAATTCCTAGTACACACAGTCACCTTGCCTGCACCAGTTTTAAGACCAGATGCAGAGTAGAAGTCATGGCCGAGCCTTGGGCCAATCTCCAGAACCCTGCTGTCCGCATAATATTTACACATAATACTACTACCTTCACTCTTTTAGATACCACATATTCATCTTATATGTTTTCCCAACAACACAAAGAGCCATATTATCAAGCAAGGGCGATACATTATCGCCACTTTTATCGGCAGGAAACTGCCGCCTAAGTGGCGATAATGGGCTTGATAATATGCCCTTGTGAATTTCCATAGAAGCCCAGGTTAACACCAGAACCTGGGCTTCCATGGGAATTCACAAGGGCATATTATCAAGCCCATAGTTTCCTGCTGATAAAAGCGGCGATAATGTATCGCCCTTGCTTGATAATATGACCCAAAATTCCTTCTATTGCTAATCCATATTATCTGAGGTGAGGGTGATATTAATTGCCACTTCTAAAGTATCTCCTTTGCAATATTTTGCTGTGTATACCTTTTAGGTTCACCCCCTACAAGCCAATATGAGAAATGGAAGGGTGTCACAGTGGTTATTTTCAGTGATATTAGTGAGCTGCTGCTGTGTTACAATATTGAAAACACACATCACTATCCCTTAACCCCTTCGGTGCTGATGACGGCTCCCGGTCGTCATCAGTTACGGTGGACGTGTGCTGATGACGGCTGGGAGCTGTCATGACCACGCCCGTGATCAGAATGTGCCGCACAGACGCAGAATTCCGGCCGCAGCCAGGGGGGTTAATATATCTGATGTAAACACACGCCACTGTTCCCTAATATTAGATGTAAACACATTTAGAATTTCCACTAGTGTGCCTGTGCCGGTCAGTGACCTGGCCAAAAGGAGCACGAAAGAGCTGAAATTGGATCATAAATTCAAAGCTGTTCCAAACAGGGGCCCCCAAAATACGTAGTCCCAGGGTGTAAAGAGATGATTTCTTTCCACATTATAGCACAGGAGGTAGCTTCATTATGGAAGTCCAATGTCTCCACTACGCCTGCTTCCCCTTAACTCCCCTGTCACTTTATAGAAACCACCCTGATTCCAAACAATAGTAGTCAAATGCTTCAGCCTCAGGCAATTCCTGACTTTACCTCGTTGAAAACAGACCCGGGGTTACAAAGCGAGCTTGCTAAACTCACTGGGCACTGACGTTTCCCATGTATCTGCATTAGCTTTGCATGTGTTTGTTTGAGTGTTTAATAATTGCCCATCATACTCCTTTCAGGTGTTCAGCATGATGTGTGTGCTTGGTCTGTCTTGTTCGCAAGTGCTGTCGGGAGTACGGTTTGGCATCTTGGCGTTGTGTTCCATGTTATCTCATAGCGAAAAGTACATTTCAAATCACTGTTTTTCAAAAAAGAGTTTTCATGAAACACGTTAGCCACAGGAAAAGGGCAACAAATTATTTAAAGTATGCCCCAAAAGCGGGTGCATCTAGAGATCTCACCAATAACCTAATTAATGGGAACCTGAAACTCGCTACAATAGTGATGCAGGAAAATAATTACCTTAGGCGTAATTGTAAGAAAAAATCATTACAACTTGGCAGGTCTGCGGTCACTCCACTGCCTCAGCCTTATAGTGGCCGACTGGACAATCTCTCAATAACCCTCAAACATCTCCTGCAGATGCCACACCAGCTCCAGTGCAGGAATTGGAACAAGATCTCGGACGACCAGCTGGCCGCCTCCCTCAGCAGCTCCGCTCCCACCACCACAGACGACGACCCTACTGCCGCCCATACCATACACACTGGATCACCAGCTGCACCAACACCATTGCCCCCCTCATAAAAATGTCCAACCCACATACCAAGAAAGCCAGCTGGTTCTCCACCAAACTCCGAGAATCCAGACAAACCTGCAGACGCCTCGAATAGCTATGGAGAAACTCAAAAACCCCATCCGACCTCAAAAACTACAGAGCAGCCACCACCGCCCACCACAAACTCATCAGACAATCGAGGCAGAAAGCTCTCCAGAATCTCCACCCATGCACACAACAAGGAACTCTTCGGCATCATCAAAGAGTTCGCCCAACCCAACCATGAGACTACTAACATCCCACCCTCCCAGGACCTCTGCGACAGACTCAGCGCCTTCTTCAATCACAAAATTGAGACCATTTATGACAACTTCGACGACAACAACCCTCACGAGGAACCCACACCCACTGCTCCCCACACCACGCATCCAACATTGGGCAGTTGGCCCCCTCTGCATCGAAAACACCCTCAAACATATAAAGACAACACACTCTGGGGCCCCCATGGACCCCTGTCCCCCACGTCTACCACAGAGCCGCAGACATCATCACCCTGAGCTTCAACAATTTATCAACCACTCCTTCAAGACCACCTCCTTCCCCAATGGCTGGAAACACGCAGAGATCAACCCTCTCCTGAAAAAACCCTTTGGCGGACCCCACTGGCCTCAAGAACTTCAGACCAATCTCCTTACTCCCATATATGGCGAAAGTCATGGAAAAATGCAGTCAACAGTCAACTCGTCTCCTTCATAGAAAAACCAACATCCTCGACCCCTTCTAATCAGGCTTCAGGAAGAATCACAGCACTGAAAGAGCCCTTCTTACCGCATCCACTCCCTCCTCGACAGAGGAGAGGCTGTGGCCCTCATCCTCCTGGACCTGTCTGCCGCCTTCAAAACAGTCTCACACCGCACCCTAGCCAGCAGGCTCCACAATGCAGGAATCCGGAACAAGGCCCTTGACTGGATCTGCTCATTCCTCTCTGGCAGAACACAGAGGGTCAGATTCCCTCCTTTCCTCTCAGAACCCACAACGACCACCTGCAGAGTCCCCCACGGATCCTCCATCAGCCCCACCCTGTTCAGCATTTCATGGCCTGACACACATTCATCGTCAGATCACACAGACTAAACATAGCATCATACACAGATGACACCAAACTCATCTTCTCCATTTCCAACAACCCAACATCTCCAAACAGAAATTCCAAGAAGGAATAAAAGCAGTCGCCAGTTGGATGAAGAAAAGCTGCCTACAACTCAACACAGACAAAACAGAAGTGCTCATCATGGGCCCACACCCCAATGCCTGGAACGACACCTGGTGGCCCCAGGCCCTCAGGAACCCTCCCTCCCCATGACCCACACACACAACCTCAGAATCATCCTGGGCTCTGAACTCAAAATGGACTGCCAGATCAACGCTGTCATCTCCTCCTGCTGCCACACCCTCTGCCTACTCCGGAAGACCTTCAACTGGATTCCCCTCAAACACAGGAAAACCATCATTGATTGATTGATTTATTTTATTGTTTGGTTACTCAAAACCATTACGTTAAAACCAAAGTACAAAATTACAAAAATTAAAACAACAAGTAAGTCAGCTGGCAAGTCTATATAATGGATCCCTGGACGCTGATAAGCTCAAAGGAATAGTGTCCATGATAAGGCGGCCCAGCGTGCATCTGCAAAGTCTCTAATCGTTTGTGCCCTAGGTGGCCATCAGCTTGGACCGTGTCTGTTGGATAAACTTTCCAAATGAGGCCATCTGCTTTACTGTGGTCAATGTATATAATTGAAAAACCGCCTCCTTTGCGGTACGTGACCCCATTTGTCGTAAGATTGGCCTGAGATAAAGGCTGCGTGCTGCGCGCAGGGCCGGGCAACAAAGTAAAAGATGAGCCAGCGACTCACGTTTGTAATTGCAGAGCCTGCATTCCGGAGTTCCCAGTCTTGCCCGTTCAAGGGCATATAGTTCTTTAAGGGGCAGAGGGTGTAGTCTATAGGCTAAAATCTTATGAAGGGCTGAGCGGCCCACAGCCTGTGTAAGATGGTGTTTGGGATTATGCACTGCGTGCGGCAGGTATAGGGACTCATGGATATCTCGTTTTGCCAATGACTCCAAATCCAGTTCCCGGGAGCGGATGCGAACTTGTTTTTTAATCACGTTTTTGATTGCCGTGTAATTGACTAGCTCAGGGTTTCAATGATGGGTGGCGAGGTTGAGGAGTTCCTTCGCCGTGGTAAGGGTGGCTGACCAAGGGTTCCCGGATTCCGTGAAAATATATTTCAGAACTGCCTTCAGTGTCTTGTCTTGTGCCGCAATTATGAGATAGTAATATTTGCTCAAGGCAGCCATCTCTTCCATCTTTTGTAGGTTGAGTGAAAATTCTAAGCGGACAAGGGTGTTTCTGGTGCACTTGGGTAGTAGGAATAATCTCTTGTACACTCTGCAGTTGATTTTTTCCAGTTCCTTGTTAGGTATGCACGGGAACGCTTGTTGGGCGTAATTAAGGGCCGGCATTCGTTTTGCCTTAAGTACTCTTTGAATGGCCGTTGTAGATGGGCTATATAAGGTGGCTTGTAATTTGCAGAGGGCATAGGTGATGGTTTTCCCTTTGCATTGGATTTTCTTTAAATGAGCGCCAGAAAGCCCCGACTCTTGGTAGCAGACACCCAAATAGGTATATTGCTGTGTGCTTTCCAAGGACAGGTGGCCAAGCCTCCATTTGGCTCGTTTTTTGTTTGGGTAGCGCCCAAAGATTACTATTTTTGACTTGGAGGGGTTAGCTACCAACCTATTTTTGTCATTATAAATTGCCAGGGCGGTCAGCGCCTTTTGAAAGCCTATCTTAGTGTGATCCAGGAGTACCAGATCGTCAGCGTATTGCATGAACTGGATTTTGGTCCCACCGATCCTTGGAGTGGCTAGGGCTGCCCCGGACAGGGCTATCTCCATGTCTGCTGTGTATAGATTAAACAACAGTGGTGCTAAAACATACCCTCGTTTTAGACCTCGATCCGTGTCAATCTTCTCAGATGCGGAATCGCTCGAAAGTTTGATTCTGACCCACGTTTTTTGATACAACGACTGGATTGCTCTTAACAGGGTCGGATTGATGTTCTATTGAGCCAGCTTTCTCCATCGAACGCTGCAGAGTAGTCGATGAAGCAGGCGAATAAAGGGAGACTTTTGCGCAAGCGTGCTTGGTGGACCAGATAAGAAAGTGCGGTGATATTATCCACGGTTGAAGACCCGGGTCTAAATCCGGTTTGACAGAGAGGCAAAAGACCTTCTTCGCTTGCCCAGTCTGCAAGATCTGTCAAGATGGCACTGGCATAGGCTTTGTCCTCGATGTCCAGGAGGGCAATCATTCGATAGTTGGACGGGTCTGATTTGGGCCCTTTCTTGTGAATTGGGTGTAAGAGCGAGCCTCTCCAGGAGTCTGGCACATCCCCCAAAAGCCAGCATTCGGCATATAGGTCGGTCAGGTTTTCGGCCCAGAATTCTATGTTCGCTTTAAACAATAGACCTGGGAGGCCGTTGGGGCCCGGTGCTTCGTTTTGCCTGATTTTTTTAAAGATTTTGGACACTAGCAGTTTTCCAGGTGGGGCCTTCTTGTGGGCAATGGAATCTGGCTCTTCTCTTACTGTGGATGCATTCTTTAATTGAAGGGCGGCTTGATCTTCATTGTATAGGGTTTTTACGTGGGCAACCCAGGTAGAGGCCTCGAGGGAGTTTTCTCTGTGGTTTGTACCTCGTCCGAGAGTGCTTAAATAGTTCCAGAACTCTTGCGATTTCCCGGGGCTCAGCAGGTCAAATATTTTCAGCCATTGTGCTTCGCAATGTTCACGTTTTGCGGCCCACACCTTCTTCGAATGGCTTTTTGCGGCCTCTTGTAGCTGTTTTTTATCTGAAGCTGTGCCATTTTTCCGAAACGCTTTTCGTTTTATATTCAGATGTTTGGCACTTTCTTTAATTGCCCGGTTGAATCCGAATGTGTTTGGTGGGTGCCAACGGGTTACCCTTGCTGTGTCCCCTCGAAGTATCACCGCTAAGGTCCTGGTGATTCCATCCCATGTTGCTATTGCGCCATTGGTGTGGTCACTCGGTGGCCAGCCTGCCCACGAGTTTGTCCAATTATTGAACGTGATGGTTGCTGCCTGCCCCCATTTAATTCTTTTGGGTAGTTTTATCAGTTCTTTGCCGTTTGCGGCCCCAATGTATTGTAGCCTATGGCGTGTTTTTGCTGTCAAGTTCAGTGTAATTATTAAGGCGGCATGGTCGCTGTCGCTGCGCTGATGAACTGAGTAATCCGACATCAAGGGTTACAGTTTATCACATAAGATGATATAGTAAATCGTAGTCTGATTGTTGTACGTGGGAGCAACAAAGGCCCCTAGGCTGTTCTTTAGATGGACAGAATGCGCTGTCGCCAGTTTGTAAGATTTTAATAGGGCGTTCAGTGCATTGGTAGCCCAGGACTGATGACTTTGTGGGGGTGTGACCCCTATATTGTGGATGTTGAGGTCACCGAGAATGATGCAATCCAATGATGGGAATTGTAGTAATAGGGCCTCTAGATGATTTATTAACGTGGGCAAGTTGGCTGTAGACCCGTACGGGTTATGGTAAATGTTAATCACTAAGATAGAAGACGTTCCGTTGGTCGAAAGGGGGCCTTTCAAAATGCCCGCCTGGAGCATGTTGGGCAGGTTATTTATTTCCTTGAATTCTAATTCCAGCGAGTGCTTGATGTAGACACATATCCCCCCTGATGGTCTTCCGAATATGTTGGTCTTTGTTGCGGGTTTGCCGTATTCTGCATATCCTCTTAGTGAGAGTGGATTAGTCGCCCACGATTCTTGTATGCAGATGATATCTGCCTCTTCCAGGAATGTCACTGCGGCATGATTTTGTAACATCTTTTTGAGTCCTGTGACATTCCAGGTCATAATTTTCAAGCTCTTGGTGGTCAAGGTTTGGTTTGTGTATTTCACTTGCCCATTAGTCGTGCGTTGAGAGGAGCGCCCTATTTCTCCAAGGCAGTGCGTGTTAGGAGCTGGGGTTTAATGCTAACGGCAGCCAGGACCAGTCTTTACTCGCGCACCCCCTTGTTACGCACGAGCGTTTGCCTTGACTCAGGTTTGTTGTTATCTTAATTGGAGTTCCATTGGTTAAGCCTGTGCTTGTGCAGCCTTTGGACCCCTGTAGAATGGACGCCACATGTGGGGCGTGATCAGGGAGAGCCTTCAAACATGTGTTCCCCCCAGTGAGCTATTCCTGGTTTTCCGATCTGAGGAGCGGATAGGAAGTTTTTAAAGATTAAGGGGTATTTTTGTACGTACTGAGGCTTTATTTTTATGCCCCAGCTTTCCAATAGCGTATGTTGTCTCTTCAGTGCCTCTACCATGTTTGAGCTGGTGAAAGTTAGCTCTGTAGTTTCATTTTTCTCCTCCGGGTCAGGCGGAAGGAAGGAAATAGTCTCGATATCTGTGGTTTTTATCCCTTCCAGCCCTGGGATGTTTGCGCAGAGTGTTAGGAGATTACCGCGGTTGAGGATGTCCCACTTACCCTGTGAGACGTATTCAGGGTACAACATTATTTTCCGGTCCTGGGGTGTTATTTGAATTGAGTTATTGGCAGCGTCCACGTCCTTCCAGTTTTTGGCCTGCATGCCAATGAGTAGTGGCTGTGCTGAGCTGGACGAATGAGTGTTTGCCTGGTTTATTGGCCCTGTTGTTTGCTGAGGTGCCGCCACTGGAGGTGGGCTAAGTGGTCTGATGTTGAATGACCAATTCCCAACCTGCTCGGGTTTAAGGCCAAGAGTGCCTTGGAATGCGCGCTGAGAAGTTTCCGACATTGCGTTGGTCACTATTAATTTGTTAGCGACTGATGGCGCTTGGGTCACTCTGCTCATTGTGGTCTTTATGTGAGCGGAGGGCTGGTAACTTGTTAAGCGAGACTCATGGTCACTTGGAGGGACTTGATTTACTTCCCCATCGCATTGTCCTTGCGGGTCGGGCACTTGGTTTTCTGGTTTCAATGCCAGAGCTAGCTGGGGAGCTGCAGGGTGGGCCAGCATGCTCGGGTCTAGTGCAGAGTTAGTTGTATGAAAGGCTTCCGCGGATGACTCAATTTTTCCTGTCGTTTTAGTTATGGCTGCCGGATAGGTCGCTTTCTGAGTCTCGATGTAACCGGCCCTCTGGTTGTCGGGCAGTAGCCATTGCCGAATTGGACTAGTGGCGTGTAATTTGTTTTTACTCTTCTTATTGAGTTTTCTTAAATTTTTCTTGTTTTTCCTGGATAGATTTTGAAGTTCTGGGCTAGCCAGTTTAAAGGCGTGATGAAAGTCTTGATTGTTGGCCTGAGTCATGATGGCATTTGTTCCGCTCGTGTTGGTCGTCGCCGAAGGCGCCGGGCCCACGATCTTCTCCCCTTCAAGAATTTCTATACTACACGGTTGAGGATTTGTTATGCCTTGTATTTTTGGAAATGCCTGGGCAGTGTCCTGTACGGGTAAGTTCTGATTCTTACTTGCTTCATACTTAAGGTCCTCGAATAATGTGGTCATGATGTTTGGTAATTTTTTTAGGCTGTGCAGAATTGGGCTGCAGCCACATGACTCTGGCTTTAAGTGTGTGCTGTCCTGTGCTCTGCGAATCAGAGAGTTCAGGTGGTCCAATTTAGAGTCTATCCCGGAGATCAAACCCGCGACAATTTGTAAAATGTTAATTTGGGCGTCGAGCTTATCCGCGTGCATTAATGCTGCACCTGTCATTGAAATGAGGGCCTCGTTAATCAGCGATAGGTGGTTTGTGATCAATGGGCACTTCTCCCCCTTGTCCACGCCTCTGCTCACAGAAGTTGGAGACTGGGCCATTTTATCGTGTTCCAGAGCACTTGATCTTGACAAGTTCAGGGACTGGGTTTGTGAAATGCCAGATGATGTCGATGTTCTTCCTTCATTGTCAACATGGATGCTATTAGGCACGTCAGGCATGGTCACTCCATTTGGAGTGGGACTCAACCGAGAGTTCTCCAGGCATTGATGGATCGGAACTGGGGGCCAGGGTGGAACCACATTTGGTGTCACAGGTTTGAGAGATGTTCCGCCATAAAGAGTGATTATTTTTAGCGAGAGAGGAATGCCGAATACCCGGGGAGCTGTAGGGCTTGGAGTCTGCCCGTCCTCCGTTGCCTTAATAGTGGATGAGTGGATCAAAGTCGGGCGAGGTTCAGCTGGTATGGGTACTTTGGGACTCAAAAAGTCTCTTATGTCTCTGTTTCCTGCTGGCCCAGTAGGTGTTTCTTTTGCACTGAGGCAAGACTTGTGGGCTGTTGACTTGGGTGGACTGTGGATCATCCCTGGTGGGGCTGCTAATATCGGAGCTGGAAATTCCACTGGGAATTCCGGTGACGTCGGTGTTGCTCCGGTTGCTCCGGCTGCTCCTGTTTGATCCCCATCTCTGAACCCTGACCCTAGATAAGAGCCCCCTATTCCTGGGGGATAGAATAGCTTCGCCTTCTGAATCCTGGCTGATCTGTGGGGGCGGGGCTTCTCCTGTAGTTGTATCAGGTTCGAATTTCTGGTCCTCATTATTTTCAAAATTTGATTGTCTCACCAGATTTGACTGGAGACAATGCCCGCGACTTAAGTGGGGGGGCTAGGTGGAGCAAGCTTCTCCCCCCTCCAACGACACCGGGATCTGCGGGCTCCCCCTGCAGGGGGGGGGGCGACCGGGGACCTCCGCGTAACTGATGAGACTCTCACTGCCCGCCCTCGGCACACCGCTCGCTGCTAGGCGAGTGGCGAATGGCGTCTGGGTGGTTCGCGTCTGATTGTTTGGCGTGACAGCTGGTTTTTTGGGCTTTAGTCTATAGTCTTTAAGCTGCACTCTGTCTTTTGTTGATCGGCGCCTCCGACTTTGTAGGCGCAGAATTCTTAGGTCTTGATGCACCAGAGTTGACCGGAGTTAACCGTGTGGCAGGTAATGGAGTAAGTGGAGCAGCTGGGGGAGGGGAGGCGGCAAGCGAGGGAAGTGAAGGCAAAGTTGTAAAGTGGCTCACCTCAGCTGCCTGCTCAGCTGCCTGCTCAGAAGCCTGTACCCACACACACCAGGGGGTCTCGGCTCTCTGCACACTTCGCCCGTGGAGTGCTTCTCCTCCTCTGCTCCTCTGCTCCGCTCTGGCGCTCTGGTTCCCCTTCAATGCTCCTCCTTCCGAAGCCCCAGTTCTCCTCTCGGTGCTCTGCAGTCCGCGCTGCTCTGCTCCTGGGTCACTGCTCGGCTCCTCCTGCTCGTCCGACCGCAGCACCAGCAGACCAGCAGGTTCAGGTTCGAGTCTTAGGGGAGTGTTAGGGGCAGGCCCGGTTCTAGCGGGTGGGCCGGGTGGGCCAGGCCCACCCAAACATGAGCCTGGCCCACCCAAACAGGAGCCTTGGCCCTCAGGAGTGAGGGCTGGAAGGCAGTCGCGCAGCACGCAGGTCGTGTGTGTCAGCCCGGCCGAGGCAGCTTTCCCGGGCGCGCACACACAGACAGATTTAGAGATTATCGCAGCCCCACACCCGAGTACTTCACAGGTCTTTAAAGACCATTAACATGTTAACAAGGCTTTGTTTACTTTTTTCACCCCTTCATCTCGGCACAGCGAAAGGTGACAAATCCTTTCTTTGACACTGGTAACCTTTGCCTATTGTCCTGCTGCGTTGATATTTCTTTTTCTATGCAGCTCAGGCGAAAAGAAGTTTGTTTATTCTTAGTCACCTTTCCTAACCCCTACAGTGGCTTATCACATCAGGCTGTGACACAAAGTTTGACTAATGGAGCAGGTAAGAGAATGTGTTACTACATTTTTTTCTTTTTAAAATCTGCACAGGCCCAGCAGGACACATACTTCGTGTGAGCTTTATTTAAACAGTTTTTATCTTTATCATGGCCGATGCAGGATAGTAATAAGACAATACAAAATGCCCGGATAACGCTGGTGATTAATGATCCTTCTGGAGAGCAATCATTTGTTTGTTAGTAGTTTTTAAATGGAGATGAACTGTATTGTATCTGGATAGCTCAGTGGGTTACTGCCTTTGTCTCAGAGATCCTTGAGTTACTTGGAGTTCAGGGGTTACAATCGTATCATAGGACAGTGACCTATGAACTGTCATCTAAGAGCTGTCTACAAACATGAATGGTATAGTTAGAACTTAGCTTTTTTGTTTTGTGATATAGTTAGAACTTCCCCAGTCTTTCATTATTCTAATGTTGCTAAAATGAGTATGTTTGGACAGATATACATTTTTATCAGTAAAGCTGACCCCCATGGAATCGTCTTTAAATCCTAAGGTTGTGTTTCCCCATACCAAACCCTTTTAAAATATACTGCCCACCAGTATGGATGATATGTGATTCATGCACCTTGTAATCCTCATTGGCTTATGTGACATTCCCTATAGACTGATTTACATACTTGTATGATTCATTGTCTCTGTATAATGTGTGTGTGATGTAAAGTACTGACACACACTACACTGATATGAGTAGCGCTATACAACAAATGAAATGCATATGAGCGAGGGGCTACGTAAAGAGGAGGGGCACTGTTGGAGGGTGGCAGTGAGGGAATCCGAGGAGAAGGGAGTGGGCGGGGCTAAGGAGCGATGAGGGGCACTGGTGGAGGGTGGCAGGAGGGAGCCTGAGGAGGAGGTCATGAGGGGGGCTGCAGACAGATATGGGGCACTGATGGAGGGTGGTAGTGAGAGAATCCGAGGAAGAGGTCATGGGGTGGAGGGGGAGCTAGGGAGGGATGAGGGGCACTGGTGTAGGGTGGTAGTGAGGAAGTTAGACAAGGAGGTCTTGAGTGGGAGGGGCTACAGAGAGATAAGGAGTACTGGTCTCCAAGGAGGAGGTCATGAGGGGGAGGGGCTATGGGGATATGAGGGGCACTTGTGGCGTGAGGCAGTGAGGAAATCTGAGGAGGAGGTCTATAGGGGGGGTCATGGAGGGATGAGGGGCACTGTTGGAAGGTGGTAGTAAAGGTATTTACGGAGAAAGGTTATTGGTGTGGCACCAAAAAAGACTTTCCCATCAGCGATAAAGCCGGCCCTGTCATGGCCTTTCTGTTTTTGTTTATTTAATTAGCAGTCGGGTCATAAGGGCTACTGTGGAACATACTTTAAAGTGTGTGCTAATTACATTTACTGCTATATTCAATGTTTTAAGTTTGAAGGTGATTTTTCTAATGTTTTTACCGGGCAAAATGAAAGTGGAGCCCGATGGTGCCTGATATGGGGCTGGGGCCCAACGTCAGCTGTGGCATAAGGTGCACTGGAGAGGAGTAGAGGATATTCAAGCCTGTAAGGGAGTGTGTTGCAGAGTCTGGGGTCAGGTGGAGGTAGTAATGAAGAGGGATTCTCCCTGAAGGCTCGCACAGAGGGAGCCCGAGAAGTGTCATTTGCCTGATATCCCCACCTCAGAAACCGCCTCTTCCCATCAAAGGAACATTACAAGGAAAAAGCACTTTTTGAGAGTAATAAAATTTAGAAAGAGATTTGGAAAAGAGTGCGTTTTACTGGGCCTTGCAAGAGTAAGAAGAGATAAATGAGGGCCCTGAAGCAGGCCTGCCCAGAAATATATGCGACAAATTGAGTCCCAGTGGCCCACCCAAATGCACCCTTGGCCCACCCAAATAAAAATTCCTGGGGTCGGGCCTGGTTAGGGGAGCGGTGGTTAGTTCATGAACCACCGAGGCTCCTGGCAACCGTGTCCATAGTGGCCCGCTCTCGACTGACCCCCTCGACCGAGCACTCCCCTAGGCTCTGTCGCAAGAATCCCCTGCAGCCCCCGGCCAGTTGCCCACTGCTGAAGCTGGTAACCGGAGCCGAAGCCGAGCCGCTGCTGGAGTCGAGCCGCGGCAGGAGCCCAGCCAAGCCTGCTGCCGAGGTCTTCGCTAGGGCGAAAGCTGAGCTGAAGCTGTTCGCCGCTCGCCGTTCGCCGTAGCACCCCTGCCACACTTCCCAGTCTCCTTGTCTCCTTATCCGGCGTGGTGCTCTGTGTGTGGCGTTGAGGGGAGACGTGCTGCGGAGGAGCTTGGAGGAGCTTGCTTGCTTGCTTGATTTGCGGGAATGGCGTGTATGGCGGTCAGCGTTTTCTTTGAGATAGGCTGTTAATTGCTTGTTATTTAAGTGTTCTAACAATTTTCCTAAAAAGGGGTCACAAAGATATGGGGCGGTAGTTGGATAAGATATTAGGATCCAAATTAGCTGCTTTTAGTATAGGCAGGACTTGCGCAAATTTCCATACAGAGAGGAAAAGACCAGTTTTAACCATTTAATTAAACAATGTTTGGATAGTCGGGGCAACATGACTGGAAAGTAAAGCCATGACCTTAGGAGAGCAGATGTCTAGCGGGGAAACCGATTTTGCGTACTCAGGAAGTTCTGGACCTCCTCCAAGAGAAAAGTTTAAATCTGTCTAGTGTGAGAATCCCCTCTTCTCCCATCAATGTATCACTTCTACTGTCACTGCTGTTTTCTTCAACTAAAATATTAAAATTCTGATATATCTGCTTGATTTACTCCTGAAAAATAGTGGCAAGAGAATCAAACAATTTCTGTGACACTAAGTAGGACTCGGAACACGACCGAGGGCTAATAAAATCATGGATAATTTTGAAGAGCACTTTGGGTGAGTTCCTGCCTGTTCCATTTGATTAGTCACATAGCTCTTCCACATAGCTTTGATGTTAAGGTGATATTTGGACAACGATAATCTATGAAGATCGTTGTCCTGAGAATGTTTTGTTGTTTGCCCTCTTTTCTCAAGTTTTGTACATGTAGATTTAAAAAATGTTGAGCTCCGTTGTATACCAAGGAGCAGAACAGCGCTATTTTGTTTCACACTTATTGTTCAGAGGAGCGATTTTATCAAGCCACAGTTAAAGCCTTATTAAAGTCTTCTAACGCCAAATTAACGTAAGAGACATTTGTTCGAGGGGCAGGTTGAAATGACTCACTGAAAGACCGAATGCCAGGCTCTTCTTACTGTCTTATCGCCTCCTTTACTTTTCGCCATTTTGGTTGTTTGAAAAGAACGGAGTTGGAACGGAATGATATCGTGGTCAGTCCAAATTAGAGGCATGATAACATCGCATATTACTGAATCGTTATTAGTAAACAACGTCCAATGAATGGCCTGCTTAGTGCGTAGGGCCAATAATCCATTGGCGCAGTTTTAGGGTTTCCATGTCTGCCATAAACTGTGCCACCTCTGGGTTAGAGAGATGTTCTAAGTGGTAGTTAAAATCGCCCACAAGAAGAAAGATTTGGAAGCCAGGGCTTGGGATGCTATTTCTTCTACCTGACGCTGACTAAAGCATTTTTTAGACCCTGGCGGGCAGTAGATCATAGCTCCTTTCCACCTTTCTGTAGAAGAGAAATCAATTTTAAAAATACCCAATTCCATAATCTCAGAGATAGAAGTGTCAATCCAAGAGAATTTATGGCACTTTTAAAAACAATAGCAATCCCCCCTCCTGTTTTCAAACCTCTATCACGTCTCTTTAGCTGATAGTTTTCAGGAATGGCTAGTGTCGGGGAATTTGTGGCATTTAACCATGTTTCTGTAAGATAACATATCTGGGGACAGGAAGTAATAAAATCTCATATTTAAAAGGAGTGCTTAGCTAATGATCTAACATTATAAAGAAAGCTTTTCCATGTTATATTGATTTTAGTGTTGGTAGAATGCAGCGTTTGACTTGGTGCTATAGTGGGAAGAGCAACAGGTGGGTTGCCAAGAACATTCTCACTGCAATCTATAAAGATACCAGTACAGGCAAGAAGTTAAGGTACTCACGCACTCAAAATAAAGATATCATAAAGTACAGAATGCAAATACTCAGTAGGTAAATAATGCAAAGGTTCCAGATTGAATGTACCATAAACAAACTAGTTCTAGCTAAATTAAGAAACGAAAATGCGAAGGAGATTTCTAAAGGGAACATGAAGAAGTTGCCAGCATCATGTGAACCTCAGCAGAAGTTCAATAAACTGAAAGAGTGTTTAGCCTGAAGCCTCACACTCGAGAAAATCAGGGGAATAGAGAGATCTGCTTTCTTCAAAGTCAGGAATGGGTCTCCTCTCTAGCTGCTAAGGAGTAGTAATTAAAAGCGCAATCGAAATCGAAAATGCCAGAACACCCATATCTCCTCCCACAGCTCAGAACCAAACCCGAAGCCTTATTTGCCGGTAACCAGTAGACTCCCCAAATTCCCACATATCTGCCCGTCCTTGAGTGTAGTATAACATCATTAACCATGAGAAACAAACTGTTATCATTATAATGTGAGTATTCAATAAGCATAAATGCATGTGTTATGTATTCACTCCACTACACTACATTGTGGTTTCCAAATGTGTGCAGTCACAATATATAGCATCATGCTTAAACGTTAAACACACGAGGTAATGAGTTAAGGCACACATGGAATATATGGACTGCATGCAGTGATTGTAGGCTAAATTACTCATAATCAATTTGTAGAGGTGGACATGTTAGGTCTGTATCATTCTGATCCTGGGGAGGAAACACTTATAATGGGCTCTCAAACAGAAGCTATCGGACAAATCCTTGACCTATCTTGCTTCTAATCCTGTAGTTCCATAATGTGGAATTAATTTGGGCCCTAATAGAAAATCCTAACCAAATCCCTGTGGTACACTACCTTTGAGGTCATTATGTGTACCAAACTATTGTCGTAAATGATCCTCATGGAAATTCAATATAGTGTTGAAATTCCAAAATGTGAAGTATGAGAGTAAAGAAACTATTCGATCAATAATTATATGTAGAATTTGTACATTTTGGTTCCATCATTCTCTGGATTCAAAAAAGTATAACGTTATATTTTTTCTGAAATTACTTAAATCAAAATATGTTCTTGAATATATGCTGGTTGAATATGTTTTTCAAAGATTAAGCTCACCTAAATAATTTTGGTTAATGTATTGAAGATACTCTGAATGTAAATTATTAATAACATAATAGTTATGATATAATCTGTGTACTTATTTTGAAAAAGCAATTAAATTAAATAAACGTGTTGACTGTTTCCTACGTAAGGTATTGTTGTTTACAAAAGAAGAATTCAAATAAACATGAACAGAAATTAAAATGCTCCAATAAAGAAATTAGGCTGGTTTGAAAATGACTGATGGTGTTTAATATTTGGAGGCCCAAGAAACATTAAACTGGTTTCAAGTACCCAACGAGGTATTGCCCATAATAAAGTCCTATGACAAAGAATGCTGTAGAGACGGAATTGTAAAACAAAGATTTTATTTTTCTATTTCACTGTGCTCTCGATAAAAGCCATTTGAGAAATTCTATGTCAGGATAGAGGTTCAAATTATGCTTATCTGACTCCTACTTTATTCCAACTTCAAAACATCAATAACACATTAACAAGAATCTGGAGGAAAATTAAGTCCAAACCATCAATCAATCACAGAACAGTAAATCCACAACATCTTCACACGAAAGGCCATCTTTCTCTTTCTTCGTTGCTCCAACACAGTTAAACACCTACCTGGGGATATCTTGCTGTATTAGTTTTATTTTTGGCAGGTTGCATCTTTATTTTTAATGGTTCCAATATAATAAAAACATTTCTAGTTTACGTGGCAAGACCTTTCAATTCTATTAAGAACACAGAGGGGAGGATTATGCTTCTCTACTTTTACTGCATCAAAAACATAGCGGCAATTATAACATATTAAACTTAAAACTACATATCCCACAAACACCTTGTACATGGCAACCCTCACATGCTCAAATCACAGTGAAGCTAGTCATTTAACTACTGAAACAGCTAGCTTGGTTCCTCTTTCTTTGCTCGCAGAACCAAATGCAACAGTCTGAGTCACATGAGTAACACAAACATTCTGAGAGTTCGAGCCAAGAACAAACGTCCAGACGATGAACACATCAACCTTCATCCAGGCCCAGAACAATGTGCGGTGATGGTGAGCGTGAGTGCACCCTGCAGAACTGGACCAGAAACCATGAGGTTCTCCCATCAACCAGTGACCACAGCGTCCACGTAGCAGAGAGTGTAAATCAATTACATTTGCATAGACCAAAAACACAATAATATTGTATAACAGGACAATTATGTATAATGTAAAGATAATCCTCGCCTCTATGTCCTTAATATAATTGAAACAGTTTGCCACATACGCTAGAATTTCTTTTATTCTGTGTCAGGACCAGAGGCGGCTCCAATTATGCTTGTTAACCCCTTCGCTGCGGGGTGTTTTCCCCCCGCTGTGCGGGGGGCAGGGGGGGAGCACGCGGGGAAATTATCCCCGCGTGCGAACGTTCCAACGGCTGTGACGAGCTCAGCTCGTCATGAGGGTTGCTCAACCATCCCTCAAGACGAGCTGAGCTCGTCACCAGGACACAAGGGGTTAAAAGCTGTGATACCACCAATGAAGCAACATCCACAAAAGGCTTGTAAGAGATGGCCTTAAAAGTAGACACTGACAACCAGTTGACCACTCTCATAATATCTTCCAAACAGGAACCAAAAAGTAAAGGATTTGGAAGCCATAGCGCCCCAAGTGGAATAGGCGCCTGTTAGACCTGGCATCTTTGGCGTGGTTTCCCCCTATCGTTTTGCCTCTACCTCCTGTATTTTTGATGCTGTGCTGGATTTCGTTTTTGCTGGTTTAGATGCTTTGGGCACTTTGCCACTGCTGTTCAGTGTCAAAGTGCAAGTGCTCCCTGTGTAAATTGTTATTGTGATTGGTTATCCATGATTGGCATATTTGTATTACCAAGAAGTCCCTAGTAAAGTGCACTGAGAGGTAAAGGGCTGGTGATTCAAATGCTACTAGTGGGCCTGCAGCCACCCACAGGAGTAGCCCTAAAATGGTGTCTCAGGCCTTCCACCGCAGTGCCTGTGTGCAGTCTGTGATCTGCCATGTCCTCCTGGTCAGTGTCCCCAGGTACCCCCTTGGTCAGGGTGCAGTGTATGTGAAAGGTAGAGCATGTATTAGTGCAGGTGACATGCTCTGGTAGTGAATAGTAAGGCTATCTTGTCCGATAGGCTATCATGGGGAATGCTGGCTACAGTGGCTACCAGCATATCGTCCCATAGGAGCAAGATAGGACATAAAAGTCTAGTATCCCTGAACTCAGAATTTAATGAAACATCTTTTAGGAAAGGTTGTTTTTAAATCCTGTGTTTGAGAACAGCACTTTTAGAAAGTTGTTGGTCTCTTGTCTGACCTTTCTGTGTGCCTTGGCCTGTTTGTGAATTGACTGCCTGGTTTGAGAGTGACAGAGGCTGGAAGCCCCCAGGAGGCCGGCTGAGTCAGTCCTAGGCTGAATGACTGCATCTTAAATTAAGTGGTGGGAGGGATTAGCACCTGGGCCTGAATAGGGCTGTGCCTGCCTCCCACAATGCTGGCTCCACCTCCTGCTGGGTGGCTGACGACCCTGCCCCTCTCCCTGAAAGGAAAGGAGAGGCCAGGAAAACAAAGTGCTCAAGGAACACCCAGAACTGGTTCAGACCGAGCTCAGAGCCTTCCTGCACAAAGGCATCAAAGACTTTAGGGGTATATGTACAGGACCCCTGACTACAGAAAATTAGATCAACCTGGAATCAAGAAGGAACCTCTGCCAAGGAGAAAGCTGAAACTGAGGAAGGAAGACTGTCCTGCTGTTGCTCTGCTGGACTGACCTGCTGTTGCTTTGCTGCCAAGGAGAGGGGAAGGACTTTGCTTTGTGCTGTGTCCCCTTGCTTGAAGGAATCTCCAAGGGCCTGTGAAGAGCTGGCTCCCTGTTAAGAAGTCCCAGGAACAAAAGGACGTCACCCCCAGCTACCCTGAACTCTGCTGAGAGAGTTAGGCCCTTCCTAGAGTGATTGGCCCATGTGTGGTGCCTCTGGAAGTTGTACCTGTGTTGGGAAGCTGGAAACCAAGCTGTAAAGAACGTTCTGCAAAGTTTATCGCATCACTCGCTTGCGGAGCGCATCCCCATCAGTGCGAGGAAATTCCCGCCGCTACGAAGGTCGAGATCGTCACAGCGCCTTTTGCCACTGCCAGAGTCGTCGCATCCTTCATTTGCGGGACGCACCAGTCCGGTGCGGGAAGATTACCATTGCTGCGAGTATCTTCGCAGAGCCTGTCGTCACTGGGAGAGGTCATCGCACTGCTTCCTTGCGGACTGCATCACTTCGCTGCAAACATCGTTGCAGAGCCATCGCATCGAGGAGCTGCGAGAGGAAGATCACCGCTGGACCGTGCATCATCGCCCCGGAGATCGTCGCAGCCCCAAAGATCACTGCATCGCGCATTTGCAAGCTTTTTCACTACGGAACCTCCGCACCGGAATCTATACAAGGTATCGCCTCCCTCCCCATACAGACCGGAGTCACTGCAACACGCCCGGTACATCCAGGCGGGTTGTCGCATCGCCTCCCCAAGGTCTCAGGAGTGATGCATTGCTTGTTTTCCACCGCACCAGCTTCTGTTTTGGAACTTTGTCGCATTTAAAGGTACTGTTGGCTAAATGTGGCGCAACTGTGAACTTTTCAAGCAACTGTGGATTATTTTATTGCAACTTTAAGAACTCTATTGAAACCATATTCTTGAACTGTGTATGTTGGATTTTTGCTGTTTTGGTCTTGTGCAGTTTAGATTAAAATACCTTTATTTTTCTAAACTGTTGTGGAGTCAGTTTGTGGTGTTTTCACTGTGTTACTGTGAGTGTTGGTACAAATACTTTACACATTGCCTTTGATGAGCCTGACTGCTCGTACCAAGCTACCAGAGGGTGAGCAGAGGTTATCTAAGAGTGTTTCCTCCTTACCCTGACAAGAAGCAAGGGTCCTTATTTGGTCAGTGGTACCTACCTCTGCCAACTAGAGACCCCCAGTTCTAACAGCGCTAAACTTAGAAATATCAATACCTGCTTCAGCTGGAAGCCGGCGCACCCACCTAGCCAACGATGCAGCTGACACTGATCTGAATGGTTTCTACAAAGCAATTAACAATAGCCCACCATGATCTTGCCTTAACTCATTAGTACATGCCTCATACTACTTCAAACTGCACGCAACACATTATTCTGCATTATCGGGAAAGCTGGGTAAGACACAGACCTGGCATTGGATTTGGTGCTCTTAGAATTAGAAAAAGAAACTCCAGCTGGATAAAATACTCTACCTGAATGATCCACAGCATGAACATCTGAAACCCTCTTACAGGAGTTTAAACATAACAGAACTGTAAGCTGATAGTTGTTTACAGGATAAGGCAGCATTACCTGCCAACGCTCCAAAAATCTAAGAACTAATTTGAAATCCCATAAAACTGAGAATTTCGGGAGAGGGGGCTTTGTCATCCGAATGCCCCGCATGAGCTTACACACCAATGGGTGTTCGCCAACTGCTTTGCCCTCAAACGTGCAATGACCTGCTGAGCTCTCCGACTGGACATTTTTTCCTGACCTGTAAGCCAGACCTGAATTCGTCAAGTAGAAAAGAAAAGAAATCACCAAAAATGAGTCTGCCTCTAAGCGATCAGCACTCCGTTTGTTACACCAGTCAAACCATCTCCACCATGCCAAAGCATAAGTCTTATGAGTACTTGTTGACCAAGCTTGCAGATATAGAATCTAGCATGTTGCGAAAGTCCTGGCATACTCCATCTCTCCCTGAAAATTTCCAGTGAGTTGCTCAGACAGGATCAGAGGATGAGAGTGACCCACAGGGTCCAACAACAGGTTCTGACGCTAAGAAATTCTGACCAGGCATGCACCAGCCATCTCCAACAGAACGAGGAACCATGATTGAGTCTTACACAGCGAAGCCACCAGAATGATCTCCGCCATTTGCCTCCAAATGTTTGAAAGGACTCTGGAGAACATTATGAATGGGGGAAATGCATAACCCCAAGTCAATGACCAATCTGGGAGAAAGGCATCTGTCGCTTGAGCCATCCGATCCGGGCGCCAACGGAAGAAGGTTGGAAGCTAACAATTGAGTCAGATGCAAAAATATCTAGCTTGCAAGGTCCCCTGAAAACTCTCGGGGTGAAGCCTACATTCACTGTTGTCCCTAAAGTACCGGGAATGCCAGTCGACTATCGTATTCTTCTGACCCGGCAGATATTCGGCCAAGACTGAAATCCGATGGTGAATAGAAAAGTGCAAGAATTCTTTGGCGATCTCCACCAAGAGACAGGATTTTGTCCTGCCCAGCTTGTTGACATAACAGAGCGCTGAGATGTTGTTCATCCAAAGCAAGGCACTCCATGTGCTCTAGCCACCCAACATCTCCGTCTTGGCCTCCCCTGACAAGCAGATCTGATCCGAATAGAAAATGCCTTCCTGCAGGTGTTGAATCGTCAACCTCTGCAGGACTCTGTAATGGAGGGACCAAAGAGAGGAAGAAGTAAGCAGCTGTACACCCAGCTACAGGCCTAAAACATGATTAGTGTTTTTCCATTAACACAAGTTTTTAATACGTCACAATTGGACTGTCACAGAAGGCATGTGCGTATGCTGAAGAGGGGGAAACCAAAGGGGAAGGCCATCCTTATAGAAGAGGAAACCTCACATGCAGTATTGTGTCATGCTTCATCATCTGCAACCTCTCCCCACGCTGGAAGGAAAGTACCTCCAGAGCGGACTCACCTCCTGTTAGACATTACTGCCTCACAACATTTTAAACCTTACCTAAATGTACCCATTAATAAAGGCAAATAGCCAGAATACGTTAAGGCATTTTTATTTCACTGACCTGGATCACTGAACTGGATCCCCTCATTGTCCAGTAGCTTTTATCTAAGAACTCCCTCCTGAGTCCAATGGGAGGTTTAGTCCGCCCTGGAGGTACTATCCTAGGGAGAGGTTGCCGATGATGAAGCATGACAAACTACTATATGTAAGGCTTCCTCTTCCATAAGGATGACCTTCCCACTGGGTTTCTCCCTCCTCAGCACCCACACATACCTTCTGTGACAGTCCAAGTGTGACGTATTGGATGTTTGAAGGTAAAAGACGTGCAATCCTGGCCAAAGATATCAAAGAAACAGTCTGACTGTTCAAGGCACACCTCATCTCTCTCCTGATTGTTCTTATCTTCTGGGGGAAGACTCAGGAAGGATTAGAAAGAGTCTATCTGGAAGTCTAAAAATTCCAGTCATTGGCTGAGAGATAGAACAGACATCTGCTCATTTATGACAAACCCCAGATACTGTAACAGTTGAATAGCTTCAGCAAAAGTGAAGGATCATTGAGGTCGGGTCATGGGCCATTAGAATTAGATCCTCCGAATAAACTATCAGGCAAACTCCTCTTGCTTCAAGAGCCTCCACCACTGGTCTCATCATTTTAGTGAAACATCGAGGGGCCGACAACAGACCAAAATGAAGGACTTTAACCTTGAGACAGCTGCCTTGTCAGAAGAACTTCCTGTGCGTAGAAAAAATGGGGACTGTGAGGTACAAATTCTTCAGGTCCAGAAACACCATCCACTCATCTGGTCTTAAATAGCTTTTAAAAAATGGATGTCCTCCATCTTGAAATTTCTGTATAGAAGACAAGCTTTGAAATCCCTCAAGCTCAAAAACAAAATTAGAGTTCCCACCATTTTTCTGTACCGAGAAAATGGTGTGATGAACCTGTTGGGGTGGAAGGACAAATCTCTTCCTTATGGAGTAGCACTTGGAACTCAGAATTTATGAAACTCTGCCTATGAAGGGAAAAATAGTGGGACACCCTACAGGCACATTTTATTATACTGCTGCCCATAATGACCTTATGGAAAACATCCAGAACTACGCGCCCAGAGCTGAGCGTTCTGGAAGCCCCCAAGCGTAACCACGCTTGCCTGACCAATCCATTTGCCTAAACCAAATGGTTAAGTTAAATGCACTCTAGTGTTCGGGATAGGCGGGTACTACAAACAGGAACAGGAGCGTCAGAACGGGAAGCATACAGGGGCAGGTAAGTAGGACTATGGCTGGGTCTTGGGGTCGCTTTTGGGGGAGGGGATGCATCAATGGCAAGTTTTTAGGTCTCGGGTTGGTACCAGGTTTTTAGGGCTCGGGGAGGGGTCAGGGTACTTTTAAGGAGGGCCAAGTTTTTAGGACTTAGGATAGGAGGAGGGGGTTGCGGTTGCTTTAAGGGCTGGGCTTGGGGGAGTATTTAAGGAAGGTTTGTAATTTAGGGCTTAGGGCTGGGGCATTTAGGGTGTTTGTAAATTAGGGTAGGGCAGGGCAGGAAGGGGTTTTGTAATTTTGAGTGGGGGCAGGTAGGGGGTTGGAAATTTAGAGCTTAGGGTGGGGAAGGAGGTCGGAGTAGCGGCTAACTTACCAACACAAACACCCTTGCCATTCATGCCTTTACCACCATATTGCATGGGAAAGGCACGGTGGAAGCCCCTAACCATCCAGCTGCGGAGGTCATCCCTCCCTCATGTGATGATCTTGCTGCCTTCTTCACGGAGAAATCTAGACTTATTAACATCGATCTGGGACCAGGAAGGCTCTATTGCTACACAATGAACCTGTACCCCCCCTGGCCTTGTTAGACAAGGCAGAACCAGTCAGATGGGGTATCAAGAACAACACTTACTGGGATATATTTATTCCCCTAACTGAAACAGAGATCAAAAAGGTTCTTCGGAGTATTACCCCATCAAATTATTTCAACGACCTGTTACCTCCCACCATCTTCAACGAAATTAAGGAAGAAATCTCCCCCTTCTGGACAAAGATCGTCCATGCATCTCTGTCACAAGGCACGATCCCTGATTGCCTAAAAGAGGCACAGGTAACACCTATTTTAAAAAAAACAACAGCCGACAGTACCGATCTTAACAACTTCCGACCTATCTCCAGTATCCCTACACAAGCCAAACTCCTTGAAAAATGCGTCCAGTCTCAACTTTGTGCGCATATAAAAAATTTCAATCTTCTGGACCAACACCAATCTGGTTTTAGGAGTGGGCACAGCACAGAATCGGCTCTCACTCATGTGGTGGATGACATCTTAATGATGCTTGATCAAAATGAATCCTGCCTCCTTATCCTACTCGACCTCTCCTTCGCCTTTGACACTGTCAGTCATGACAACCTTTTATTCATTCTTGAATATAGGATGGGCCTCTCCGGTCAGGTGCTTCTTTGGTTCTCATCCTTCCTGCAGCACAGGTCACAAAGAGTTAAAGCTAACCACTCCCTCTCCCTGCCATCCCCAGTCAACATGGGGGTTCCCCAAGGGTCCTCCCTATCTCCCATTCTTTTCAATTTGTTCCTTGAACCATTAGCTAATGTTCTAAAATCCTTGGACATTCGCTTCCACATGTATGCAGACGACACCCAACTCTATCTGAAAATCTCCTCCCCGTATGACATCACTTCACTCAACTCCACCCTACTGACTACCCAAAACTGGTTAACGGAGAACCACCTCCTGTTAAACACATCCAAAACAGAATTCCTCCTCATTTCTCCTTGAAACATACTCCTAAAATAGAACGCTGGATGAACCAACTCACTGCTTTCAACTGCTCCCCCCGCATTATTGATTCAGCTAAATCTCTAGGAATCACCCTGGACAAGCATCTGAATATGAAAACCCATATTAGTAACGTGTGAAAGGGTGCTAACCACGTGTTGAGAACACTCAGGAATCTCAAACCCTTCCTACCTCATTCTGACTTCAAGCAAGTGGTCCAAGCGCTCGTTCTGCCGAAGTTGGACTATGGCAGTGCTACGTTATGTGCGCCTCCCCAAATACACTCTGACCCCCGTAAAGGCTTCACTGAAGGCAGCGGCCAGATTGATCATGAACACCAAGCAAAATGCCCACATCTGCCCGGTCTTAAAATCTCTAAACTGGCTGCCCTTTGAAGCTAGAATTCAACTGAAGATTGCCTGCCTATCCCACAAAGCCCTCCACTTCAAAACCCCCAACTACCTTGCGCAAAACTAGTACTATCAGGAGGGGGTAGACCGTCTAGGAGTGCTAACTCTCACCTCTTGAAACCTCAGATCTTCCGCAAAAAGAGAACATGCCACCGAGCCTTCTCTGGCGCTGCACCAACAATTTGGAACTCTCTTTCACCAGAAATTCGTAGAATCTCCTCCAAGGTTGCTTTCAAAGTGGAAGTAAAAAAATTCCTCATGAATAACTTCTTACCTTAACACGATGGTCCCTAATCGCTCTGTAAATACTACAGCATTGGTGAATAATTCTGTTTGTTACAATTGTATTTGCCCCCCTTACATCATTATGTATCATCACTCCCTTGATGTCATCTTATCATTGACTAGCCCACACTGCGTTAATCCTGAATTTGACAGGGGCAACTGCTCTCTACCCTCTCTCTCATTTTGTTCAGGGTTTAAACATCAGCGGCCTCCACAGGTAAACACAGTGCGGGAGGGCGGAGTGGGTGGGCGTCTTCGACAGACAACGGAATAGGTGTAATTAATTAATTAAATGAATAATACCTATTCTGTCGTCCGCCTCTCCCCCTGCCGCGCCTTGCACCGGCTCACCGCGCTTACCTGTGCAGGCCACTGCTAGGTACAAGTACACAACCCAGGGTTTGCCCCGTCTATTCCTGCCCTGATAATGAGAGGGTTCTGTCAGGGAAAAGTGTGTTCTTTGATCCTTGGCCATAAAGGAGATGCTGTTGCCAACTCCAACTCTTGTTTCTATCCTTTACCAGGAAGACACCACATCATTAAAGAAGTAGAGCCTTGCAGTTGGCTAGAATCTTTAATTTGCAGAAAAGAAGTGTGTCTGATGTTGAGTTCCAACAGGTGTTTCCTAACTTTCAGGTATGTGTTTTGTTCTTGCTGCACAGCCTGGGAGCAATCCTGGAAGCTAATAGTGTAGTTCTCAAAGTCAATAGGACCCAGGTATCTAGCCCATTGCAAGAGTTGACCTCAGTCTCTGCAGATGGACAGCGTAGCTATTACCGGGTGGGGCAGGGCTCCAGGAGGAGAAGGGGGGTTAAATCTTTGAATTTTCTTGATGGAAAAGAACTTAGACAGTCTTTCAGGGGTACAAATCTCGTTAGAAACTCTTCCAGGAAAAGCTCCATGCTATGGCCTTCAATCTGGTTAGTGTAACATCAGGATTGGTTTTCTGCATCCTCTGCCTCGCACTTCAGATGTATTTTTGTGAAGTCCTCTATTAGCTTATGGAGATCTTAGACCTCTGGTGTCAGCTGAGCTACTGCAGATTCAGTCTCATTAATCTGCTTGCATATTTTCCGATGGTCAGATCTCAGTGGATCAACTTTGATATCCACATTTTCAACCTTGATCTATATAGCGAGTTGGGAGTCAAGGATTGTCTACAGAAACTTGTCCATTTTATTATCAGAAGGCATGGACAGCTACATGTTCATGGATTCTGTCACAGTGGGCATCAGTTGCAGACGACCGCCGGTGTCATCAAACTCTGCTCCCCCATGACTGTGGGGAAACACAAAGCAACCAGCTGTGAAAAGTGCTGAGAGAGCAGACAACAGAAGGCCAAATCTCCAACCTAAAAACCCACTTGTCTGCTGTCTGTGAGAAGGGTATTATTATTTGGAGAGGTTATAGTTCACCTCAAATAACATTTTAATTATTCTTGTTAGGCACTAATTGCAAAGTCATCCTGTGCCAAGGGCACCCCCCAACTTTTTGCTGACTGATACTGGTGGTAACCGACTCTGACTGACCCTGGGCTCTGCCTAACCAGGGCCAGTGCTATACTGAAAGAGGCACATTAGAATGCAGTTAAAACGCTTACATATACTAGGGTACACATGGTATGGTGGGATACCCCTGTGATTGGCATAACCTACCCTATAGGCCCCTAGTATATAATAGGGCAGGGGGATTGAAACTACCTAGAATTTCCTAGTATCCTTGGGCATGGCAGTTTAGAGGCCATCAGCTCTTTCTGCACTTGCATGTGTGCAGTGCTAAAGCCTGAGGTCAGTTTGAAAAACAGCCCTGGGTGCCAGGGCTGCTTTTAAAAAGAAAATTGTGCCCAAACTCGACTTTCATGTTTGGGGCACTTAAAAATGGATAACCTACAATATTTGGGCAAATTAGGGACCCCCAGGGTCGCTGATTGGAGGTATCTCAGGTGTGGGGGGGTCAGGTAGTTATAAGATACACCCTTATAAAATGAGTATTTAAAAAGCTTGGGTAAAGAGAGATTTCACATTTCACTCCCCACATTGTGGTAAAGTGCTGCCCAAATTTGTCTTTGATGCTAGGACCACTGTGTAGAGTGAATATGCAATATTTCTACTGATTTAGAACCCCTAAAGTCTCCCCTAGTTGTACACGGGGTGGGGTTTCTATAGATATAAGGCAAGTACTTATAAAATATGTTTTTGTAAGTCTTGGTGCATTTTTCCCATTGCAAATCCCCTGTTAGATAGGTTAACATGGTAGGAAGTTGGGGCGTTGCCAAGCTGTGCAGCGGAATGGCCGCACACTAGAGCGGCTCCGCCAGCCGAGACTTGAAAATCCGGTATTTATCCACCCAACCCACGCTGGACATCGACTTACTGTGTCGGGATAGCCGTCGCTACAGCCCAGAGATCCTTGACTGTGTTTGCACTGGGTAACGAGTTGGAATGGAGCCTGGAGCTGCATCGCTGATTGGAGGCCTACCTTCTGTTATGCTTGGTGGTGCCGGGGACTCGATATAGGGCGACTCCTGGTGTTTGGATTGGCGACCCCGACGTGTCGACTCCTGTGTCGGTGGTCGTGAGGGTCGATGACTACCTGACACCGGACTTCCGTGAGGTAGCAGATTGGAGACGGAGGAGGTCGGCGCAGCTACTGGCATAGCGAGAGATGAAGCAGCCGAGGTGAGGAGGCACTGGCGCAGTCGGCCCTGGATGGGGGAGGCGCACCTCGTTGGGGGTCGCAGAGCTTTTGGAGGCCAAGGCGGGGAAGACCGGGAGTGCGGCGAGATCGACAGCGTCCGGTAACACTACTATAATTACAGGGTGTATGCAGGGCGGTGGCTCGGCGCCCTATACTGTGGAGCGGAAAGGGCTGCTGGAGACCTGGCTGCCGCCATCATAAGAGACGCGACGGTGCGGCATAAATGGGAGCGACTGATTGCCGTGGATTACCCTGGAGGAGACAGCGGGCATTGTGAACTACAGGATCGCATGGGTGACTTGTCATTCCTCGTTTGGATTGGGGGATCTGATTGATGTAGGGGTGCCTGCCCTGAACGATTTATAGTGCAGGGTGTGCATAGGGCCTGTGCAGAGCTGGGAGTGGTGCACTGCGCACGGTGATCTGCCCGCTGGCAATAATTCTATTGTGCAAAAACGTAGACTTGTTCAGTAGCCGGATGCAGGAACGGGTTCCTGGGCACATATTCTGGAAAGCAAAGAGGTCGGGCGTCCTGGCAAAGGATTAGAGGTCCATCGTGCTGACCATCGGTGTTGGGGTCCAGGTGCCGCTGAGGAGTGTGCATCTTCCCCGGGTGGTAGACTGCAGGCATCGTTGCAGGCATAACGGAGGGGCGTACGTATGAGATAGCACCGCGCTGACTGCACCATTGGCTGAAGTCTAAAGTTCGTGGAACAGCAGCCGACCGCTATGGCCTTGGGCGGTGGTCACAGGATGTTTAGGAAAATAGGGAGTATGTGCGTGATTGCGGTCCCACTGTGCACGCGGTGTGCGGCCTGGTGGAGATCGGTCCTCAGATGATTTGTACTACGCTCCTCGCTCAAGACAGCACAGACCACAGAGATGGGGAAGCCTGAAACGCGCCAGCCGAAGATACATTTTGATAAAAAATCTAATAAAGCGGCTGACAGTGATGGTGGCCAGCAGGAACATCCAGGAGATAGCACCACGGATCAGCATCCTGCTGAGGCAATTAGGGAAATGTTCAAAGATCTAAAGTCTATTCTGCAAGGGATAGACACTTAGGGCCTCATTTATGAGAAATGACGCATCGCTGCGTGAAAGCAGCGATGCACCACTTCTCAGTGCGCACTCCTTGCGACATTCCTGATGCGTCATATTTAATGTATGACGCATCATGTCGCAAGGAGTTACAGATACGTCAGTATTTCTGACGTATCTGTAAGCGCAAAAGTGACGCATTGCTGGAGTGTGTCACAAAAGTGACGCAACTCCAGCAATGCGTCCTTTCACATGGGGCAAGCCCCATGTGAAAGGGTCTGCGTTAGTCTTACGCCTGCTGTGAGGCAGGCGCAAGATTTTGACGCAACGGCGTCCTAAAAGTGACGCAGTTAAATCTCGTAGATTTCACTGCGTCACTTCTACGACCCTTCCTTGCGTCAATACGCCCCCCTTGCATACATTATACCTGACGCAGGTATAATGTGGCGCAGGGGTTTACAAAGTGACGCATCTACCTAGATGTGTCACTTTGTAAATATGGCCGCGACAAGGTGCATTTTTTACGCCACTGGTGCGTCACAAATAGTGACGCACTGGCGGCGTAAAAGTGAAGCACAGCCTCATAAATGAGGCCCTAAGATCGGCTCGCTGGCGGAAAGGATGGACAGAATCACGCAACGTGTCGAGAAACAAGAAGGCCGCGTGAGTGTACTAGAGACAAGGATCACGGAAACAGAGGAAGGGCAAATCGACATGGAAAAGAAACTGAGAGGAAAGGGCGGAGTACTGCAGTTAATACAGCAGAAGAATGAAGATTTGGAAGCTAGATCAAGGAGGAACAATATACCCATTACGGGAATTGCGGAGTCGACAGATATCTAAAACATGGGAAAATACATGGAGGAGATGATGAGAGACCCTTTGGGCCTGACCTGTCCTCTATGTTTCTTATTGAACGTGCACATCGCTCACTGGGTCCCAGACCGAGACCAGGTGCGCCGCCGAGACCGGTCATCGCAAGAGCCCTTAACTACAGGGATAGGGACACGATCCTCAGACTCGCGAGGGAGAAAGGAGATGTACAATACAAAGGAAAACACATAGCATTGTACCCGGACTTCACGCTCCAAGTTTAGGCGGCTCGAAGGGAATTCATTCCTGCAAAAAAAATATTCCAACAGATCGGGACAAGATATGCATTGATATATCCTGCCAAGCTGAGAGTTCAAGGGCACGGAAAACCCACCTTTTTTACGGACGCTAAAGCTGCTCTTGCGTATGCAAAGCAAATGGCGAAAGATCATAAACAACTGGGTGCGGTAAATGACTCTCAGACGGAGAAGTCCATGAGTGACAATGATTGAAGATCCGGGTCATATAAAGTTGGAAACACAGATAAGTGTATGCCATGGGTAAACTGTACTGTGATAAGCGTTCTTTCAGTTATCATGGTAGATCTGAGGGCAGCTGGGTGGGAGTGACTATGTTATTAGAGTTGCATGGTTGAGAACTATTGACGGATTGTTCCTGTTTATTGGATTAGCTCATTGTTCTGGGCTGCGGGTATGTGTTACAGTCTCAGCCATCCCACCAATAGAGATAGGGTGGTTTGCCAGCGACCGCACGTTACCCCATGGGATGATTCCCTTATGTTTAACACTATGGACTGAATGTCCTGTGGTTTACTAAATGTAAGATCTCTCAGTTAACATTCTGAAGAAATTACGCTACTCATTGAGTTTCATGAGTTAGACGTTCTCTTCATGACTGAGACCTGGACCAATGCTAATAGCATGGTGGAGTTAGGACTAGCATGCCCGCCGGGCTATAAGATTAGACACATGCCTCGGGTAGGGGCCAGAGGAGGAGGAGTAGGGTTGATCTTTAGAGAGACAATAGCTCTCTCCCAGCTTGACATTAAGACAATCCCAGGCTGTGAATTAATGGGCTTCTCAATTACTGGTCAGGGGGGCGCACTCTATTCAGGTCTATTGTGCTATAGGCCCCCGGCGTGCACCCTATCCGCGGTAACAGAGCTCATTGATATTATCTACGATCTTTCTAACTCGCACACGAGACTAATAGTGTTAGGAGATTTCAATCTATGGCCGGATGGCTCGACCGACTCAGCCTTTAAAGAATTGATCCAAGCTAACTGTAATATTCAGCTACAGCAGCTAGTACTTGCTCCAACCCACATAAAGGGTCACGCACTTGATCTTATCTTTGCCGACGTTGGCAAAGTGATCGTACGAAACATTCTTCCTCAGTGTTGGACGGACCATGCACTCGTCCATTTTGATCTCTCACTCCCCGCCTCACTAACTAAGAAAGGCAGCTTAGGGGCTACTAAGGTGGGCAGACAATGGTCTAAACTTTTAAAACATTCTGCTCTCCCCACTCTGCTTCCAGACGGTTTCTCTCTGAGTGACAATGTAGACGCAAGCTATGAGACTCTTAGCCAGCGAATCCTAGTGTCACTGGATTCACTAGACCCTCTGCGAAAAACTAGAGTCAGAACAAAACATGTAATGCCGTGGTTCTCAGAAGAACTACATCAGCTCAAACTTCGGTGTAAACGAGCTGAGCAGAACTGGAGAAAGCGGTAACTCGAGGCAGACAGAGCCTTTTTTAAACAGGCACTGGCGACGTACAAAGCTCAGATTAAACAGGCCAAGGCTAGTTTTTTGGAGGAATCATTGCTGTCAGCGGTGAATAAGTCCCAGGTCCTATTTAAGATCGTCAAAGATTTGGCATCTCCCGCTTGTACTGCAAAGAACACTCCTGCCTCTCAAACTTTATGTGACTCATTGGCACAGGCCTTTGAGGATAAGATCACAAGGATTTTGCACAACCTTGCTACGCCACCAGGCTCTGCCTCTCACATTTCGGGCCATTGCACCATTACGTCTGCTTCTGAGAAAGATGTCAGTCTGGCCCAATTGATTAGTTTTCCCCCGCCGTCCTTTGAAGATTTTTGTGTACTGGCAGACGGGATATCTTCGGGCTCGCCATCTGACCCCCTTCCACCTAAATTTTGGAAACTATTCCGGGAAGAGGTCTTCCCTCCACTGTTCTCTATCTGCTGTCAGTCCCTTGAGTCGGCACGGGTTCCGGACTGTTGGAAACTGGTGGTGGTCTCCCCTCTCCTGAAAAAGGACACCTTGGATCCCACCTGTCCAGCAAACTACAGACCCATCTCGTTGCTCCCATTTCCAATTAAAATTCTGGAGAAACTGGTCACTAAACATCTTTCCAGTTTCATGGAGACTAACGCTTGCTTGGACGTGGCCCAATTTGGTTTTAGACCCGCCCATGGGACGGAATCAGTGTTGGTGACAGTGCTAGATGACCTGCGGACGCGTGCCGACCATGGTCGAGCTGCTTTTTTAGTTCTGCTCGACATGTCGGCCGCGTTCGACACGGTCAACCATACGATCCTGATTGGGAGACTGGAGGAAATAGGGGTGTCGAGATCGGCTCTGGATTGGATGGTGTCTTATCTTGACAACAGGCACCAAATGGTAGCCCTGCCCCCTTTTAAATCCAACACCAGAAGGGTTGGGCAGGGCGTACCCCAGGGATCGGCCATCAGTCCGATCCTGTTCAATCTCTACCTCCGTCCCCTGATTCAGTTGATAAAATCATTTGGTATAGCAGTCACCAACTAGGCTGATGACACCCAACTTGTCTTCTCGTTTGAGGGCAAGGAGGCTGTATCACAGGAGACTTTTTCTCAGTCTATGTCCACCACGGCGGAATGGTTGAGCCTTAACTCCTTACAATTCAATAGTTCCAAAACTGAGGTTCTACACTGCTCTTTGGATCGTACCCCTAGGCCTCTTCCATTGAACTTCTGGCCTCCGTCCTTTCAGGGACCCAGCCTACTGGCCGAATCAGTTCGTAACTTGGGGGTGATGTTTGACTCCAGCTTGCAGTTAGATGTGTCGATAAACAAAACAGTGGCCACCTGCATAACACTGCTGCGGATGTTGCGGAAGATACTACCTTTGCTTCCTGCACATTCCAGGCCAGAGGTAGTGCGGAGTATCATCCTAAGTAGGCTCGACTACTGTAACTCACTACTTCTGGGGGCACCTATGGCCCTAGTGGGAAAACTGCAACGTGTTCAAAACTTCGCCGCCAAAACGGCCCTTTCGCGCCACCGCTTTGACTCATCCACAAAAGCACTCAGGGATCTCCACTGGCTACCAATCCCTCAGAGGATTGATTTTAAAGCCCTTTGCCTGGTACATAAGGCCCTTCATGGTCAGGGCCCTTCCTCTCTGTAGGACTTGTTTTCCTGGTATGTACCTTCTAGATCTCTCCGCTCGGCCTCAGCCCGTCTGGTGGTAGTCCCCAAGATTTTGAGGACCCGGATGGGAGGCCGCTCTTTCAGGTTTACCGCAGCGAGACTGCGGAATTCCCTACCAATATGCTTGCGCAGCATGGATGATCTTATTCCTTTTAAGAAGGCCCTGAAAACTTATCTGTTTCCAAAAACGTTGTAAATTTTCTCTGTAAGCTGTGCAACTGCTCAAACACGGTGTTGTAACATCCAAGTCGAAGCGCCAGGATACCCGATGGGTGACAGTCATTGCGCTATACAAATGCACCAATACATACATACATGTTATTGGTTCATGGGGAAGAGGGAGGGTGACTCACAACCTGATTGGGGGGTTGGTGTGGGAGAGGGGAGGAGGGGGGTTCTGTTTTGTTTGTTGTGCGTGCCATGTTACATATCGCAACTGAAGTGTCAATTATGCCTGAACTGCACGGGTACCTTTCAGCTGCTAGTTCAGAGAGGTAGACACATCACAATGTACACTGAGGTTACAATGCATTGATTACTCATTGTGAACACGAGAGATAGAATGCGTAGTCACATATATAATCTGACCCTGCAGCGATCATGACGTCCATCAAATGTCTTACACGGAATGTTAGAGGGTTAAACGACAGGAGGAAAGTCAGGCTGGTCCTCTCTTACTTGACTAGGCATAAAGTGGACATTTGTCTACTGCAGGAGACTCATTTAATGTATGCAAACACGAATACACTCAGACACAATAGATGGGGTGAGGTGGTGAAAGCTAACTACTCTAATTATTCAAGGGGGGTGGCGATTTTAATTCATAGAGGACTACATTGGAAAACACACCACTCCCTGATTGACAATGAAGGCAGATATATACTGTTGCAAGGGACACTCTGCAACACTCCAGTTTTGATAGTAAACACCTATGGTCCTAATACAGACAGCCCGTCATTTTTTCAACGAGTGTGGCAAGGAATCCAGTTGTTGGAGACGGCAGCAGTTTTGTGGGGGGGTTATTTCAATGTAGTGCTATCGACCATAGCAGATCGACAGGGGGCGGCTCATGAGCATCATCCTAAGGCAGCGGCCATATTGTTGGATATTATAGAAGATTTACAATTGATAGTACATGGTGATCTCTTCACCCGATGGCGAGAGAGGGCACTTGTGTGACACAGCATAGGAGCACTTGGTCCAGGCTGGACTATTGGCTGTTGTCTTGGGATCTACATACTTGGGTAACGGAAGCTACACATCACCCACGCACACTATCTGATCACGTACCCGCTCAGATACAATTGCAGATTCCACCGCACTACATATAACCATTTAGCTGGAGATTCCCGTCTTCAGCATTGCGGGTTCAGGTTTTTCGGGAAGAACTTAGGGAGAAAACAGTTGAATATTTTGAGACTAATGAGGGATCTGTGAAATCGCCCGGGACTCTGTGGGAGGCTTTTAAGGTTGTCACCAGAGGACATTGCATGGTGATAAAGTCAGGAGTACACGTTACAAACATTGGAGCGTGATATCCAGACCCTGAAAGGGATAACCGGGAGTGCCCGTCAAATGCTACAACGGCTAAACATAGGGCAAAATTTACTGAATTTCAGGAGGAGGCACAGAGAGAGACGGCATATCTGCACAAACACGCACAGGCCAGGCACTATGGTGAGGGAGATAGGGCTGGGAAAACGTTGACTATCCTACTCCGAGCCCCTAGAGGTACTGAGTACATTACTGAACTGGACACAGAGGCTGGGGAGGTAGTCAAAACTTCACAGGATATACTCCATACTATGGCCCAATTTTACCAGTCGTTGTACACTTCCTGTAGAGAACTGACCCACTCGGATATCGCTGACTATTTGGATACCATTGCACTGGCGTGGTTCAATAATGGTGCAGGAGAATATATGGAATTGCCTATTACGGTAGAGGACGTGAGGCAGGTAATCTCTGGCATGCCTTTGGACAAAACTCCGGGGGCGGATGGATTCACCGTCGCCTTTTATAAGGAATATGTGGATATTGTTGCACCTAGGCTTCTGCAGGTTTATTTGGAAGCAATGGAAACAGGAATACTTCCTCCTACTTTAAGAGAGGCCACCATAATAACCTTACTAAAACCGGATAAGGACCCTGTTAAACCAAACTCTTATAGGCCATTATCATTGATTATTCTAGATGCAAAAATCTTTGCGAAACTCCTGGCTAACAGATTGCAGCCAATGCTTCCACAGATAGCCCTCCCAGACCAATCAGGGTTTATACCGGGTATATCAACATCACATAATTCGAGAGTGCTCTTTGGCCTATTGCATTACTTAGCACCACATGTTCAGGCGGTAGCTGCACTGCTAGACGCTACTAAAGCGCTTGACTCTTTGGAATGGAAATTTCTATTCACCCTATTGACTAGGCTGGTATTTAGCCCAGTCTTCATTAAACAAATCCAAATAATATATACTGACCCAACGGCGAGAGTGAAGGTGAATGGGCAGGTATCAGAACCATTTGTTATACCTAGGGGGAAAAGACAGGGATGTTCTTTATCGCCCCTACTCTTTGCGATCGCAAGTTGTTGTATCTATTTGTGAACATACCCATGCCTTTGAATACTCACTTCTTTAGGCTACTGGGTATAGGGATCCTTGACCTGGTATGGGCAGGTAAGCAACCCCGAGTGCCTTGAAAGCTTTTAACCCTACCGTTCAGCCAGGGAGGTCTAGGGGCTCCTGACTTCGAGCTTTATGCCTATAGTGCGCAGGCCCAGTACTTGCACTTCTGGCACCATCCTACTCCATATCAGCCCCATGTGGCGATGGAGATAGATATGGCTGCTCCCACCCCTCTCAATACAGCAGTTTATCATCCATATAAGCGATCTCATTCAGACATAAACACAGTAGAGACAATGAGATGGGCATGGTGAAACATAGCGAAGAAGGCAGGACACAAAGAACTATATGCTCCATCTATGCCACTGGGGGGCAATCCACTGATTGACCCGCTCACGGATAAGGCCATTACTGAGCGGGCAAGAGGGCGAGGATTGATGGAGGGGCGAGATTTATACCCAGAAGATGTATTTCTATCTCCACGGTAGATGTGTGAACCTAATCCACCTACAGCTTCTCGTATGTTGCTATACTATCAACTAAGGGCGGCATGTCGGGCGAGATATATTGAATTCCCAAAAGCTCCGCCTTCACTACCAGCCTTAGAAAATATTTTAGCCAATCATCCCCCTCGGAAATTGATAACAAGAATCTATAGCGTAATGCAAGAGTCATCCCCTGTTGTCTTAAATACATCAAAAGTAGAGTGGGAGAAGGAAGCCAAGATTGTCATTACAAACAGTGGCAGTTTTGTTGCTCTAAACTAGAACATCTTTCGACGAACTATAGGTTAAGACTTATACATTTTAATTATTTGCATAGAGTTTATCATACATCGATTCAGCTACACCGGATGGATGCTGGAGATGTTGGGCACAAACTTCAAACACAAGCCTAGGCACACATTTAAATGGATATAATGTCCTCTTATTGGAAACATGTAAAATACATTATGCAAGCCAACAAATATGGAAAATTATTTCTTGTTGAGTTTTTCCAGTCTTTAATTTTCAAAATAAACCAGCTGACATGTGTTTTGTTGCATTAGGAACAATCTTTCTGCAACTTTCTCAGGACCGCATACATCAGTATTGGAGCAACGGTTTGTCACTCAGCCGGTGATAATTCCGACCCGGCCGGGCCCGAGACAAGTGGTCAGCTACCAATGTTTGTGCAAGGAATCTCAAAATCAGAAGTTCCAGAACGTATCAGGGAAATCGACGTGGGTTACATATAAAAGTCTCCAATGTCAAAAGGAAAAACCCATAGGTATTGCTGGGTTTGTTCCGAAAATTGAGGCGGATGTGGTATAGCAGATAACAGAATCTGGTAATTGATCCCGGTGGACGCCGTGTGTGAGAGAAGGAAAAGGTCTCGAGGGGCGGATAACTCCTCGTGTTCTAAAATGTTGCACTGTGTTGGTCTAACGAAACGTCCACGGGTCACTGTGTTCCTTGATGAGGACCTGATGTGGGACACAAGATGCAACGTTTATCCATTTAGTGTGGTTTCTGCAACCCCATAGCGCGTTTTTGGTCGGATGTCTTTAGACACATTGGGAACATTGTCAATGTCACACTGCAGATTACCCCCCTTATAGCATTGCTAGGCTTTGTACTAGAGGTTCCTAAGGGCCCCTGTAAACTGACATCCATGTTACTCCTGCTTGCCAAATGGCAGGTGGCAATAAACTGGAAAAAGTCACATCCACCTACAATAGCGAAATGGTTAAACACGGTAGCATACTGTAAGGATCAATTTTCGACCTATTGGGAATTAATGCCCTGCAGATCTAGACCATTGGTTATATGGGCACCATTTGTGACTTGGTTGCAAAAGGGAGGTTCTGACCTCCGGGCCGATCGTACGTCTTGAAAAACAGTTGGCCTACCGGAATATTGCACACTGTATCCACCCAGTGGTGTCACCCTAGCTCAGTGGTTGGTCCCTGGGTCTCTTATAACCAGATCTGTTGACTGGGTGTGAGTGTTTGATTGGTTCAGATGCCCCGTCCATCACCACCCCCTTTTGTACCACTTTGTTCGCCATAAGTTGGCAGGGTATGCTCAGACGTGAGTCCCTTGCTCACTTTGCCACTGGATTCAAGCAAGTCTGGCTGAAGACGGCTGAAATGCCAGAAACCGGTCCTAGGAAGCTTGTTTCCGGTCCAGGGAAGGCATGGCTTGGCAGTTCGGGCTGGACTGTTCCCATGAGGCACAGGGTCAGACGGATTTGCATATGGCCCTGTCTGAACTGGGGTGGCAGAGTGGGCTAAAGAACGGTGATGGATTAAACCCAGATCTGTTCACTGGGTGTGAGTGTTTGATTGGTTCAGATGCTCCGTCCATCACCACCCCCTTTTGTACCACTTTGTTCGCCATAAGTTGGCAGGGTATGCTCAGACGTGAGTCCCTTGCTCACTTTGCCACTGGATTCAAGCAAGTCTGTCCGAAGACGGCTGAAATGCCAGAAACCGGTCCTAGGAAGCTTGTTTCCGGTCCAGGGAAGGCATGGCTTGGCAGTTCGGGCTGGACTGTTCCCATGAGGCGCAGGGTCAGACTGATTTGCATAGGGCCATGTCTGAACTGGGGTGGCAGAGTGGGCTAAAGAACGGTGATGGATTAAACCCAGATCTGTTGACTGGGTGTGAGTGTTTGATTGGTTCAGAGGCTCCGTCCATCACCACCCCCTTTTGTACCACTTTGTTTGCCATAAGTTGGCAGGGTATGCTCAGACGTGAGTCCCTTGCTCACTTTGCCACTGGATTCAAGCAAGTCTGGCTGAAGACGGCTGAAATGCCAGAAACTGGTCCTAGGAAGCTTGTTTCTGGTCCAGGGAAGGCATGGCTTGGCAGTTCAGGCTGGACTGTTCCCATGAGGCACAGGGTCAGACTGATTTGCATATAGCCATGTCTGAACTGGGGTGGCAGAGTGGGCTAAAGAACGGTGATGGATCAAACCCAGATCTTTTGACTGGGTGTGAGTGTTTGATTGGTTCAGATGCTCCGTTCATCACCACCCCCTTTTGTACCGCTTTGGTCACCACAAGTGTGACAGGGTATTCTCAGACGTGAGTCCCTTGCTCACTTTGCCAATGGATTCAAGCAAGCCGGGCTGAAGACGGCTGTAATGCCAGGAACCGGTTCTCGGAAGCTTGTTTCCGGTCCAGGGAAGGCATGGCTTGGCAGTTCGGGCTGGACTGTTCCCATGAGGCACAGGGTCAGACTGATTTGCATATAGCCATGTCTGAACTGGGGTGGCAGAGTGGGCTAAAGAACGGTGATGGATCAAACCCAGATCTTTTGACTGGGTGTGAGTGTTTGATTGGTTTAGATGCTCCGTTCATCACCACCCCGTTTTGTACCGCTTTGGTCACCACAAGTGTGACAGGGTATGCTCAGACGTGAGTCCGTTGCTCACTTTGCCACTGGATTCAAGCAAGCCGGGCTGAAGATGGCTGTAATGCCAGAAACCGGTCCTCGGAAGCTTGTTTCCGGTCCAGGGAAGGCATGGCTGGGCAGTTCGGGCTCGACTGTTCCCATGAGGCACAGGGTCAGACTGATTTGCATATAGCCATGTCTGAACTGGGGTGGCAGAGTGGGCTAAAGAACGGTGATGGATCAAACCCAGATCTGTTGACTGGGTGTGAGTGTTTGATTGGTTCAGATGCTCCGTTCATCACCACCCCCTTTTGTACCGCTTTGGTCACCACAAGTGTGACAGGGTATGCTCAGACGTGAGTCCCTTGCTCCCTTTGCCACTGGATTCAAGCAAGCCGGGCTGAAGACGGCTGTAATGCCAGAAACCGGTCCTCGGAAGCTTGTTTGCGGTCCAGGGAAGGCATGGCTTGGCAGTTCGGGCTGGACTGTTCCCGTGAGGCACAGGGTCAGACTGATTTGCATATAGCCATGTCTGAACTGGGGTGGCAGAGTGGGCTAAAGAACGGTGATGGATCAAACCCAGATCTTTTGACTGGGTGTGAGTGTTTGATTGGTTTAGATGCTCCGTTCATCACCACCCCGTTTTGTACCGCTTTGGTCACCACAAGTGTGACAGGGTATGCTCAGACGTGAGTCCGTTGCTCACTTTGCCACTGGATTCAAGCAAGCCGGGCTGAAGATGGCTGTAATGCCAGAAACTGGTCCTCGGAAGCTTGTTTCCGGTCCAGGGAAGGCATGGCTGGGCAGTTCGGGCTCGACTGTTCCCATGAGGCACAGGGTCAGACTGATTTGCATATAGCCATGTCTGAACTGGGGTGGCAGAGTGGGCTAAAGAACGGTGATGGATCAAACCCAGATCTTTTGACTGGGTGTGAGTGTTTTATTGGTTCAGATGCTCCGTTCATCACCACCCCCTTTTGTACCGCTTTGGTCACCACAAGTGTGACAGGGTATGCTCAGACGTGAGTCCCTTGCTCACTTTGCCACTGGGTTCAAGCAAGCCGGGCTGAAGACGGCTGTAATGCCAGAAACCGGCCCTCTGAAGCTTGTTTCCGGTCCAGGGAAGGCATGGCTTGGCAGTTCGGGCTGGACTGTTCCCATGAGGCACAGGGTCAGACTGATTTGCATATAGCCATGTCTGAACTGGGGTGGCAGAGTGGGCTAAAGAACGTGATGGATCAAACCCAGATCTTTTGACTGGGTGTGAGTGTTTGATTGGTTCAGATGCTCCGTTCATCACCACCCCCTTTTGTACCGCTTTGGTCACCACAAGTGTGACAGGGTATGCTCAGACGTGAGTCCCTTGCTCACTTTGCCACTGGGTTCAAGCAAGCCGGGCTGAAGACGGCTGTAATGCCAGAAACCGGCCCTCTGAAGCTTGTTTCCGGTCCAGGGAAGGCATGGCTTGGCAGTTCGGGCTGGACTGTTCCCATGAGGCACAGGGTCAGACTGATTTGCATATAGCCATGTCTGAACTGGGGTGGCAGAGTGGGCTAAAGAACGTGATGGATCAAACCCAGATCTTTTGACTGGGTGTGAGTGTTTGATTGGTTCAGATGCTCCGTTCATCACCACCCCCTTTTGTACCGCTTTGGTCACCACAAGTGTGACAGGGTATGCTCAGACGTGAGTCCCTTGCTCACTTTGCCACTGGATTCAAGCAAGCCGGGCTGAAGACGGCTGTAATGCCAGAAACCGGTCCTCGGAAGCTTGTTTGCGGTCCAGGGAAGGCATGGCTTGGCAGTTCGGGCTGGACTGTTCCCATGAGGCACAGGGTCAGACTGATTTGCATATAGCCATGTCTGAACTGGGGTGGCAGAGTGCACTAAAGAACAGTGATGGATCAAACCCAGATCTTTTGACTGGGTGTGAGCGTTTGATTGGTTCAGATGCTCCGTTCATCACCACCCCCTTTTGTACCGACAGCACTACCAAACTCCATCCTATGGCTGTGATGGATTTGGAATGGGGAGGTGTGAGAGGCCATATGAAGGTAGCTGTGTCAAAGGTGCTCCCAGTCCACTGTTTACTGGGCAATGATCGTGAAGCCTCTGTTTGGTCAGAGGTGGATAGAGGACTCCATATGAAAATATTGGAGCTCCCTGAGTGGGTATGTGCTGTGACTAAGTTACAGACTAGCCAGAGGGGAGGTGTTGGACACTTGGACCCTGGAACAAAGGGCCAAGCATCCAAAGACATGGGTACTGGGCCTGATGAGCCAGCCCAGGAAACTCCAGAGGTGCAGGAAGAATCTAACCAGGATGAGGAGGATCTGGCCTCTGAGAGAGGGACTCCATCCCTGCAAGAGCTGTCAGATTTGGCAGGACTGACAGGAGCAGATTGAGCCCCCAGAGAGGAGTTCAGACAGGGACAGCGTGACTGTCCCACTCTTGAGGGCGTGAGGCGGATTGCTTCCAAGCAAGAGGAGGGGGATGACAGTGGGTTTCACAAACTCTACTGGGAAAGATTGATTGTTTTATACTGAGGCCAAAAACCTCAAGGAGGGGGCCACCAGGAGGTTGGTGGTGCCCCAGAAGTACAGATAGTTCATCCTGACTTAGGGTCATGATATCCCCTTGGCTGGACATTTGGGACAGACAAAGACATGGAACCTGTTTGTGAACCATTTCTACTGGCCTCATCAGTCTTAAAAGGTAAAGGAGTTGTGTAGCTCCTGTGTCACCTGTCAGGCCAGTGGCAAGGCAGGGCGCCTGACAAAGACTCCCTAATAACACTGCTAGTGGTTGGGGTTCCTTTTGAAAGGGTGGGGATGGACATTGTTGGTCCCCTGTGCCCACCTGCTGCATCAGGGAATAGGTATATCTTAGTGGTAGTTGACCATGCCACTAAGTACCCTGAAGCCATACCTCTTAGAACCATTGATGCTCCTGCAGTGGCTAGAGTACTCCTTGGTGTGTTCACCAGAGTGGGGTTTCCAAAAGAGGTGGTGTCAGATAGGGGCTCAAACTTCCTGTCCAGCAATCTGATTGCTATGTGGGATGAGTGTGGTGTCAGCTACAAGTTCACCACCCTCTGTCACCCACAAGCAAATGGTCTTGTTGAGAGAGTCAACAAAACCCTGAAGGGCATGAAAAATGGCTTGTCAGAGAAACTCAGGAGAAGATGGTATCTTCTCCTCCCATGCTTACTGTTTGCCTACAGGGAGGAGCAACAGAAAGGGGTTGGTTTCAGTCCCTTTGAGTTGGTGTTTGGACACCCTATGAGGGGGCCATTGAGCCTGCAGAGAGAGTCTTTAGAGAAGCCTCTTACAGAAGCTAAGGACTGTGTCTTTACTATGTGCTAGGCCTGAGATCTAGAATGGTACTCATGAAGCACCGGTATGATCAAAAGGCTACTATGCCTGCGTATACTTCAGGACAATTGGTGTGGGTGTTCGAGCCTGTGGCTCCCAGGGCCCTCCATGACAAGTGGAGTGGGCCCTATTCAATCTTAGAAAAGAAGGGTGAGGTTACCTATTCGGCTGACATTGGCACCCGAGGAACCCTCGTAGGGTCCTGCATGTGATCAGATTGAAACCCTACCATGACAGGGCAGACATGACCATGTTACTGGTCACTGATGAGGGTGTGGAGGAGGAGGAGGAGCCTGTGCCCGACCTCCTCTCCACTAATTTGCAAGATGTGTCAGTGGAGGGAGTTGTGCTCTCTCCCAAATTGACAGACCAGCAGCACAGAGACTGAAAGCAAGTGCTAACACAGTTTGCTGATCTGCTATCTTTGACCCCAGGCATCACTGAGTGGTGTGTGCACCACATTGACACTGGTGACAGCTTACCTGTCAAACATAAACTGTACAGTTTGTCTGACCAATGCAGAGCTAGCATTAAAGCTGAGGTTGCTAAGATGCTGGAATTGGGGGTAATTGAACCGTCTGAGAGTCCATGGGCCAGTCCAGTGGTGCTGGTACCTACCCCTACTCCTCAGGGGGGACCCAAGGAGTTAAGGTTCTGTGTGGACTACAGAGGATTGAATGCAGTTACCAAGACTGACGCTCACCCTTTACCTAGAGCTCATTGATAGGTTAGGGGCTGCTAAGTACCTGAGTATGTTTGATTTGACTTGAGGTTACTGGCAGATTGCCCTCACTGATGGAGCAAAGGAGGGGTCAGAATTCTCCACACCAGAGGGACATTATCAGTTCAAGGTAATGCAATTGGCTTAAAGAATGCACCTGCCACCTTCCAAAGGTTTGTGAAATGGGTCCTGTCTGGGTTGGAACAGTTCGGTGCAGCTTACCTGGATGATATAGCTGTGTACAGTTCTACCTGGGGTGATCACTTAAGCCACCTAAGGGAAGTGCTTCAGGTCATGCAGCAGGCAGGCCTGACTATTAAGGCAAGCAAGTGCCAAATAGGGCAGAGTTCTGTGGTGTACCTGGGCCACTCGGTAGGTGGGGGCCATGTACAGCCTCTCCAAGCTAAAATCCAAACTATATTGGATTGTAAAAAATAATTGTACTTCTGAAGCTTATAAAGCGCATGGTTACACTTACCAGTGTGTCCCCGCGCTGAATAAACCGCTGAGGAACCCGTCCTGGTCTGTTCCTGTGAGGTGCCCAACTCCTGGGCACCCCACTGATGAAGCCAGGCATCCTTAGTGATTAGGGCCGGTGTGGAGACTAAGCAAGCTATTGCCCAGAGTTGCAGCGTGGGACCCCATGATTAGAGTAGGCACCGTGCCGAGAATTATCGGGTCCGCGGACATTTGAGCTCAAGACCCTGCCGCGACGGGATTGAACCCTGGTCCCGGGCCAGACCTCTGCATCAGGGTCTGCCGCTCTAATCAGTGAGCCACACTCCTCCACTTGGATTGGACAGCTCCTGTTACCCAGACTCAGGTCAGAGCATTCCTCAGACTGACAGGGTACTATAGAAGGTTTGTTCAAAATTATGGGACAATTGTGGGGCCCCTAACAGAACTCACTTCTAAAAGGAGGCCCAAGCAGGTGATTTGAACCCCAGAGTGTCAGAAGGCTTTTGACATTCTGAAAGCTGCCATGTGTTCAGCACCAGTGCTACTAGCCCTTGACTACCCAATGGTATTTGTGGTTCAGACAGATGTTTCAGAGCAATGGATTGGGGCAGTGTTGTCACAGCTAAATAAAGGGGGCCTTGATCAGCCAGTTGCATTTATTAGCAGGAGTCTTCTTCCCAGAGAGCAGAGGTGGAGTGCCATTGAGAGAGGGTCTTTTGCTGTGGTGTTGTCCCTGAAACAGTTGAGACCATATTTGTATGGGACTCACTTTCGTGTTTAAACTGACCAGAGACCTTTTAGATGGCTCATGCAGATGAGAGGGAAGAATCCCAAGCTGTTAAGGTGGTCCATGTCCCTACAGGGAATGGACTTTACAGTGGACACAGACCTGGAGTTGCCCATACAAATGCAGATGGACTTTACAGGTTTTTTCACTTAGCTGAAGAGGACTACCAGGGTGTAGATTAGTAACCCATCACCTTTTGTTTGGAGGGGTGACGGCTATGTTGCAAAGTCATCCTCTGCCCTGGGCACACCTCAACTTTTTGCTGACTGATACTGGTGATAAGTGACTCTGACTGACCCTGAGCTCTGCCTAACCAGGCCCAAGGCCAGGAACTTCAGGAAGAAGTTCAAGAAGTTTTGGAGAGCTTTGGACCAGCTTTGAAAAAAAGCTCCATAGAGGGATCGACTCAACCTGGCCAACCAGTCCGCCTGCCTTCAACCGCGAGGCGGCCAAGCCATCCAGTTTCATCCCGCTAAAAGCTCCATCGCTTCAACTTCCAGAGATTGACCGGGACTAGAGAAAATCTGAAGCCGACGAACCTTCACCGGATCCGGCTACATGAGGAGCATCGAGAGACTCCTGCGAGAAAAAGCTCCATAACAGTTTCTAAGTCCGCTCGTAGAAAAGGTGACCGGGGGCAACCGCGAGAGCCAAGCCGCCTGCCTTCCATCGTGTGTCGGCCTGGATTCCTGGGTTGCCCCGCTGAAGCGATCATGAGAAATGTTCTATGTCCGCTCCGGGGAAGTTGACCACTACCTCATGACAAGTCAAGAAGGCGAACCCTCACCGAAACCGGACTGGCTGGGAGCTTTGAGGGGCCTCGAAGAGAAAAGCACCAGAAAAGTTTCTAAATGTGAAGGTAGAAACTGAGACCGGGACCTGCCGTGAGCCGTTGCCGCTCAGGGCTCCATCGTGCCCTGCCTGAAACTTTGACTTTGGCCCGGTCTATCGTGAACAGGTATCACAATCTGGTGTTATATTTTATTAAATCTTTGAAAATTCATATCTCCGGTTCCCTACATTGGATTTTTTGTCGTTTGGTGTCATTTTAAAGATAAAAATATTTCCTATTTTCATAAATAGGTGTTGTTTTTTTATTATGTGTTGTGTCTTAATTATTTACTTAAATGGTGTTTTTAAATGCTTTACATGCCTGTCTTTGAAGTTAAGCCTGTCTGCTTGCAGCCATGTTACCAAGGGTTGAGCATAGGAATAGTTTTCTGAAACCTATGCTGAGTCCTATCATGTGTTAGTGGCCTTATTGCCAGTGGTAGACATACATTTGCCCCTACCAATAACCCACTTTCCAGCAGGCACAGTAAATGTTTCAGTAATTTGAACCTGAGCTGAACCCCTGGTAGCTATGGCACAGAGCACAAAGATCAACTTCAGAAAATATATAAAGCATTTAGCAGAACCAAAACAGTTAGAAAGTTTCACAACACAACACAATAAAAATTCCACTCCAATTTATAAAAAATGAGAATATGTTAATGAAACAAATGACACCAAAAGGACACCAAAATGACAAAAATCCAAAGACAAGATCCGGAAATGTTTTAATTTTAAAACAAAAATAGTCACAAAAAGCACAATGCACAAACTGTGGGCAACCAGTCTTGCTAGACCAGGACAAGGGTGAGATCTGAGGCCAACCACAATGCAGCGTGGGTCAGATACACAGATTAGGGTGGTCGTGGCTGTAGAGTTCCCTTGGACTTCTTCAAGTAGGTAGAGTCCTCAGTGAGGCGAGGCTGCAGACCTGATCTGATGATGGGAGGAAGGGTCCACATCCTACACAGGAGAACTGGCTCAGGGGCCTTGTTGTATGGTGCTGAACTTAATGCAAACATGCAGATATTATGTCTAGACCCAATGAAACATGGGCGCTCCTGACACAGCATCTGGCAGAATTGCAAACTGATATATCTGACACTCGACCTACAGCTTCTCCAGACCCTACCTCTTACATTAACCAATCATATTCATGTTACTATATTAAATAATGATCTTTGTGATTGGTGCAATTCATGATATTGGTTGGCCAGAGCCGATGCCACTTTTGTTTAAATGTAATTGATGCATTGCGGTAATAACCAATATTGTTCCCTTGATTTGTGTCTGAGTTTATGCTTTGTAATGCATAATGTTTCATACAACAAATTTATGAGCTTGTAAACGTAACACAGCACCTGATGGATTTCTTCTCTCTAAAGAAGTCCTCTGGCCGAGACATTTTTGTGTAGCAGATGTTAATCACTTGACCCTGCCGTGCGTCAGGGCTGCAGACAGAGCTACATCCCATACTGTGGTTTCTTTTATTTCATTGGAGCCTGTCATCTCTTCGACGTCGATGCAGCTTGTGATGTGCTAAACAAGGCCGTCCCCCTGCACTGCTCTTGGTAAACATGTGGGAACAAGCAGCATTAATTCCTTCCTCGGTCTGAGCTCTCACACTGCAGGAAGCGGCGAGCTTCACACTTGTTAACTCCAGAGAGAGCACCAGAGAAGCCATGGAGCTCAACGAAGACCCCTTCATCACCATGAACGACGGAAACCGGATCCCGGTGCTCGGCTTCGGAACCTACGCACCGGAAGACGTAAGTCAACCCCTCTCTCTGCTTGCGCTTCCTTTCTATTCGTGCATCTGCCCAGCACAGCTGACAAGTCGTCTCGTGCCCTGTGACGGCGTCAGCCATCTCTGGCCTGTAGCCCTTGGCACTTTGCAAACTGCATACATGCCAACGTTTTAGAACAGCAAAGTGGGGGATTTTGAAATAAGTGTGTGTGTGGGGGGGGGGGGCGTATTTTCCCTTAAAGGTGGGCGCCAACATAGTATCAGGGAGAGCTCATACTTAGTTATCTTGCATAGCGCCAAGACGCCTCGGCATTAGTGCGCTTTAGAAATACCATCAGTCAGTCAGTCAGAGAGCTGAGCCAAGGGTCAGTCAGACTCGGATCCTAGAGCCCATGCACGAGCGAGCCCTGACAATATTTGCTGTATACATCAAGCAAATCTCATCTAGTCTCTTCTAAATTCATAAAGTGTACTTCTTCAACATGTGGGAGCTCTGGCATTATCAGAGCACATTATAGCACTGCTCTGAGAAGTACTTATTAAAATTGACAGTTGAGTACAATTGGAATTCTGGACGTGCATATTTGAAAGTGTTTTTGTTCGGCATAATGAAGAAAAAAAGGTTTTGGTAAAATAAAACATTTGCCTAACACTGGCGTGATTTATCTACGTTTTCTGGTTTCACTTTGTACAAATCAGCCTGTACATGGGTATCTATTTGTCTTTCTGTATGTTAAGGCTTTGTTTTTACCTCTTTAGTGCAAACGTCTGTAATTTTCAAATATAGCATGAATGAAGGCCGCTAACTGAGCACCAGTTACAATTGACATGACCACGTACATTTTTTTACAGGTGCAGGGACATTAAGGGGCATATGTGCAATATTTTGGCATAATACAGCAAAGCAAGCCTTCTAGCTGTGCTGTCCTACATAAAAAAAATATTTCGTTCCATTAAAACCATAGATTTACACATCACAATACAATAAATTAAAAAGGTTCACAGAAAATTAAAACAAAGCTCGTCTTGAAATACCTCTTCCATAAAGCCGGATATATAGTGCAAATGTGATATCGCAAGGTGTACTGTTAGTGCAAGGCCAGTATAAAAGAGAAACAATGGAATAAACTTATCTCTAGACATCAGTAATGCCAGTGGTGGTTGGGGGGCGTGGCTTGGATGCCGCGCAAGATGGCCGGCTAGGTAAGGAGCTCTGCCGCCTCGATAACCTCACGGAGTATTTTTCCCGATGTAAACGGGACATTACTGAATACCGTCGCCGGATTTGGCTGGCGGAACATTAACAGAATCAGCGGAGTAGCTTTTCACCGCCTGTGGAGCCGTTTTCGCCCCTCTCCGCGATGACTTCTCTGCCCCTCACGGAGCCGCCGCCATTTTGAAGCTCTTCCGACCACCGGAGCCTCTGCTGACAGGAGCTGTCACTTCGCAACGTCTCACTGGGCACCAACGACCTTCCAGACGCCGACTTCGTTTCAGGGGTGAGATTAATATATATTGTGCAAGACGCTTTTCCTGCATTTTCTCTCTCCTCTTCCATGTTAGAGGAAACGTCCCCTCACGCAGTTTTACGGCATTTCACCCCTGACAGCTGGAGGTTTTCCGCCCTAACATGTTCATTGCTCTGAAATACTTTTTCTCCTCAATTTCTTCCTCATGGCGCTTTGACAACAACGTTCTCTGAGACTTTTTGCCTGTTCCTCCTGCGCCTCAGCTACTTCAGAATGCTCCTTCATGTGCATCCATTTTAGTCATCCTCCCATTTTTGGTACTCGTTACCTATCCCACTCTACTTCCCTGTTGCCTTTTCCATTGAGCTACGTCTGGGTGCCCATCCTTTCTTTGGTCATATCTCTGGAACATTTCATATGCACCTTAGTCGTCTCACAGGGAATTGAGACTGTTTTATCGCACGTTCATTTCTTTCTATGGTCAACTTCCGCAAACCTAAACTTGTCTTCACATCATCGGGGAGTACTTCTGGGGCGTCTTCACCTGGTATAGATAGAGCCACTGCATCTGCGAAAATGACGACTCCAAAATCATCATTGGCTCATACTAACACCAGTAAGCCTTCCCCACCCGCCCCGGCGGGCAAGCGCCTCAAGCAAAATTCTCCTACGCCTGAAGACAATCCTTCACATTCTTCTACTGACCAAATCCTAGAAGAACTACGTGCGCTGCGACCATTTATTGAAAAAACAAGTACAGATATGCAGCTCTTAAAGGATAAATGGGAAAATATGGATGCCCGTCTTTCTACTGTTGAGCAGCACCTTCCTGACATTCAGTCCAATACACAACGTACAGACTCTTTAGAAAAAACGGTCCTCTCACTCCAAAAGCATACAGAGGATTTGGAAAATCGAAATAGGAGGAATAACCTTCGTATTTACAATCTGCCGGAAAATCTTGAGGGGGATAATCCAGTGACTTTCTTTACCACTTTCTTGCTGAAACTTCTGGACCTACCACCTTCCACCTCCATTAGTATACAAAGAGCCCATAGACTAGGTGCCAGAACGGACTCCTCCTCAAAGCCTCGTGGAGTCATCATTTTATTTCTCAAATATACAGACCTTTTATTGATTCTCTCAGCTGCGAGGAGTAAAAAACAAGTGACTTGGCAAGGGCAACGAGTATATCTATCTCAGGATGTCTCTAGCGTCACGGCTTCCAGACGTAAGGAATTTCTGGCTATGCGTCCCTCTCTGCGCACCTTGGGAGCAAGATATGGCTTGTTTCATCCTTGTACTCTCAGAGTCACCTATCGTGAAAAGTCTTGGTCATTTCAGGAACCTGGAGAATTAAGGAACTTTCTACTTCTGCACAGTGAGGAAGGGATGGACGCCTCCTCTTCTACTTCGAACAGTGGCTGAAATTGGACTTTTATTATCTAACTTGTTTGTCCTCCTAATGGCTTGTCTTTGACTTCATGTATTCTCCTTACTTCTCTTCTCAGTTTTTACACTCTCTTTTCGTATCTCCTTTTTCCTTTATCTATCTCTGGCATCTCCTTTGTATCCCTCTATTTTCTTTCTCTACCTTCTGGACTTCTACTTTTACGTTGGCAAGTTGTGTATGTTAACATTTTTCCCTTTTCTTTCCTCCCCAGACGAATTTGTGTCGGATACTTCCCTCAACACCTTGTCCCATTCCATGTTCCTTTTGTGCGGTCTCGATGTGGCTCTCCTCCTGATCCTGATCCGTCCGTCTTGTAAAGCATCACCACCTCCCCACCTTCCCTATGTGTATTTTTTCTCTTTCAGGTATGTTTAATACAGTCATCCTTCTGGATTTGTACTGTCTTCTATGCATTCTCTCTTTTCTTCCTTCTTCCTTCCCCACTGATCTGCCTTTCCTTTTCCCGCCCTTCTCCTCCTCCCGTTTCCTTTTTCTTCTCCCTTTTCTACCTGTTCTTCCTTCTTCCTTTTTGAATAGTTTTATGGTTCATACTTCTATACAGTTTGCATTATTACATGTACAGTATGTTTTTGCAATTCTTGATTTAGAACAGTTTAATAAGCTTTCACCTTCAAAGTTGTTTCATGGAATGTGAAAGGATTTAATCACCCTATCAAAAGGCAGAGAGTACTTTCCCACCTTTCCTCTTACAACCCAGATATCGTCCTTATCCAAGAAACTCACCTATCTGACATTGAATCTTTAAAGCTAAAGCGCCTATGGGTTGGAACCGTTTTATTTTCTCCCGCTTCTCAAAAAAAGAATGGAGTAGCCATTTTGATTCATAAGCGACTCCAGTGTAAAGTCGTTCTACAAGAAAAGGATGACGAGGGACGCTGGGTCTTAGCTAAACTACTAATTAACAATATCCCACTTACCATATTCAATGTTTATGGTCCCACAGGTTTTGATTCCTCTTTTTGGCCCTCCATTACAGCCAAATGTATTCAGCATAAAGATGACGCTTTTCTATTAGGTGGAGACTGTAACCAGATCATTGACCCTTTTTTAGACCGTAGATCCTCTGTTCGTTTTTCCCCTCATAGACCACATAAACAATTCCTTGACACTCTTACCCAAACTCACCTGGTAGACTCATGGAGACTCACTCACCCAGATGTTATGGATTTTTCCTTTTTCTCTCCTCCTCACGCTTCTTTCTCCCGCTTAGATTATATCTTTCTCTCCTCATCTCTTTCTCCACACCTTATTTCTTCTTCTATTGAACCGATTGTCATCTCTGACCATGCTCCTATTATTACTGTTTTTGACCTTCTTCCTCCCACTCCTAAATCTTCTCGCTGGCGCTTCAACCCCTCTCTTCTTACTGACCCCCTTTTCTCCTCCTCTTTTCGTTCTTTTGCTTCTGAATTTTTTCATCTTAATTCTACACCTGATACCCCACCTCATATTCTTTGGGATTCCTTCAAGGCCACAGCCCGCGGTTTTATTATTGATTTCGTCTCTAAAAAGAAGAAAAAATTCCTTCAACAACGTAAGCTCACGCTTGCACATATTAAATCTCTGGAACATCAATTCTACACTTCCTCTGATAAGATTATGTCTCCTGAATTGCTTAAGGCTAAGATTGCCTTTAACAAACTTACCACAGACTCTGCCTCCTCTTTTCTTCTCCGCAGCAGCGCGCGATTTTATGGTGGTCGCAATAAGTCAGGTAAATTGTTAGCTAACTATTTAAAGTCTCGTAAGGAACGTACTAATATTGATTCTATTTATTCCCCCTCTAATGTTCTTCTTCACACCAATACAGAAATTTTGGAACAATTCCACGCTTTTTATGAGACTTTGTATACTCCGGAAAACCCTCCCACCCCAGAGCTTATTCAATCCTACTTTGATAACATACCTCGCCCAGATACTTCCCACCTTAATATTTCGGCCGTTGATTCTGATCTTACTATTTCGGAACTATCAACTGCTCTATCCTCCCTCACTAAAGGGAAAACCCCTGGACCTGATGGCTTCCCAGTTGAATTTTACCTACATTTTTCGGACCTTCTTTTACCCAAACTTCTATCTCTCTTTCAGTCTTTTTGTTCTGCTGGATCAGCCCGAGGCTCTTTTCAGGACGCTACCATATGCCTTATCCCCAAAGATGGTAGAGACCCTAAGTTCTGTAAAAATTATCGACCTATATCTCTAGTAAATGTTGATTATAAAATTTTTGCGAAACTGTTAGCTCTTCGCCTTGACCCGCTCCTACCACATCTCATAGGCAAAGAACAATGTGGCTTTGTTAAGGGCCGCTTGACCTCGGATAATTCTAGACTCTTCCTTAATGTTTTAAGTAAAGCCCCTTCACTATCGATTCCCCTTGCAGCCATTTCAGTAGATGCTGAGAAGGCCTTTGACCGGGTCGACTGGTCCTTTCTTCTAGCCTCCTTAAAATGGCACGGCTTTAACCCCAAATTCATATCTTATATTTCTTTGATATATTCTATGCCCAAAGCTTCTGTTCTCGTTAATGGTCAACTTACTTCCCCATTCACACTCCAACGTGGTGTTCGTCAGGGCTGTCCTTTATCACCTCTTTTATTTATTTTGGCGCTTGAACCTTTCCTTACCTCCATACGCAATAATCCATCCATCTCTGGCTTCCCGTACGGTAAACGTCATCTTAAATTGTCTGCATATGCTGATGATATTCTTTTATTTATTTCTGACCCGCTTACCTCAGTCCCTGCATTACTGAACGAATTTCAGAAATTCTCCTTGGTTTCTGGTTACAAAATAAATTCGGACAAAACAGAGATCCTTCCTTTAACCAAACTTTGTCTCCCCCACTATTTCACGGCCACTGGCTTTGCTTGGAATTCTATGAAAATTAAATATCTTGGTGTTCTGTTTTCTAGCTCTATTTCTTCCTCTATTCAACTCAACATGAATGCAGTAATATCTAGAATAGAATCATTACTCACCTCTTGGAATCCACTATTTCTTTCCTGGTGGGGCCGCCTTGACTCCATTAGAATGATGATTGCCCCCATTCTGATTTACTTGTTATCCATGCTCCCACTTCGTATTCCAACCTCTTATTTCCGTCGCATTGATTCTGCGTTGTCCAAATTTCTTTGGAAACAGAAAAAAGCCCGCATATCACTTTTCAACTTACGTAAATCTAAGCTTAATGGTGGTACTAACTTTCCGGACTTTCGCCTCTACCATAAGTCCTTTTCCCTTCGACAGGCTTCCCGCTGGTTATCCCAGGAACCCTCCCCTTTCTCTCCCCTCTGGCTTTCTGTTGAACAGGAATTACTGCTTCCGCACTCTTTCCAAGAAGTAATTCGTTTTACCTCTAAAGCCCCATGCCTTAATCCCCTTTTATTCAAGCATACTTCTTCTCTTCTACGCCCTTTAGTTTCGCATACCTCAGTGACACAGGAATCCTTCCTACTATTGCCTATATGGTACAACTCACTTCTATTAATTAACAACCGACCTATTGCATGGCCCTCATGGAGAGCGAAAGGTATCATTTGGATACGTCATCTTTTTGATGGATCATCCCCTTGCTCATTTCCTGCACTTCGCTCTCAATTTCACTGTCCTCCTTCTTTTGCAAAGAAATTCCCTATCCTTATGGAAACCATTCTAGATCGTTATTACTCTCTCCCCTCTGAAGACCTACCTACCTCATCTTCCTCTCTACTCACTGTCCTTTCCACAACTCCTAAAGCTTCCATCATATACCGATACTTTTCAGCCCCCAATCCAGATCGTCTCAAATCAAAATTAGAATTGTCCTGGGAGACAGACTTACGTTCTTCATGGCCGACTCCTCTCTGGGACAAAATTTGGGCTCGATCCTTGAAGATTTCCCGTACTGCCTCTCTTACTCAATCCCTATTTTTCTTTTACCACAGACTATACCTCTCTCCTCTTTCTATCTCTCGCTTTCATTCTGAGGCGACATCTAATTGTTGGACCTGTAATGCCCCTTCTGCAGATTTTTTCCACCTCTTCTTTCTCTGTCCTTCAACTCGTATTTTCTGGTCTCAGATCTTCTCTCGCCTTTCTCGCATTTTCAACCTCTCTATTCAATTTTCTACTTCTTTAGTATTTCTTGGTAGCCTTTCAGATGACTTAGACCTCCCCCCACATTCTCGTGGTCTTTTTGACCTTATGCTGGCTCTGGCATTACAGCATATTGTCTCTAATTGGAAATCTCTGAACAAATTGTCTCTCAATTGTTGGTGGAATCTTGTATGTCACTCACACAGACTTGATGTGGCCTTTGCCTCCTCCTGTAAACCCTCCCGAAATGTTGAACTTTATTGGCTACCTCTTACTCTCTACCTCGATCAATCCGCTAAACAAAGTTACTCTCCACTATCTTCGGATAATTTCAAGCCCCCCTGAACACATGTACTCTTGCCTGTAGTTTTTTGCATGTTATTTTTCAATCTCATTATTGTAATTATTTAGCTTATTTGACCTCAATCCTACCTCTTCTTCATTCATGTAATTACTCATATGTTGGTTTTTTACTGTACTTTTGAATGCCATTTACTGTATTTCTTATTATTGCCTACCCATCTTCTACGATATAATACCATGTTTTTGCTTTTCTTTTCTCCTCCCTTCCCCTCCCTCCTTCCCTCCCCATAACCTAAAATGCTTTGTTTTTTCCATTGTGATATTGGCTGCTTCTATTTACCTTGTCCCAGCTTATGGTTTTTTTCTCATATATGCTGATATCACCTTATTGTAATACTTATTTTTTTTTCTCTAATAAAGCTTTCAAACATAAAAAAAAAAAAAGTAATGCCAGTGGTGGTTGGCGGTAAATCACATCGGAGGGCGCAAAACACATAAACGATGCACATATTATACACAATACGTAATAATGTAAATATACATATAAAAAATCACATTTACCTTACACTGCCACTCAACGTTCAGCAGCAAGTCCTCTTTGTTCTGCAGCATGTTCCCAGAGCGTGAAGTCCACAGCCAACTCTCTCATCCAATCAAGACGCTGTTCTCATGCTGTTATGCAGCATGAGTGAAGCGTCTTGATTGGCTGGAGCAGGCACGCTCTACTCTCCTAAAGGCACTGTGGGTCTGTGTCTGCTCTTCAACCCAGCTGTGCAAGTCAGCTGGGTTGGTGAGGTTTGAATTATGCATGTCGGTTTGGCGGTAGCAAGGTAGCCTGCCAAACTAACATATGCAATGCAAACTTAGGTGGTCACTCCTCACTGCTGCCAATGATTGGCAGCAGTGACGCACTGGACCCACTCCGCCTTCTCACTCATTTTGCTGGCAGAAAGCGAAAAATAAAATGGTAGGTCTGTGTCTGCTCTTCAACCCAGCTGTCCAAGTCAGCCAGGTTGGAGAGGTTTCAATTACGCACGTCGGTTTGGCGGTGACAAGGTAGCCGGCCAAACTAACATATGCAATGCAAACTTAGGTGGCCACTCCTCACTGCTGCCAATCATTGGCAGCAGTGACGCGCTGGCCCCACCCTGCCCTCTCACTCATTTTGCTGGCAGAAAGTAAAAAATAAAATGGTAATAAAATCATTTTATTGCCATTTTATTTTTTAAGCTGTGGGAGGGCGATGCTCCACCCTCCCATGGAGGAACAGCGGATGAGTAATGCCCCATCTTCTCTTGTTCTACACTGTTGACTTTTATTTTACACTGCCCCGTTCATAGTACCAGACATAAAGTGCAGGTATGACAAGATCAAATTTGCTAAAAATGAAAGAAGACATGTAGATAAAAAATTAACACTCAACTGCCCTCATACTGCAGAATCTGCAATTAACATTTTATCTGACATTCACCTGTTCATAAAACTAGATATGTAGTGCAAATGTGACAGCGTAAGATGTGCTAAAAGTGCAACGGTCACATAAAAGAGAAAAGGGGGAGGGGTAAAACTCATTCCGGGCAACAGTATCTCCCTATATTGTCTTGTTCCACGTTATTGCTTATTGTCTTACACTGCATTTACTATACCAAATATAAAGTGCAGGTGTAACAAAATAAAATGTGTTATAACTGGAGGAAAAAAGACGTCAAGCAAAAAAAAAATTACATTTGCACAACCCCCCTCATTCTGAACTATCTGCAATTAGCCTTTTATCTGACAATGACCCGTCCGCTTTTCCTGTTGGTGCAAATTTCACAGTAAAGAGAAAAAGATAATATTAAGATTCAGAAGCGCCAAAGCAGGATATTTCCTCAATAATGTCCCCTCATGTTCCCTTGGACCTTGCTGTTTCAAAGCCTGTCCTGAAATGGCACTTCCATTATATCTAGAATAAAGTGCTAAAGTCACTGTGCAAAGCAGCTAAAGAGTGCAACAGTGAACATTGGAAACATTGAACGGTGTTGGTGTGGAGCGATTTGTCGTACTTCCTTCACACTGCGGCATCTGAACTTTTATCTGACAACAGCCTATCGGCTTTTATGATACATTTTGTGAAAGCCGCATCCAGTCGGGGACATTAACCTTTTAAACAAGAGAGTAAGGCGTGGCGGCAGGTTGTGATGCCGTTTTGATTAAAAAGGTTGTGCAAGAAAGCCTTATGTTTCAGTCAACAGCTTGGGGCAAGCTGCTACGATATGAGTCAGACTTTCTGTGTGTAGCTGCGAAAGCCTGCCTTTACAACACACAACTTTCCTTGACCATTTTGGCAGGCAACCGGTAGTTTGGCACAGGCCGAAATGCACATAAAGCAACTTGCTGTAATAAAGGAATCTCCATAAAGCAATTAAGTATGATTGCGGGCGGTGTTGTTTATAAGAGTACATGACTGTCCACGCATGGCTTCTCGGGCGCTCACCTGGGGAAGCACAGGCGCCGGTAAAAGCAGCTTACTTTATTGATAAAATGCAAGAAGTACCCACGTAGCTCCTGGAAATAAGTTCAGCACATAGGAGGTTAAAAGTGGTAGAGAAAAACAGCAATTCCGTGGAAAATTGTGCCTCCTAAATGCCTGCGGTGTTCTGATACTGCAACTACCACTCCTTCATCTTGAGAGCAGCTATAAATCAGCTTAAGTCGCTATTGTCGGCCGCAGGAGCAGCGTAGCTAAGCTGCCATTCATATACTTTTTGCTGGCCTGTCAGTCATTAAATTGCACAAAGATTTTTTTCAATAAAATAACATTGGTTATGTTTTGCTGTCTAAGTATGTAATTATGAGGTTTACTTGTTTGAATGCAACAAGGTTTTCTTCAGGTTAAAACTAAGAAGATTTGTGGTTGAAATACAGCTGAGAGCTCTGCCATGTTATATTATATGTCACTGATGCACTCAATACAGGGTACATTAGCTACATTATTTTTGTCTAGTTTACACTCACCAGGTACCTGTAAGGGTAGTTGATTGCAAGTTTTGTTTAATGTAATAAAGATGTGTTATTTAGCTACTGTTCGGTCAGTGGCTAAGCGATCTACACCTAATAGGAAAGCTTTGGTTTAAAAAAAAAGAATAACCCTACTTTTCACCACTTAAGTGAAAGAGTTGGGCATTCTGAAAACTACCCTGTCATTGGCTGGGAGGTCTTGAATTAGACCACTGAAAGGCCCTCTGGTCCATTCGATAGAGTCATAGAACTAATAATGGTTATTTATAAACCGTCGTCTCCAACATCTCAATGCCTCCTTGTTTTTCTCCTTCTTCTTGTTTAGTGTGGAACACTCTACACTCAGTGGGTGGAATGGGCTAATAGCATTAGAGCCCTTCTGCCTTGTGCTACAGGTGGCTGATGTTGGAGTTAGGTGCTATCTGAAAATTCTGGGTTCTGCGAATGCTAATTGAAGAATCCACCAGCAGAATTCCTTCCACTAAGAGATGTGTGGATCAAAATTCCACCACTGAGTTCTCCGAAGTGATCATTTCCATTAGATATCAGAGTATTTTCTATTTCTACCCAACTCTAAAACATACCCACAAATGAAATATACTGGGAAGGGCCTCCCATTCTCTGTTCTTCAATTTCTTTCTCTAGTTTAATCCATACTGTCTCTTCATGATCTTTTAAAGATCTCAAATTCTACACTCTTTGCAATTGTACCTGCTGCATCTTGGTAGAGGTGTACTAGCTCCATTGATTCTGTGCAGCTTAACTAGACAACGTGTCTGTCAGTCTTTTTCAATGCAGGAGGGATAACCGAGCATCATCATAGGTAAGAGTGGTGATGCTCTCCACTCTCCATGCCATTATGTACTCCATCTGTGAAGCAAAGCAGGCTCATACACCTCCTTAAATCTCCAGATAGTTATGGAGGAACAATAAAGGCCTAGCTCAAGAGAGGCAACATAGAGGTGATTTTAGGTACAGAACAAAACAATTATCACAGTAGTCCCTAAGGTGGGACTGTCTAGACAGATTTGTGTGCTTCTGTAAATCCACACCACTTCTTGAAAACTATACACCAATTAGAGCTCCGCATAGGTATAATATACGTCTGCCCCTAAAAGGGAGTCCCAAGAGGTGTATGTCTACCTTGTTTAATTGTATCTCATTTCCCCACTGCTGTTGTTCATCGCCAGTTCTTTCACTGTGTCCAAATTGTAATACGTCCCTGAACAGCCTATGTGGTTAATAACTACATTAGCCAAACCACAATTCCTTCCAGCGAGACAGGTGGCCTATGAGCCTATATGCTTTTACCATTTTTTGGGCTCCCTACCCTGTAAGCAAGCTATTTTTAGAGTTAAATCAGAAAATCCTCTTATTTTTTAAATAGAATGCTAAATACAAAGCATTATTCAAATATAGAATTTCAAAATCTAAAAATATATAAATATTTTTACGATTGAGATCAATTGGTCCTAGCACACAATATACTAGTATACATAAATAGTAATGAAACACCATTCAGTGGTAGCAGTGGAAGCCCTGGCACTGTTCCTTGCCAGTGTAGGAAATTAGGGTATTATTCAGGGGGTAAGTACTCACCTCAAATAATAACCACAATCTATGTCAGGGTAAACCCTTTAAGTCATAGCAAAGCGAAGTTGGACTTACCTTAGAGGCAATGTGTAAAGTATTTATGCAGTACTCAAACAGTAATAGTCAAACCACAATACAAGAACAATCCTAAAAAAATTCAGATAATTGGAACAAATGTGATTAATGAAAGACAGCAAAATGACAGGAACCTTATAAGTAGAATCAGAGTTATGATTTTTTAAAAGACTTTTATTATATAGTCGCACCAAAAAGCATTAAACGCCAACCATGGTCATCTGGTTGAACTTTCCCTTTACATAGGCGCAAGTAAAGGTCGACCCCGATGGAGTGCAGGTTCGATACAATCTGAAGTTTTGCCGTTAGACTAAGTCTCAGAAATGGAAGTAAGATATTGTCAGCAGAGACAGCAGGCTGTGCTCAAAGAGGGTTCCACGTTGTTGGATAGCTACTGAGCAAGGTCATGGTGAACCCACTGACTTTTGTCAGGAAAGCTCCAAGTGGCATAAATTCAAATTTCACAGCTAGAGAAGGTACCTCATTACAGAAAAAGAGGGCAGGTCCAGGTGTCAGCTACATCTGCCTGTGACAGGGTAGGCCTCTTTGAAGTTAAGTCCCTGGGCACAGTCCAGTCCACCAGAGAAACAAAATACCCCCCACAACCGAGGCATTTGTCTCAGCTCTGAGAGCAAGTTCACATCTCCTCAGGGAGGCTATTCGGCTGCTGGATGATAGTTAGTAGTTAATGCAAAATGACTTGTAGAGGTGACAGGCAGGAAAGGACATTTTTTTTAAAGTACCTGTTCTAAAATATTTATTACAAATCTGACTTTAACAATGTATTGGGTTAGTAATAAATATTTTAAAAAGTCTAATAATTAATTCTGCAGCCGCTTCCTAAGGACAGATTGCCATATTAGATTTAATATTGTATCCTAATGATTTCCTATGGCACAGTTAACACTGCTAAGGTGAAAATAGCCTTTTGGGTCTTTTTACTTTAAGGGTATGTTTAACATTAAACTTTTACAGATCCACCTCTCACATATCATGCACCTTGCCATAATGGGTATTCATGGCTACCTATGGAAGACTTATTATTTAAATGGAGGGGTTAAGCCTGCCAAAAAGAGTTTATTTTGGCAGGGTGAATTTCTAGTTTAAACCTGCATGGCCAGGCTACTGATGGCAGGCCTGCAGTCATGCTTACCATTCCAATATAGTGGATGGTGGGATGTATGTCGTTACAACGCATGCTTTTTCCACGCATGCCTTTACAATGCAAGTTTTACAACGCAAGTCGTTACAACGACTTACGTTGGGGGGCGCTGGATAGTGGAATAGTTTAATTTACTATTCCAACTCCAGTCCCCGTGGATAGTAGGGAAGGTTTTGGATAGTAAATTAAACTATTCCCTATCCTACAGCGCCCTCCAGCACAAGTCGTTGTAACGACTTGCGTTGTAATACCTGCGTTGTAAAGGTACTGCGTGGAAAAAGTTTTGTTGTAAAGGATGTTTCCCGGATGGTGCAATGACTGATGTAGTGACCTAGTTACCTTTAACATACCAGAACTAGGAGCACTTTGAGTACCATATACTAGGGACTTATAGGTAAGTTAAATGTGCCAATTTGCGGTATGCCAGTTTCATCATGTTGAAGGGGTGAGGAGAGGCACTTTACCTGGTTAGGAGGGGTAAAGTACACAGAGTTCTACAGCCAGCAAAAGCAATCAGGGAAAATATCTGGGGTCCGCCACGCAAAAGATGATCATTTTCAACAGCTCACATCTTCTGACCTCTCTGGTAACACCTCCTGTGTTATACCTGTTGTCGGCTAATCACGACTCCACAGTGTGTACAGGGCCATGGGACTATTGTGCTGAGGTTTTTTGCATGATAGCCAGATCAGTGGAGGGGAGACATGAAGAAGCACTTGGGAAGGCACAGTGGACAACCGTAACTTGGCGCTATTTTGGGTGCCTGCGTTTCTGTATTTATTGTCTATCAACAACTTGGCCTTTAATCCATTTGGTTATATTAGGTTACCTCAAAGTATCATGACTGCCTTTTAATTTCTCTTTGTTGTTCCTTTTGGTTTCTGTGGGGCATATTACCAAGGAATAGCGATATTTATCGCAAAATGCGCTTAGCGCATTTTTTTTATCGCTGGATATGTTAGCGGAGAAAACATGCTATTAGCAACGTTTTTCTCCATTGTGCTAAAATATCCAGCGATAACGGCGAAATGCGTGAATATCGCTGAGAATACAGCGATATTCTCGCATTAGCGACGAAATGCTCTTAGCCATGTTATCCACCTCCCATTGGATAACATGGCTAAGAACTGGTCTGGGCAGGTGTTAGTATTTGGAGATATTCGCGCTTAGCGCGAATATTTTCATCGCTACGCCTGCCTTGCTAATAGGTCATAGCGACGTTAGCGACTGCTTTCAGTCGCTAACTGGTTGGGTACGCCCACTTTGCATGTCATTAGCGATAAACATCGCTGACATACAAAGCGGGCCCCAAACCGCTCGCTATCGCCTAAAAGCTGTCGCTAACATCAGTTAGCGACAGCTTGCTAATAGGGTGATAGAATTATCGCCACTTAGCGGCTGAAAACGGCCGCTAAAGCGGCGATAATTGCCTATCGCCCTGCTTGATAATATTGAGGAAAATTGAATTTTGCCTTGTCATGTGTGCCTACGTGTTCCCCATCCTATGTTATATGTGCATGATCGATATGCATATATGTCCCCCTATGACCGAATAAAGACGCAATTATAGTTGTGTCCAACTTTAGTATGCCAGTTTCCAGTTCTCGTGAAAGCAACGAGTATTAGGCCTATGTTGCCCACGTTTTACATTATGCACGTTAATTCCCCGTTACTAGGCCTCAAAGGGCCTGAACACCAGATTCAAGCTCCGGTCTCCTGAACCCACTCCGAGGAGCGATGCAGCCCCTCCCGCATCCCTGACCCTTCGCTTACTTCCTGCCGCGCAGCGCGGTGCCCGGCCGGGCTCTGCCTGCCTGTCTGCCAAGAATATGTTATGCCTCTAGTTATCAGTTCAGCTCTCCGTCTTCACATTCCTAAGCTAGCGAACCGCATAAACATCTCCAGCTATAGTCTAGTCTTTCTGTCTCCATGCAAGAGAATTACTGAATTAATATTCCATAGAAGATTCATAGCAACACGCAATACATGAGGAATATATGCATGCACCAGTCTTAGTGTCAAGTAGCCTTTCCCCTGATGACTTTTAGATTCTATCAACATGTACTCCAAACACCAGATACCAGATATGCTATAGGTACATGTCGTCCTGACATCGCAGACTTTAGTCTCCTCTTCTAGTGCAGAAGTCAGAGCCCCCAGTTCTCCCTAGTTACACGTCATGGCCTGTTTGCGCGCACCACTAGGTTAAAGGTTCCAGCTGCCCAGGTAGCCCCCTCCATGTATCCACCCATTATGACACTTCTGTGACGTCTTCATCACATGTCTACGTACACGCCTTCTTTGTACGCCCATTTTGTTCTTATCTTACGTTTGTCACTTGTTACGCCTACTGTATTCAATGCAATTGTAATGTTTTCCTATATATACTATGTAATGTTGATGAAACGTTGCAGCTGCCATTCCATGCCATTCTATTTCAGGCTGTTCCGATCCTGTCCCTTCCCTTGTGCCTGATTAAAGCCTGTTCGACTCAGATACCCCGGATCCTGCCTCTTATTTATTGAGCTATCTGTTTTATTTAATGTATTCAAAAATAGTACCGGTAATTAATTATTTATTTACCACATAATGGCGCCCGAATAGGGACGAGCCCCTTCCCCACGCGCCGGCGATGTAACGCAGGCCCCCTGACCCTTCTACAGCCGTGACGGAACTCTACCGTGCACGTGCAGATATTTCTGCTTCATCAAGTCTCCCTCAGGCCCACGGAGGAGACGGAGACTGCGGTCCGGCATCCAGACGAGGCGGTGAGGAATGCGGTTCGTCCCGACCAGAGCCCAAGCCGAGAGAGCAAGGTCCGAGGTATCCGAAGGCCCACCTGTTTCTGAAGCCCGAAGTTCGAAGCGCATGCGTAGTAACCAGACGTCGTAGCAGTCCAGTCCAGTCCGAGGCCTTCAAGTTTTGCTTCCCGGTGAGTACCGTTGCTGTGGGAGTATCTAGACGGGGTCATTAGTTTGTCTCCGGTCCGATGGGTTTGGGTACGCAGATCCAGTCCGACGTGTCCATCTAGGTGGATACGGTATGACGTGTCTCTTTATGAGACCGGTATGTTCTGTACTGTTTTAGCAGTGCATCCAGTAATTCTAGTAAGTCCGTTTCTCGAGAAATTCAAGTTTTATGTTTTTCAGTGTATCAGGTAGTATTCTGTTCGAACTGTTATTAATGTATTTCTATGTCGTGGTATGAGTGATTTGTTTGCCATTTCATTACTGTGATTATTGTGTATTGTGTTTAATTCAAGTACGACTCAAAAATGCCTCTGTTTTCAAAGTTATGTCAGATAAAAACCAGAAAAGGGTTACTCGAAGAAGCAGTTCCTGTCCCTCCTAGGGACAGTCCTGGACATTTTATGTATCACAAGCATGGCTTAGATGCCATATTATATCTAGACTTATGGGTAGATTATACAAAGAATCTTGAAGAGAAATACAGATGGCCTGTATCAGGTACATGGGATGCCGAGTGCATCATGCGAGTAGAAGAAGCATTATGGAAAAAGAAAGCCTGACAGTCCCAGAAAGATGCCATAGAGTTATGGCGCAAAGAATCTCATAGAAGAACCGAGAAAGAATTTAGAAAAGCAGAATTAAGTAGAGAATCCTCAGAAAAAGCCCAAGAAAGGGAACTTCTAGAAGAAGGTGAACGAGTTAGAGCAGAACAATCAGACAGACAGAGAAATGCCCTAATTAAAGGTATGTACCCTCTTCTTGCCAAGGGCTTGCCGAAGGCAACCCCGGAAGCACCCTGTAATTTACCGCCACCATTGGTCCCGATTAAGCTACGTCATAAACCGACTGCAGCTGAAATTTTTCTTTCGTCCTACTTGGACGATACAGTCCCAGAATATGCAAATCCTATTCCGCCTGCTCACCCGCAGCACCCTGTTAATAATATAATTCCTGTTCCTCCAGTCACTGGTCCCGGGGACCACGTTAATGTGCCAGTACCCCCGGACCAGCCCACATTAAGTGTGCCCGTTTTGCCAGTCACTTTACCAGCACGTTCAGTATTAACTGACGATTCCAGTTCAGGAGGAGCGGGGGGAGGTGCTCCTATCACCCCGCCTCAAGTAAGACGACTGACGCCGAGAGAAGCGGCGTTACAGCGTACGCCAAAAGTGGCTACATACGCGGACCTCAAGCGACATCTTACTGACTGCATATACGATCCAGTTCCAGGCGAAGATCACATGATATTATATTCAGTACGTTTAAGGCGAGTTGCCAACTTTTTGGCCACCCTGCCCGACATGAAAGAACATCTAGACAGAATATATCATTTTGTCCGTACAGGAGAGAATCCAATCAATCAATCAATCAATCAGGTCATTTATAGAGCGCACTACTCACCTGTAGGGTCTCAAGGCGCTGGGTTGGGGGGGGGTGCCGTTACTGTTCGAACAGCCAGGTCTTGAGCTTCTTCCTGAAGGGGAGGTGGTCTTGGGTCAGGCGCAGGTCGGTCGGGAGTGAGTTCCAGGTCTTGGCGGCCAGGTAGGAGAAGGACCTTCCTCCTGTTGTCGCTCTTCGGATGCGGGGGACGGCGGCGAGGGCGTGGCTGGTTGATCTGAGGAGGCGCTTGGGAGTGTAGAAGTTGATCCGGTTGTTGAGGTAGCTCGGGCCTTGGTCGTGTAGGGCTTTGTGCGCGTGGGTGAGGAGACGGAAGGTGATTCTCTTGTTGACCGGGAGCCAATGCAGATCTCTCAGGTGTCCGGAGATGTGGCTGCGTCGGGGGATGTCGAGGATGAGTCTGGCCGAGGCGTTCTGGATCCGCTGGAGTCTCTTCTGGAGCTTGGCGGTGGTTCCGGCGTAGAGGGCGTTGCCGTAGTCCAGTCGGCTGGTGACGAGGGCCTGGGTGACCGTCTTCCTCGTCTCGGAGGGGATCCACCGGAAGATCTTACGTAGCATGCGTAGGATGTTGAAGCATGACGAGGAGACGGCGTTGACTTGTCTGGTCATGGAGAGGGAGGAGTCCAGGATGAATCCCAGGTTGCGTGCGTGGTCCGTCGGTTTGGGTGCGGTGCCCAGGGCGGGGGGCCACCAGGAGTCGTCCCAGGCGGAGGGCGAGGAGCCCAGGATGAGGACCTCCGTCTTGTCTGAGTTCAGTTTCAGGCGGCTGGTCGTCATCTATTCGGCTACATCTCTCATCCCTTCGTGCAGGTTGGCTCTGGCGGCGGCGGGGTCGTTGGTCAGGGAGAGGATCAGCTGGGTGTCGTCGGCGTAGGAGATTATGTTGAGGTTGTGTTGGCGTCATGGGCGGATTTTGCGGATCCACGATTCACGAATTTGCGGATTCACGGATCGTGGATCCGCAAAATCCGCGGATTTTGCAGATCGGCGGATTGGCGGATTTGGGGGCGGGGCTTTACTGGATAATCAGTAAGTGCTACCTCGTTGGGTAAATGTATAGTGCTTTTACTACACTACAGCTACCTAAAGTGCCCGAGAGTTGTCAACAGCGACCAGGTGGGTGTTGCTATGCAATCGCGCCGAAGGGCGCAGGGGTCCCTTGAGTGATCTGCCCATCATAGTGGGTAAATGGCGGGAACACGGTGCACACCTCGAGTGTGTGGGCGGGGCCAAACGGACGGGGCTTCCATGCGAGTGCACATGCCTCTTGTGTGTATAAAAGGTCAGAGACTGATCGGAGCAACAGATGTAGAAACAGAAGCTCCTGGTCACAGAACAGCCCGGGGGTTGCGCTCGTGAAGGTCAAAGATGCAAAGGCCTGTATCCAGCGTCACAGCTGATTTTCGACGGTATATTTGGGAAGAAGGCACAACTGCCCAGCCTCCACAACGCTCAGGATTGTTTTTGGGCTGATGAATGAGTCACTGAATTAAAGCTTCCCTCAATTCACCTTCCCTTCTTGTTCATCTCATGAGAGGAGGCTGTCTCCCATGCAGCCCCTCCAATTGCTCATTGTATGCCCGCGATACTATAAATTCCAACGAGGACCTACGTGCAGTGTCTCTCACACCGTATGTGCCACACGCTGTCCTTGGGGATCTCTCCTTGCTCTCGAACGGCCCCTATTGCTTACCTTAGCCAGCGGCTCATCAGAGCACGAGAAAACTGCTGCTTCTCCCTCAGCACGCCACACCGGGCATGTCACTACATGCGTCTCGATGTAATAAAATCTATGTGTCCTGCCTCTGCCAGTAGGCGCATGGCTTCCCGCCTGAATCGTCTGCCATCATTCTCCTCAATGCGCCTAACAAATTTTACTGGGGCCACAATGCCACTTTTCCCAAAATGGTGGCTGATACGATGAAACTTGCTGGTTATATCGACAAGCCCAAATGTAGCTTTGGCTGTCCCATCCACCAATATCCCCCGGGGCACAGCTCCCAAGGACAGCTGCCCCCCAAACCCTATTCTTAAAATGGGCCATTTTGCATGTATGTTATTTTTCTTGTTCCTAATCCCATTCACATTGGAAATTGTGACTACATGATGTAAGTATTTTTCCAAAACAGCAGCATTGTTTGGCATTTAGTGCAGCAAGCATCAAAAGGTTGGGCTTGGGGAAAATACTTTAGTACACATGGGCAATTATGCTTAAAAATAGTCTCAATTCAGCCTGCAAATAACAAACTAACTGACATGCTCTGACTCTTTTGGAACACGGAAAAGTTTGTTCAAAGAGGTGTAATTTTTGTGCCAGGACCGTCGTGCCAGAATGAACCCTGCCCTTCATATTTATTGAAGAAGACACCACCGTTTTTTTGTAACTAATTTACGATGGCGCCGGCAAGCTGCCAGCGCCATCCTAAAATAGTTACTAAATTAGCTTCAACAGGAAGCTCTAATTGGTAACATAAAGCAGGCGCTCGAGCCCCTGCTTTATCTTATCTATTAGAGCTTCCTGCTGAAGCTAATTAAGTAACTTTAGGATGGCGCTGGCAGCTTGCCGGCGCCATCGTAAATCAGTTACAGAGCAGCAAGGCGTGAACTTTTGACCGGGAATCCGCCGCTCGCGAATTGCGGATTTTCGGTAAATTCGCGAGAGTTCGCGGATCGCGGATTTACCGAAAATCCGCAAAATCCGCGATCGGAGCGGATTTTTCGCTCATGCTTAGTTGGCGTGCGATGGCCGCGAGGGGGCTCATGTAGACGTTGAAGAGGGTGGGGCTCAGTGAGGATCCTTGAGGGACGCCGCAGATGACTTTAGTGGCCTCTGACTTGTACGGTGGTAGGCGGACTCTCTGTGTTCTTCCGTCGAGGAAGGAGCTGATCCAATCCAGTGCCTTTTCCTGGATTCCGATGTTGCCGAGGCGCTGTACTAGGGTACGGTGGCAGACAGTGTCGAAAGCCGCGGAGAGGTCCAGGAGGATGAGGGCCGCTGTTTCACCGTTGTCCATCAGGGTTCGTATGTCATCGGTGGCAGCGATGAGGGCGGTCTCGGTGCTGTGGTTCGCTCGGAAGCCAGACTGTGAGGGGTCGAGGGATCCATTCGCCTCGAGGAAGGCGGCCAGCTGTTTGTTGACGGTCTTCTCGATGACTTTGGCCGGGAACGGGAGGAGCGAGATGGGGCGGTAGTTCTTGAGGTCGGTGGGGTCTGCTGTGGGTTTCTTGAGAAGAGCGCTGAGTTCGGCGTGCTTCCAGCTCTCAGGGAAGGTGGCGGTGTCGAAGGAGGTGTTGATGATGTCCCGCAGGTGGGGTGCGATGACAGCGTCGGCCTTGTTGAAGACGTGGTGAGGGCAGGGGTCAGTCGGAGATCCGGAATGGATGGAGTTCATTGTGCGGATGGCGTCTTCGGTGCTGATCGGAGTCCAGGTGCGGAGGGCGGTGGTGGGTGGCGTTGTTGCGGTTGTGGCTTGCGTTGGTTGGTTGCTGAAGCTGTTGTGTATGTCCGCGATCTTGGTGTGGAAGTAGGACGCGAGGGAGTTGCAGAGGTCTTGCGACGGGGTGATGTCATTGTTTCCGGCGTTGGGGTTGGAGAGCTCTTTCACGATGTTGAAGAGTTCCTTGCAGTTGTGTGCGTTGTTGTCCAGCCGGTCCTTGTATGTATTTTTCTTGGTGGCGCGGATCAGTTGGTGGTGTTTACGAGTGGCGAGCTTGAGGGTGGTCATGTTGTCCGTAGTTGGTTCCCTTCTCCAGACTTTCTCGAGGGCTCGACAGTTCTTCTTGGAGCTCTTGAGTTCGTCGGTGAACCATGGTGTTTTTCTGCTGCAGGGTCTGCTGGGTGGGGTTCTCAGAGGGGCGAGTTCGTCCGCGCAGTTGTTGATCCACTTCGTGAGGTTGTCGGCGGCCTGGCTGGGGTTCGCTGAGCTGGCGGGGGGGTGCTGGCTCAGGGAAGCGGTGAGCTGGTCGGCTGTGATCTTGTTCCAGCTTCTTCGGGCAACCTGTTGCTGGTGGTGGTGGATCGTCGTTCTTTTGAAGGTGAAGTGGACGCAGCTGTGGTCCGTCCAGTGGAGTCCTGTTGCGTGGCTGAAGGTGACGTCTTTGCTGGATGAGAAGACGGCGTCGAGTGTGTGTCCGGCGAGGTGGGTGGGGGTGGTCACCAGTTGCTTGAGTCCGAGGTTGGCGAGGTTGTCGAGCAGGCTGATGGTGTTGCGGTCGCTGTTGTTCTCCAGGTGGAAGTTGAGGTCCCCCAGGAGGATGTAGTCAGCGGAGGGGAGGGCGTGCGGGCTGATGAAGTCGGCGATGTCCTCGCTGAATCGTGTGCGTGGACCCGGGGGTCGGTAGATCAGGGTGCCTCTGAGGGTGGTCTTCGGGTTGGTGTGGATCTGGAAGTGCAGGTGTTCAGCGGTGGTTAGGGTGTCGTCGGTGTTGGTCGTGATGCGGATGGTGTCTCTGTGGATGATGGCGATGCCTCCTCCCGTCAGGTTGGCGGTGCGGTCCCTCCGGATGATCTTGTAGCCCTCCGGGATGGCGATGGCGATGTCTGGGGCAGAGGAGGCGTTCATCCAGGTCTCGGTGAGGAAGGCAACGTCGGGGGCGGTGGTGTCGAGGAGGTTCCAGAGTTCTACGGCGTGTCTGTGGACGGAGCGGGTGTTGAGCAGGATGCACTTGAGGTGGTTGCTGCTGATGTTCGGCTTGGCGAGTGCTGGTGCAGGATGAGTCCGGATGCAGGTGAATTTGCAGGCGTGGCAGCTGAAGGGTCCGTGGGTGTGCTTCGGGGCGGCTCGATGACATCCTGGGATGCGGCCGGTGTTGAGTGCGATGAGATCGGCGGCGTTGTAGGTTCGTCGGGTCGGCTTCCGTCGGTGGGGGACAGGGTTCCTGGCGCTGGGCGCGGTCCGGTCGCGGACGGGCGCAGACGGGCTTACCTTTGGCGCGCCTTCGGCGCACAATCGGCGCGCCCGCTGCGCGTCAACGCTGCGCGTTCGCACGGTCGCCATATAAGGCGAAGTGCGCGGGTGGGCGGAGCAGCTGGGAGGCGGGAGCGGGGAGGGAACAGAAGGAAAAAAGGGGCGGGGTCAGCGGTGGTGGCGGGAGCGGGGAGCGGGGAGGGGAGACGGAGGGCGGCGAGATAGGCGGGAAACCAGGAAGGAAAACGCTAACACGGGCACAGCAGTAAGAAAAAATACAGGCACAAATGAAGGTAAAAACGGAGCAAAAACAAACACGGGCACAACAGTAAGAAAAAAATACAGGCACAAATGACGGTAAAAACGAAGCAAAAACAAACACGGGCACAACAGTAAGAAAAAATACAGGCACAAATTAAGGTAAAAACGAAGCAAAAACTAACAGCAGCGGGGTCAGCCGGCAGCCGGCAGCGAGGCAGGCAGCGAGGCAGAGGGCAGGGCACTGGGGCACACGCAGCAGCTGGTGGCCGTGCGGCGCGGGGGTGTCCCACAAGTGGGTCACACTTACCTGTGTCGCACGGTCGCCATATAAGGCGAAGTGCGCGGGTGGGCGGAGCAGCTGGGAGGCGGGAGCGGGGAGGGAACAGAAGGAAAAAAGGGGCGGGGTCAGCGGTGGTGGCGGGAGCGGGGAGCGGGGAGGGGAGACGGAGGGCGGCGAGATAGGCAGGAAACCAGGAAGGAAAACGCTAACACGGGCACAGCAGTAAGAAAAAATACAGGCACAAATGAAGGTAAAAACGGAGCAAAAACAAACACGGGCACAACAGTAAGAAAAAAATACAGGCACAAATGACGGTAAAAACGAAGCAAAAACAAACACGGGCACAACAGTAAGAAAAAATACAGGCACAAATTAAGGTAAAAACGAAGCAAAAACTAACAGCAGCGGGGTCAGCCGGCAGCCGGCAGCGAGGCAGGCAGCGAGGCAGAGGGCAGGGCACTGGGGCACACGCAGCAGCTGGTGGCCGTGCGGCGCGGGGGTGTCCAGGAAGTATTCATGAAGCTATGGCACACAGGAAAGTCGAGATTCAAAATATGATTTTACAGTTCTTGATTAACTGTTTAATAAGAGAGCAAGATTATCCTGATAAAGATAAAGACGAGATGAAAGGCCTGACTAGGTGGAGTGACAATATAGCCGAAGGAAAACACAAGACACAAGGTAGTATAGAAAGTATGTACAGGAAAATTTGTAAGGAAATTATAAGTATACACCAGAAGGAGGAAGCAAAAAGAGCAACCGAGAAAGAGAATGACTCTTCAAGTGAAGAGGTAGACAGCGAGAATCCCGCCAGAATAGCGTATGTAGGTAGAACTAGATTTTCCGACAGACATTCACGTCTAGATTACAAGAAAGTTTTTCCTCCTCCCGTACCAGAACAGTGTTCTCTTGAACAAGTATTCCAGGCCACCGATACAATTCTGAAATTACGAATAGGTTATAGTGAGCTTAGTACCATGCATGAACAAGAACTAGCCCGATCAGCAGTCCGATGGACTAGTGATTCTGCCACGTTTCCAGACGAAATAGTGGCCCAAACGTTTCTGAAACTGCCCCCAGCCGAGCAGCGTCTGGTGGGTACGTATATGATCCAGCACCTCATTACCCTGTATGAGGATCAGCATTCTGATCCAGGTCCTTTACATGACATACTGAACGAGTTACTCCTAAACAGATGGAAAGGTCTAGGTACCGATCTAATTAGTGTCATTCTAGAACAGCGCCACAAATACAGAACGTTCCTGAATCCACATTTTGTTCCTGTTCCACCCCCAGTAAGGAAATCATTCTACATAGACAGACAGAATCCGTTGCGAGAAGTACATCCAGTTAAGGGAGAGGGGGGTGATCTAGAACGAGTATTTGTTTACACCCCTATCACGAAAATAGAACTTCTAGAAATGAAAAAGTTAATACCCTGTCACGATAAAGATCCAGCAGGGTTCCACCCTGAATTAAAGGACATGCTCCGTATGGGAGAATACACGTATCCGGACATTATTAAAATGTTAAAGGTCCTGTTGCCTGCGGGCATATATGAAAAACTAAAAGAAAAAGAATGGGAGGTGGGAGAGAAAAAGATAGATTGGACTGCATTAGAGACTGAAGATAACACACGAGTTCCAGGTACCGGTCTTGGGGATAAAGCTAAAGCATTGCCCGAGTTACTGATACAAGTCTTGCCAAGATTACTAGCAACGAAAAAGGAAGATTGGGATGCCATCTCAGCCTGTAAACAGAAACAGGACGAAGACACTAGTGATTTTTATTCTAGATTTGAGAAATGTTTCATTATTAATAGTGGTCTGAAAACAAGTAGTGAATCGTATCCACATCTTTTTGTTACCAAACTAGTTGAGAATTCTTTACCGCAAGTTAAAAATAGAGTATTGAAAGTCGAAAGTACCTGGCAAGCAAATACTCCGTCACAAATGCTTCAGATGCTCCAGTATCACCAGAACAGAATTAGGGAGGAGCAAGAACACGAAAGGAGCCGTATGAAAGACACGAAAATGAAAGTACTAGTTGCACAGTCTGTTCCACAAGACAGTCAGAGAGGGGTCCGAATCAAACTAGTCATTCTACAGCTCCCGTTAAGGGGACATGCAATTACTGTAAACAGCCAGGTCATTATATAAACGAATGTACAGTTCTGAAACACAATATAGCTACTGGTAAAACGAAAGAGAGACCACGTCCTCCTAGACAAGAACAAGTTCCGCAGAATGCCCAGACACCACAGAACGCACAACAGACAGTTACCGTACCGCAGCCTATAGCTGCCACACAACACGTTACACAACAGATGTACCAGTACGCACAGTCAGAATATCCAGAATATCAGCAGTATTCATGAAACAGCCTAGAGAGGGAGGTTGGCTTGCCTCTCATCGAGATTCCTGTAGATCAAGAGGGTCCCTATGTACACAGTCAAGTATTAGGGAAAGACAGAAAGTTTCTGATTGATACAGGGGCAAGTAGGACTACCATCAGTCATGACGAGGTTCCAGGGGCTCCACTCTCAGGCTCTAGAAATGTTTCCCTTGGATTTTCAGGAAAGCCTATTGTTAATGAAATATCGAAACCAGTTTCCCTAGAAGTTGGTCCATTGTCCCGAACTACAGACTTGTTACTTACGAAATCATGTCCAGAAAATTTACTAGGCATTAAGACATTGAAAGAATTAGGAGCAGTTATATGCTGTTCCCCAGAAGGAGTACGATTGTTTTTGCGAGATTTTAAAGGTCATTATGTATTACGTAATTTTGATCCAAGATTATTGAATGTACCACAGCATTTATGGGCGCAAGGTCCAACTGATGTAGGTTGTATGCACATTACACCCTATCGTGTCACTCTGAAACCAGGTGTTGTATTGCCACGAATCCGACAGTACAAATTGCCACCTGAGGCTGTAGCAGCCTTATCCAAAATTATTGACGAGCTCATTGCTCAAGGAGTAGTTGTAGAAACTGACTCCAATGTATGTAATTCTCCTATCATTCCGATTCTTAAACGTACTGATCCCAATGCACCTCCGGTTTATCGATTAGTGATTGACCTTCGAGAACTTAATAAATGTATCATATCCCAGTACCCAGTGGTTCCAGATATTTCTTCCCTATTGACTGCCATTGATTCCGAAGCTACGTTCTTTACTGTTATTGATCTCAAGAACGCATTCTTTAGTGTCCCCATTCATCCAGACAGCCAGTTTCTTTTCGGATTCTGTTTAAGTGGAAGGAGCTATAAATTTACACGAGCTCCTCAAGGTTTCACAGAAAGTCCTAGCATTTACAGTCAAGCACTTAAAAGACAACTAGACAATATTCACATGCCAACTGACACTGCCCTGCTCCAGTATGTCGATGATCTATTGATCACAGCCCGTTCTGAACGTGACTGCGAACGTGCGTCACTTACAGTCTTGTATTTCCTGGCCGAGATGGGGCACAAGGTGTCCCCTTCCAAATTGCAATTCTGTGTCCAGCAAGTGGTCTACCTAGGACACTTACTGTCCAAGAGGGGTAGGCAGTTGACACCAGACCGTATCCAGTTAATAGCACATCTTCCACAGCCCAAGACTCAGAAGGAGGTACGAGCTTTTATCGGCCTCACTTCTTACTGCAGACAATGGATTCCTCAGTACGCATATCTAGCCAAGCCACTGATACAGTTAACGACACAGGAGGCAGCCGCATCGACTGTCATCCCTTGGACCCAAGAACATACACTTGTTTTCAATGAGTTAAAGAAAGCTTTATGCCAAGCACCTGTTCTAGCGACACCAAACTACAGTAAGCCTTTTACACTTTTTGTCACTGAACGTGATGGTACTGCATTATCTGTTCCCACACAAGATCAAGCAGGACAATACAAACCCTGTGCTTATTTTTCTAGCACATTAGATCCAGTGGCCCAGGCTCTGCCTGCGTGCCTCAAGTCAGTTGCAGCCACAGCCCTAGCTATCAGACAAAGTGATTCCATAGTGTTAGGACACTCCCTGACAGTACAAGTTCCACACTCTGTGGAAGTTCTTTTGAACCGAACACAGACTCAGCACTTGACAATTGCACGTTTAACAGGTTATGAACTGACACTGTTTCAGCCACACATAGAAATCAGACGCTGCAACATTTTAAATCCCGCTACACTGTTACCTTCAGTTACTTCAAATCCTGCCACACATGACTGTGTGGAAGTTGTTAACACCATGACAAAGCCAAGACAAGACTTGACCGACATTGCATTACCTGACCCCGACCTGACACTTTATGTGGATGGTTCATGTATGAGAACAAATACAGGAGAACTAGTAGCCGCGTATGCAGTGACTACTGAAACTGAAGTTATAGAAACACATCGTATTGACACCCTGTCTGCTCAAGCAGCAGAGCTCATCGCTCTGACTCAAGCCTGCATACGAGCCAAGAACCTGAAAGTAAACATATACACAGATTCACGTTATGCATTCGGAGTCGTACACGACTTTGGAGTGCTCTGGTGAGAAAGAGGTTTTATGACTTCTCATGGAACCAAGATTCAGCATGGCCCCCTCATTCAAGCTCTGTTAGATGCAATACATTTACCGAAAGCTATCGCTATCATGAAGTGCAAGGCACATACGAAAGTTACTGACATCATTTCCCAAGGTAACGATCTAGCAGATCGAACAGCCAAGCTTACAGCTCAGACTCCAGACATTCCAGTTAACACGAAACAGACAGACATTCCAGACCAGACAACTTGTATGACAGTTAAGGACCCTACACAAGACGTACTAGATATACAGTCACATGCTACTCCCGACGAAATCAAGAAATGGTCTGAACAAGGAGGGGTCCAGACAGATCAAGGATGGTTGACGAAGGGAAAAGCCACATGGTTTCTCCCCGACTCTATGGTTCAAGTCATTATTAACACCGCACATAGTCCAGCACACTTAGGAGAAAAAGCCATGATAGACAGTATTCAGAACCTCTGGTTTAACAAGCATTTACGAGCAGCAGCCAAGCAGAAAGTGCGTACCTGCATGATCTGTTGTCAGTTCAATCCAGGTAAAGGTGTCCCGGTGGAACAAGGTGGATTCCATCCTCCTGACCACCCTTTTGAAGTCTTCCAGATGGATTATATTCAGATGGATCGATGTCGAGGTTTCAAGTATGTCCTCGTAGTTGTATGCGCTTTGTCCAGATGGACAGAAGCATATCCAGTCCCAGATTACACTGCCGCGACCACTGCCAGGCAGTTGGTTCGTGAGTATTTCCCCCGCTATGGTTTACCTAGGGTCGTGTATTCAGATAACGGCCAGCCATTCTCATCCGAACTCATGAAACAAGTATCCCTTCTGTTAGGGTACCAGTGGAAGTTCCACTGTGTACGACATCCTGAAGCAGCTGGTCTCGTCGAGAGACATAATCAGACCCTGAAAATCCGCATTGCCAAGGTATGCGCAGAGAAAGGCGTAGATTGGATAGTGGCACTGCCAGTCGCCCTTTTTTACATGAGAATGGTCGCACACTCCCGTTCAGGTCTCTCACCTTTCGAGGTAGTTTTCGGTCGTCCCCCAAACATGTGGGGTACACCTAGACCACGTACAATAACTGATGTTGACAGTAATATGCTGACAGATTACCTGGCTTCCTTGATGTCTGCACTACTCTCTTGTCGTTCACAGGTTGCCGCTGCTTTTCCAGACAACACTCAAGTGAAACCGCACGAGGTCATACCAGGCGACCTCGTTCTGATTCGTAATTTTGATCGTTCAAGTCCGCTGGAGCCCCGCTGGAAAGAACCAAAGCTCGTTCTGATGACAACAAGGACTGCAATCAAGGTCGAGGGCCGAAAAGGCTGGTTGCATTCCAGTCACGTGAAGCGATTTCATGGACTCCCTCCAAAAACTTTTTTCAAAGACTGCCCAGTTCTCAAGGACTGCCCAGATACTGACTCTAAACTTCCCCTGTCAGAGAAAACTCCACAGCAGGAGTATAAAGAAAAGTTAAGGTCTAGTAAGTCAGCCAGTTTAATTGTCTAAGTCCCTCTCGGGTGAAACGGTTAGACAGGTTCCTGACATGTATGAGATAGACCCACACAGTGAGAGAGTTAGTGAAAACTCTAAGAGAATACGTTATTGTAAGAATCTTCGAAGTCGATGCATTGTTACTCTATTATTCATGTTATTTCTGAGTCTTATGGTTTCCTGCATAAGTTATGCCTTACATCTATGTTTTCCTATTAATTCACATGTACATTTGTCTTCTAATGTTACAGTAGAGCACACATTTAGTGAACTGCCTCCTCACGAGTTATCCTATCGTCTTGCCATGCGCAACAATACTTTTATCCGAATGTTACACTATTCACACCAGACTAGCAATGCCACTAATTGTTGGGTGTGTGGTCGACTCCCCCCTTTCCAGACACCGAAGGGAGTTCTGCCACTCTTTCCCTATCCGTTTTCACACAATGGTTCGTGTGGAGCATGGTCCGCGTTAACGTCATCATCAAATGATATGTCCCTTCTGAATAGAACATGTTTCCCAGACAAGGAAGGTCTTTCCCATAGAACAGGGTTAGATCTAGAAAATGAAGTATATGATCTAGGTAATTATTCCTCAAATTTCATGGTTTTGAATGTTCAGTCCAAGACTACTCCAGATTTGCCTGCTATTACAGTCCTACCAGTGAAAGGCGAATTATGTGTCAGAAAGAATGGTTCAGTACATATAGGACATAGTGATTGTACTACTGTGGTCGAGTATAGTGACAGTGGGAAATCTACTTTCAAAGCCTCACGTCATTCGTATTTTGTATGTGGTCAGACCGCATATGTTCGTCTGCCTCTCGATTGGGATGGAACATGTTATATTGCCTTCCTACTGCCACCAGTTTTTCTAGCCCCATCCGATTATCACAGAAATACACATCTAGTACACGTTAGACATAGAAGGGAGATCGAGTCCCCCATTGTCGATCAAACTGAAACTGCATTAGAACAGTATACAGACTTCAATAAAGGTTTCTTTTTCTTCATAGGTCCTGTCCAGAATAGTAAGCTAATACGTAGGCTAACCAGAACCCTTGAAGCAGTAGTGAATGAGACTACTTCCGCTCTAGGTAACTTAACTGAAGAACAATCTGCTATGAGATTTGTCGTGCTCCAAAATCGTCTCGTCCTTGACGTCATACTGGCCGATAGGGGCGGAGCTTGTAGAGTCATCGGATCTAGTTGCTGCATTTTCATTCCTAATAATGCACCGTCTGTATATTCAGCTATAACCAGACTTCACAAGATAGCCCATCAGTTACACCAGAATCCAGGCACCTGGACATGGTCCGGTTGGCTCTGGAGTATAATATCTGCCTGGGGATGGAAAGTATTGTCATTCCTGGGTATAGCAGTAATGATCATATTCAGTTGCTGTCTTTGTTTATAATGTGGCCCTGCGATTTGCGGCTTATGCGCTACATCTTGTATTCCTAGTCCTAAGTCCCGTTCCAAGAAGATTCGAGATGAGCAAATGATGCTCTATGAACAGATAGATGGTATCATGAATATTGATGTTTCCTGAAGGAAACGTAGGGCACAAGGAGGGAATGAGGAAAATTGAATTTTGCCTTGTCATGTGTGCCTACGTGTTCCCCATCCTATGTTATATGTGCATGATCGATATGCATATATGTCCCCCTATGACCGAATAAAGACGCACTTATAGTTGTGTCCAACTTTAGTATGCCAGTTTCCAGTTCTCGTGAAAGCAACGAGTATTAGGCCTATGTTGCCCACGTTTTACATTATGCACGTTAATTCCCCGTTACTAGGCCTCAAAGGGCCTGAACACCAGATTCAAGCTCCGGTCTCCTGAACCCACTCCGAGGAGCGATGCAGCCCCTCCCGCATCCCTGACCCTTCGCTTACTTCCTGCCGCGCAGCGCGGTGCCCGGCCGGGCTCTGCCTGCCTGTCTGCCAAGAATATGTTATGCCTCTAGTTATCAGTTCAGCTCTCCGTCTTCACATTCCTAAGCTAGCGAACCGCATAAACATCTCCAGCTATAGTCTAGTCTTTCTGTCTCCATGCAAGAGAATTACTGAATTAATATTCCATAGAAGATTCATAGCAACACGCAATACATGAGGAATATATGCATGCACCAGTCTTAGTGTCAAGTAGCCTTTCCCCTGATGACTTTTAGATTCTATCAACATGTACTCCAAACACCAGATACCAGATATGCTATAGGTACATGTCGTCCTGACATCGCAGACTTTAGTCTCCTCTTCTAGTGCAGAAGTCAGAGCCCCCAGTTCTCCCTAGTTACACGTCATGGCCTGTTTGCGCGCACCACTAGGTTAAAGGTTCCAGCTGCCCAGGTAGCCCCCTCCATGTATCCACCCATTATGACACTTCTGTGACGTCTTCATCACATGTCTACGTACACGCCTTCTTTGTACGCCCATTTTGTTCTTATCTTACGTTTGTCACTTGTTACGCCTACTGTATTCAATGCAATTGTAATGTTTTCCTATATATACTATGTAATGTTGATGAAACGTTGCAGCTGCCATTCCATGCCATTCTATTTCAGGCTGTTCCGATCCTGTCCCTTCCCTTGTGCCTGATTAAAGCCTGTTCGACTCAGATACCCCGGATCCTGCCTCTTATTTATTGAGCTATCTGTTTTATTTAATGTATTCAAAAATAGTACCGGTAATTAATTATTTATTTACCACAATATGCTCCTGTCTTCTTTTAGTAATTAATACAATGTGATCACCGATTGGTGCATTACAACCCTTGCACTTTCTTTTTGCCAAAGGGATCAACGCCCCTTTCCTTGGAAATTATTGTCCCTTTGATTTTGTTACCTTTTTATTTTACTTAGTTTTAGAACTGCTGGTTCATGTTGACAACCAGTTATTCTTTTGTTCATGGTTTGTTCTTGGAAGGTATCCTGCAGTAATTGGTATTCCCACTGCTTCATTGTTGAATCTCTCCATTAGTTATTTTTTTAGGAGGTTCTCTTGTGCCACTGACTTTTTATTCCTTATTTCGTGAACGCCTTTAGGAGAGAATTTCCTGGTTTCATTGGTACATATTTTTCTCGAATATTATTGAGTTTGTTTTAGAGAGAATGTGGCTACAACAGTAATGAGGATGGAAGGAGAATGACCAGTGTCCTTATTCGTTTGTTAGAGGGCACACATATTTATGTGTTCCTCTTTATTAAGACTCATAGACAGACTAATATATTATTGACCAGTTCACATCTTTGTCGTGGTTTTTCTCATAGAAGTGTGCTGTCAGTTTAGTTGATATCTAATGGTGCTTCTGTGCTCACTTATGTAGATTTCGGTGTTTCTTGTTGTCATTCCTATGTAGCGATGGCCACATGGACAGGTAATTATATACATGACATTATTGCTATTTCAATTTGTGTGTATCCCCTGTTTCCAGGGGTGAGAAGACCAAGGCTGAATGTATTAGATTGTGTTGTAAGGGGGCATACCAAGCAGTTCCCATAAGGGAAATGTCCTGTAACTGGAGGGAGATCTCAAAGCGTGGTTTGGAGTTCAGAATTTCTCTGCCATGTGTTGCTGTGTACCAGTCTATCTCTTATGCTTCTATTCCTTTTAAACAAAAAGAGCGGTTTGTCGAAGGTCAGTTGATTGAAGGTGAGGATCCACTAGTGTTATGCAGAATCCTTTTACAACTCTTAGAATTAAGAGTTGTAAGTGCTCACGAATATGAGGGAGTGGTTATCCTGTTTAATGTTGGTTTCCAGAAGGACATCTCTGGGGAAGCTATGTGCTCTCTTCTGTGCTTTGGCAAAAATCCTTTCTGGGTATTTTTTTTCTTCCAGTTTCATAGACAGTTGTTTGGCTTCATTCTTGTAATCAAAAAAGCTTGGAACAATTTCGCGTGATACGTAAAAACTGGCCCGCCGGTAAATTCTCTGTAAGAGCACGGGACGGACACTGTTGAAGTGTAACAAGCTGTTACGATCAGTAGGCTTAGTGTACAGTGAGCTTCTAGGCGTTGCATCTTTCGTCGTGGTGTTTACATGTAGACAGAATACCATACCTGGGTTCTGTTGGTTGTCATAGTAAAGCTCAGGAATGGATTTCTTTCATTCAGCCAACCATTGAAGTGTTCAGTGGTGGTATATCATCCCCATGTCAGATGACCAGGATGCCGTCTATGTTTCGCCACCACAGCCATATCTGATCATTGAATTGATCGCAGGCAGGCAATACTTTGAGCAAACATGCTCCCCATGTAAGTGTCATGGTGTTGTAAATTGATCCGATCTTCAAATGCTAAGACATTTTCAGTCAATGTCAATTCTGCCAATGTAATTATCCACTGAATTGGGGCAGCTCAAGTCCCTCTTGCAGTAGGTCGCTAATCACTCGTAGGCTCTGGCCCTCTGGGATACTCGTATAGAGTGCTACAACATGAAGACACATCAATGTTTCAGTGATGGGGTCATATTCTTTCTCTTTGAGTAGGTTCAGCAGACGTGTTGTGTCCTTAATGTAGCATCTTGTATGTGTTACGAGGGGTCTCCAGGACCAGTACATGTATTACGACAGAGATTCAGGCACAGAACCTATGCCCAACAGTATAGGTCTGCCTGGTGGGGGGATCCAACCCTTGTGAAATTTTGGGAATGTATAAAACTTGGCCATCCTAGGTTCATTAGCGATGAGGAAGTCTTGTTAATTTATAGTGATCCACCCATTGTCCATGGCCTCTCCTACTGGTTGGTTGATTGTTTCCTATAGTCGAATACAGATCACATTACCCACATGACTGACATTGCTCAATTTTGGTGTAGGAATCAGTCCCTGTCCACAGTAAACATCAAAGTGTGGCAGAGATCCCTATTGTGCTGCTGTCAAACTCTTCTCTGGAATTTGAACAGCCAGTTCATAGCTCAAATAGAATGCCCATCGGAAAGCAACTCTCCAGACAAACACAAAGAGAGCCGGGCTATCAAGTGACAGTTCAGAAAGTGTTGCTTACAAATGACATTGAGGGACGCTGGATGTGTGCCAGGCCAGGAAAGCACTGTATATGTTGCCACCTGAGATACCATTTACTGGACCGTAAAGGAAGTAAGCAGCTTTGTGTTTACTAGCTTTTGAAATCACACAGGCAAACTTGGTAAAATGAATGTTCTTTAAAGTTCAAGGAAGTCTTTTTATTTCTCTTCTTTGGCAAGTATATGGAGGCACTAAGAAATAAGATACAATCTGATCCATAATAGCAATAATGATTTGGAACGTTAACTGGTAGACAACTGGGCTAATGGCCAAGTGTTTCATGAGCCTGTGTCAGCATCAAAGAGCACACAGGCACTGAAAAATTAGCCTGGCACTAGTTGTGATCCACACCTAGAATACCCTACATTCTATTCTTTCTTTTTTATATTCTGTTCACTCATGTGAGAAATTGGGTTATTGGTTGAGTTAGTTGGAAACCCGACCCAGGCCCCAACCAAAATCCTTGTCAGGGTGAACCACAACTAACCTGTGCTTAACCCTCTAGTAGCTTGGCACAAAGCAGTCAGGCTTAACTTAGAGACAATGTGTAAAGCATTTATGCAGCTCACAAAAAGTAATAAAATGAAAGCAGAGCACAAGAATAATGCAAAATAATTTTGAAAAATAGACTATATTTTAATAAATGAAATAATACCAGAACAATAACATTTCAATCAGTAGAACCGAAGATATTAAAATTTAAGGTTTTAGTGAAAATAGCCCTAAAATCACAAAGCGCCACACCGCGCTCATCTATTCACGGTAGACAAGTTTAAAGTCACAAGTTCAGGGCGACCTCAGTGGAGTGCGGATCAGATACAGGGACCAGTTTAGCTGTGCTGAAAATGTACCTTCTGAATTTGGCATGAGGAGTTCCATTCATGTTGGAGGGGGCCACAAGGAGTAGGCTGAGCATCATGGACAGTAGTTCCTGTAGCAAGAAGAGCAGCGCGGGTGTCACAGGCGTCCGTTGCTGTAGCGCAAAGTACCAGTCGAGTATCGCAAATAGTTATTACTTTAACTTTGCGTTGCCAGTTGTAGCAACCTGTTATTACTCTAACACGAAGAGCAGGTTTGTATTACATAAAGTGCCCCGGTGGTGCAGCCGCCTTTGTGCAGACACTTGTGCGGCCCCTTCTGTAATACCAATAGCGCTGGCGTACATAAAAAGCTAGCACTATCTTCAAGGGGGCAATCCCTCATATGCATGGGGGCGTGCCCCAAGCAAATGAGGGAATCCCTTTGCCTCTGCGCCTTCGACGTCTGTAATGTAACTCACAGTGCACTGCCTGAAAGGTGGCGCACTATCAGTGCACCTCCTGAGAGCAGCCCTCTGCAGGGGGTAAATGGGGTCAGAGACTGCATCCGCCTGCAAGGGGATCTCTATCCCCTTTCAGAAGTGCTGGCAGGTTGCCGCCTGCACACTGAAACACGGAGCGGCTTCAAAGTATGTGAATGCGCTGCCCCCAGGGCAGCACGAGTTTGCAGCTGCCCTGGGGTCAGCGCATTCACCATAATGCGGCACACTTTCCTTCATTGCACTTGGCACAACTTTTTAAAGGTGCCCATGGCGCAATGAAGGAAATAGGGTCGCATGTGTAATGCGGACCCAGAACTTCGCAATGGGGGTCGTCACAGGCGTAGAGCGGCCCATTCATGGTTACAGGGAGCCTAAACCACAGGAATTTGGTGCTGTGCTGTAGGTACCAGTTGAAAGACCAGGTCTTGCGTCTTGCTTGAAGTGGTTCAGTATAATTGAAGTGGGGAGTTGGCAGCATGGTGGGAGAAGGAGCATTCTAAGGAGTGGAGTAGCTGCGGCAAATATGTGGTGTCTGAGCGAGGGCGATGTGTGCAGAGAAGTGGTTTCTGTATGGTGGGTGGAAGATCAGGCAGTCGTTCATGTAGTTGGGTCCTTGGAGGGCCTTGTAGGCATGGGCCAGGAGCTGGCATCTCTTCTGGACAGGAAGCCAATGGAGGTCCTCCAGGTGCTTGGTGATGTGCATCCTCTTCGGCACGTTGATGATCAGTCTGGCTTCTGTGTCCGGGGTTGTCTGGAGTATTCGCATGAGCTCGGTGGAGGTGCCGGCATAGAGTGCGTTGCTGTAGTCGAGCCAGCTGGTGATGAGGTACTGCATCACAGTTTTTCTTGTGCTGATGGGAAGCCATTTGAAGATTTTGCAGAGCCAATGTATCGCGTGGAAGAAGGCTGAGGCAATGGCATTGACCTGCCGTTTCATAGAGAGTTCGCTGTCCAGAATGATGCCAAGCTTGTGGGCGTGGTCTTTCAGCATGTAGGTAGGTCTGAGCTGTGCTGGACACCAGGAGTCATTCCAAAGGGTGGTGTGTCTGCTGTAGATCATAACTTCCATTTTGTCCATGTTGAGTTTCAGTCAGTTGTCTTTTAGCCATGTCGCCACGTTCTTCATGCAGTTGTGGAAGATGATCTTTGTCAAGGTGGGGTTCGCTGAGAGTGAGAGGACCAGTTGAGCTTCGTCAGGGTAGGCAATGATGTTGATGTTGTGCTATCTGATGATGTCTACGAGTGGTGCCATGTAGATGTTGAAGAGGATAGGGTGTGTCCCTGTAGCTCAGGCATGAGATCAGCCAACTGACCCATAGAGTCATTTTGGTTCTACTGGGATGAAAGCAAGCAGGTCCAGTTTTTCTTCTCAGTCAGCAAGGCTGTCCGTCAAGAAGCACGGCAGTCCTCTGGCAGCAGGGCAGTCTTGCACAGTTCCAGGAATGTTCGTATCAGTGACTTGTAGTGAGGTTCATCATGGCCCATGCACAAAAGCTTCCATTTTATAAGTTCACATTTACACTTGGCATCTTTTTTGACAGTTACTTTTTACATGCTTCATACGCAGATGATAACGTACTCAGAAAGTGCTGTTCTTGCAAGCACATTTCTTTGCAAACATTCTATCATGACACTTTACATCCTGTTAAAGGGTAAAGTACACTGAGCACGTTGCCTTTGTATTTTGTTGTCCATTTGAAGACAGCTCTGAATTGAAAAGACATATAATAACACTAGCAAAGGGTCTCAGACACTGAGTGAAAGGAACTGGTTTTGATGATATAAACTGCTTCTGAGCTTCAATCGCCAGAAGAGGACTTCCATGAATTATCCTGGATGTTTGCCTGTGACTGATTTCCAGCCCTGCTGACTTCCATCACTATCCTGCAGAGGACGGTAGCCTGTTCTCCACAAGACTGGTTTCAAGCTACATCACACACTGGTAAATAGGGAGTTAGGCTGTTCCAAGAGATCTGACAGAAAGCACTTCTTACTATGCTCCCTATAGTATAGTTAATGTTAGGTAGGATTCTTATGAAATATATTCATATAATCACTGCAAAATTGGGGGTGTAGCTATCAAGGTCTAGATGGCGAATGCACTCTAGGGAGGCTCCGCACACCTACCCTGTAATCTGCCAATAATCCTGGCCATTACCAGGCATCTGAAACCCTAATCTACCCCACTCTACTCCCATAGCCGCCCTATTTCTTCTGATACCTCTGACGGGACGTTTGGAGTCCCGGAGCAGGAAATACAGTGTGGGCCTGGTTACAGCCTTCGCCCGGACGGAGATCGACTGGGAGTGGCTGCTGTAACTGGACCTTCTGAGGTTGTCGAGCTGCATCGGCCTGTGACCCCCAGCTGAAAAACCTCCCCTTGGAATACATGATTCAATGGCCCACCAGAGAGAGGTGGAGCATAAGTGCTACTGTGGTGCACCTATTGGGCCCGCTAGGGTGGAGAGACTCCTACTCTTGGTGAACATGCAAACTACTGCACTTGAGCCGGGAAACTATTGCGCAATGGTGCTACCACTTTCCCCTTGGAGCATGGTGGCTTCAGGAAGCCCGGAGGTCTTAAGGGGCCCGATTCACAGAATGAACTTAAGACTCAATCTTAAACTTACTACTATTTTGGTATTCACAGAATGCACTTACTACTTTTGGCATTCACAGAATGCACTTACTACTTTTGGTATTCACAGAATGAACTTACTACTTTTGGTATTCACAGAAGTTAGGATTTTGTCTTAAGTTTGTCTTAAGTCCGTCTTAAGTTTGTCTTAAGTCTGTCTTAAGTCTGTTTTAAGACTAACTTAAGACAAAATCCTAACTTCTGTGAATACCAAAAGTAGTAAATTGATTCTGTGAATGCCGAAAGAAGTAAGTTCATTCTGTGAATGCCAAACGTAGTAAGTGCATTCTGTGAATACCAAAATAGTAGTAAGTTTAGGATTGAGTCTTAAGTTCATTCTGTGAATCGGGCTCATGGAGTCTAGGTTCAGCTGCGAAGAGCGGGTCAAGCTGCTGAAGTGGGACTATACTGCGGGGACTGTGGCTCCTATCCAGCCACACGTCACCCCTCTGCACCAGAGATCCAGAGCCACTTTCTAGGGGCTGCTAAACAGCGTACCATAATCACTGCAGCCGGTGGCGCGAAATCTGTGGGACTCGGATCGGGCCTAAGCCCCTCTGCCAGCGACAGTACATTCTCTTGTGGGAGGGGACTGACAGTAGAAACACACTCAGGACCTCTCTTGTTGCTTTGGTCCATCCCAATCCGCGCTCAGTGCTGCCCCTTCAGGCAGTGGGGACTGGGGGCCGGATTGGGCCTAGCCTCTGCCGTCTACCGCCGCCTTTACAAGTCGCCAAAATGTTCTAATGAGGACACGGTCCAGTTCCATGGTAAGGTTAAGATGGTATTTATTCAGATAGTAGGTTCAAGATAAAGATAAAGTGAGCCCCACCAGGAGCAGCCTTACTCCTGCTCAGCCTATTCTACCTACTGACAAGCTCCACCCATCAACACTCCACAGCATCATCCACACCAACATTCCATACCACACTCACACTGGCTGAGCAGCAGGTACAACACATACATTAAAATGTTGACCTGGAATGTGCACAGTATCCCAGCGTGTCCATATGCTATTTACACTTACCCTAAACACCAATCTGTGCATTTTGCGCTGCTGCAAGAGTCCCACTTAATGCACCAAGAAGCAACAAAACTTCAGCTGCTTTGGTGTGGGCAAGTCTTCATCACTGATTTCCCCTTCTTCACCCGTGGAGCATTGCTATGGGTCAAACAAAGTGTTCCGTCTATGGCAGACGAGGTTGTCACAGACCCCGAAGGCAGGTATGTCCTCATTTGGCCGACTGGATAGTTTGGCATATGCTGCTTAGCAGCATCTATGCCCCAAATACAGACCATTTAACGTTCTTGCATACACTCTCAGAGATGATATCCTACTGGAATGCGGTTCTGTGGCTGCTTGGGTCTGATTTCATTAGCGTGCTTGATATTAACCTAGACACCTCTTTTCATCCACTGCCCTGCACAACTCCCTCCTCTAATGCCAGGGCGCCTAATCGATGGCTACAGAATTGGGACCTCACTGACATCTGGGGCAGTCTCAAAGCTTCCGCCAAGGTGTGCTCCTTCTATTCGGCACCGCACTCTCTGCACGTTAGGATCGATAGTCTGGTAGGCAAACTCACCCAGCATTTCACCCACATTGACAATCCGGGCCACCCCAACTCGGCTCATAATCCCCAATATCTGCAGTTCACCTGGGACATGGGAACCTCTTCAATATCCAATTGGACCAAAAACTAGCAGCCCTGGAAGACACGCCTTTATGTTCCTCCATTGGCACAGCCATTGAGGAGTACTTTGAACTCAATAATGACACCACAGATGCAAGATCAACAGAATGGGATGCATTTAATGTGCCATTGCAATGACACTGTCTGGGACTGCACTGGAACATACATTGCCATCTAGACTTTGACATATTGTGCATCAAACGCAAGCTTCTGCACTTGGAAAGTAAAGCTGTAGGTGACCATGTTGGCAGGCGTTACTTGGCAGAAGCACATCACGAACGTGCAGCTCCCCTACAACAATTAAGATGCCATAAGTATGCTGCTCACTCAGCCAAAACTCATGCTGTGGCTGATAGAGCTGGTTCTCTCCTTGCATGTTTGATATGTCAAGATCGTCCCAGTTGTCCTATCATGACATTGCAGTCTGCCGCTATTACACCTTTTGGGATAAGGGAGTCAATATGGACCTTAGCGACCAGTAAAACCCTAGACCTGCTGGTTTACCTGTGGAATTTTATGAGGCTTATGCTTCGTTGCTGGTCCCCCATTTTAAATCCCTTCATGAGGAGGCTCTGACAGCCTCCTGCCTTTCAAACTGTCTTTGGGAGGTGCTCCTCAGCCTGCTGCTGATCCCAGACAAAGACCCTGAGGCCCAGGGTTCCTACAGGTCCCTTGCATTGCTCAACATTAACTACAAGAATTTGGTGATAATCCCTGTTGATCGATTGGCACCTTTAGTCCCAAACTTAGTACACTTGGATCAAAACGAGTTTGTCCGAGCCCATACCACTTTGCTTAACCTAGAGCGGTATTTTTGTATTCTAGAATATGCCCCAGTCTCATGGCCCAGTGCAGTCCTAGATTTGGAGAGGTCCTTTGACTCCCTGGAGTAGCTCTTTCTGTTTGCAGTGCTGCCCCATTATGGCTTTGGCGATAGATTCCTTAAGCGTATGCGCTTGCTGTTTACTTTGCTATCGGCCAGTGTGAAGACAGGTGCTCTTATATCTGACCCAATCCATATAGGAAGGGCATGTGTCAGATATTCCCCTCTCCCAGTTGCTCTTTTCCCTAGCAGTGGAGCCTCTGGTGGCTCACCTTCATGCGCGGTTAGTGAATGGGGTACACCACTGAGAGAGGGCATCCACCATGTTTCCCAATATGCAGATGACCTGATTATTTACCTAAGAGACATTTCTTCTATTCCTACTGGGATCGCCTATCCTCTTCTCAGTTTGCTGATCTCTCTGGCCTGAAAGTCAGTGAGCTCAATCTTGTCTTTCCCATTGTCCTTGATCATACCTCACCTAGGCCTAGCCCTTGCTTTAACCTCTCTTACCTGGCAGCCCACCACATTTAGGTATTTAGCAATCCAAATGTATCTTTCGTCCATGAATTTATTTAATGGAGACTTGACTATGCGCAGTCAGAATAAAATTTATTCGATTTCAAAACATGTTCAAATCATAAAAGTCACAGTTTAAACATTCATTATTATTAATAATACATTCGACAAAATTGCCTAGGCAGATTATATTTTAAACCATTTCCATCGGATTTTTATCAATCTAAAAAATGATAATACACAATTTTACACAGTTATGCTCTTTCTTTTCCTTATTATGCTGTTCAGGAATCCAGTCATGATGGACGTACAGTATGCGTTTTCCAGTGATTGCAAATATAAAAAGGCCGGACGGCACTGCCTCCATCCCTCTTGCTTTAAAAATGGCAAAATACATCTAATTCTTTCATTACAATACATTTTACAGAAAAGAATCACATGTATAGTAGATTGATTTTAAATATTATCGCATGGACAGTAACAGAGATTTCTAGAGCAATCATTGACAACTGCAAAGCTGACCAAACGATGTAAGCAATCAAACCTAAACCTTGTAAGAATGTAAAATCCTCCTATGCACCTGATCAGATATGGCTGTATACGGTAGGTTACTAAAGTCAATTGGTGCTGAACCACCATACGTTTGTTCATTTCCTCTGCAGCTCTTAATTACTTTGTGTGTCATACATAGTAGTTTAAAATCTTTCCTTGAAATGGAATTCATAGTTTCAGGAGAGCAATAAAATTCGTAATGATTGATATCTATTAACATTTCCTGATATAATTCATCCAGCCTACCCTGGAGACATAATCCAGTTTCATTGTATCCCCAATAATGTCTCTGTTCAGTCTTGTGCTGGTAGATGTCTTTTGCCTAGCTTATTTGCAAAATTAATCACTGCCATAACTAATTTCCTGAAAAGGAGGCATCGACTCTTGATTGCCGCGCCCCACAAACAGTTACGTTCAAATACGACACCTAGATAGGTGAACGTATTGGTAGAATCTATCCTATCTTTCCCAACTGATACACTACTACATTTACTCTTCCCCTGTCATTACAAAAGTGTTTTTAACATTTAATTTTAATCCAAGGCTGTCCATAAAACTGATGTACATGTCGAGGGCTCGCTGTATGCCCATTTGTGTTCTGGCCATAAGCACCGCGTCATCCGCGTAGAAAAGAGACACTATTGGCTTGTTGTTAATTTGAGGGGGGTCTCTCGCCCTGGCCACCAGTTTCTCCTGTAAGGCATTGGTATGTAAGGAGAATAGGAACGGGGCCAGGATGCAACCTTGCCTCAACACCCTCTCCACGCGGGATGGCACCGTGCATTCTCCCTTTAGTCCAAACCTCACCTTGGCACCAGCCCCCAAGTATAGTTGTTTTAGGAATTGTACCAGTGCTAGGTCCACCTTTAAATCCGTCAAAATTTGCCACAGTCTGATTTGAATGACGCAGTCAAATGCGCCGTGAGGTCTACGAAAGCTACATATCATTTCTCAGCCTTAGCTTGTATGTACTTCCTCATTACTAAACTTAAATTTAAAACCTGTTCGTTGTTCCCAAGCCCCCGTCTAAAACCATATTGGTCTGCACTCAGTATGTTGTTACCTTCAGCCCATATTTGTAGTCTGTTTAAGACAATCCTGCCTGCTTCCTTCACCAAAGCATCTAAAAGAGATATTGGTCGGTAGCAGGCAGGATCATTCCGATCACCCTTTTTATAGATCGGAATGATCACAGATACCGACCATGTCCTGATAAAACCGCTTGCACAGCAAGCTTCAAGGACCCTAGTCAACAACGGGGACCATAAAGATGGAATAGGCTTAAATAAATCCATCAGGACCCCATCGAGACCCAGAGCCTTGCCTCCTTTACTGGCGTTAACGGCTGCACACACCTCCTCGTGTGTTATGTGTAGTTCAATTGGGATGAAGTCATCAAAGCCTTCCCCACAAGGGGATTCAGATGTTAAATTATTTTCTTCCATCCCCCTAAAACTATAAACATTCGCAAAAAAATCAATCCATGATTTTTCATCGATTGCCACCTCTATCTTTGCTCCAGCTCCACTGGAAAAAAACGGGGCATTTACTGCCTGCCAAAACGAGGTACAGTCCCTACGTAAGGATGCTTCCTAAAGAGCATCCCAAGCTTGGTCTTTTAGTTCTTTCATTCGTATGTTTCTGGAAAGGTTGTATGCCCTCCTGCATTCTCTAATTTCCCTCTGATCTCTTACAGTTCTATGAAGTGCAGTTTTAAGTCTTGTGTAAGACCTAGTACAGTTTGAATCAAACCAGCCATTTTCCTTTGTGGAGCCACCCTTTATCTTCGATGTAAGCGAATCTTGAACCACAGTGGTAATTTGAGCAAAAGCCCTTAATGTGTCATCAGGAGTAGTGTTTTCCTTTAAGCATTCTACTATGTGATCATATGATTTAGTGATGATCTTTTTATTCAGCTCCTCTGGGTCCTTCATGCCCCATCGGAGGGAATAACCATTTTGGCGAGATAGGGCAATATTATGTGTCCATGCCAAGCTATTATAGTAAGCCCCCCGCTTGGGGATGGTTAGCTTAATACTAAGGGGCAAATGGTCACTCAGGACGTTGGGGTGAATTTCAAAATTTCCAAACCAAGTAGCATAGCGAGTTGGAATTACTATAAAATCAATTGTGGATTTACAGCCTGTGCCGATAAATGTGTAATCAAAATCCACTGATGGAGAGCACATCATGTTAGCAAAACCCAGTACATCCGCAGTCACATCGCTGAGTGGCCAGATTGCCCTTTGGAAGATGTTACCCTTGTTGGTGGTGGGCAGGGTGGCTCTGCTCAAGATGGTTGCGCTACCTCGCCTCTTGTACTATTTTGTTAATCTACCCTTATATATACACGTGTCTTTCTTCTGTTCTTTTGAGGGTGTGATCAAGGACTTCATTTGGAATACCTTCCAATGGTGCATGGCACTCGCAGAGCTTTATCAACCCACAGACGCTGGGGACATACATTGCCTAAGTTTGAATAACAGTACTTAGCATCCCAACTCAGTGGGTGGCACAATGGATTGCTGCTTCTCACTCCTTCTGGTGCCAAGTAATTTACACATGGGACTCAAAGGCCGGACAGGCAAAGAGCATGTGAGCGACCGTTTCTATATGGATCACAAGTGCCGGACACGTGTTGTTACTTGAGGGAGACCACCTAGATGTGAAAGATCTTAAAGACAGTGAGCCTGCCCTCAAATGGAAATACAATTTCCTATCTAGTGGTTTGGTGATGGTATCCCAGTAAGTTTCGAGGGAAGGGATACGTTCTGATTCCAAAAAGATTCCTTTCAAGGAAGCAGAACCAGTGTTACTCAAAACATTAAGGGTAACCATCTCCCAGTACTTTTCTTTTAGGATCTTTTTTGAGCGGAAAGAGACCTCCATTGGGTTCTCTCATAACATGTTCATGTCTATCCCACTAGGATATTTCTAACTCCCCTTAGCCAACCGATATTATGAAAGCAATCAGATTTTATTACATCAAGAAAACACGCAGCGTATGATGACAGTTCAGGTGTTGTCCACAGCCCACGCCAGTATAGAATAGGGCGCAGTTTAGCAACATCCGAAATAGGGTTTCTACCAAGATCCTTTCCCTAATGGCCTTAATGGAGTACTTTGGGGGAGATTAGTAATAATACGCAGGAACTTGTTTTCTGAAATGTTTAGGTTAGATAGGTTCTCGAACCCCCAGAGTTCGACACCGTAGAGCGCAGAACTGACAACTTTTGAATCATAAACTTGGAGAATAGGTCTGATTGGTTTTGTTAGTGACTTTTTATGTTCAGCGCCTAGCGCTCCCGACAGTTGTCGATGCTTTAATGCAGCCATATCGGTTTGATAGTTCCACTTTGGATCCCTCTGTATGCGCACCCCCAAGTATGTGAAAGCTGTAACTTGTTCTAGTGATTGATTGTTCATTAAAATGCTGCCTTTAAATGTTCTGTGCGGGTTAAAAGTCATAAGTTTAATTTTAGTCACATTAACTTCAAGGCCATGAGCAGAGCAGAAATCTTCAAAAATGTATAAAGCTCGCTGGAGGCCACTGGGAGTCTTTGAAATTATTAATGTGTCATCCGCGAACAATAAAATCGGGATTTTTACACCTGCTAAAGTAGGGGCACCCGTATTCACTGGCAACATACGGTCGACTATTCCGTTGATGTACAAAGAAAATAGCGTGGGTGCCATAGCACAACCTTGACGCACCCCTCTCCAGTGTGGGGTACCCCAGGGCTCTTCACTGAGCCCTACACTTTTCAACACATACATGGCCCCCCTGGAAGATGTGGTCTCCCCTTTTGGGATAAAAGCCGTCACATATGCTGACGACACCCAAATGATCGTATCATTCTCACTTGAAGAGGATAAGCTCAAAAATCTACATGACTGTCTAGAAGGAATTCACGCTTGGATGACCACCTCAAGGCTCAAACTCAACGGCTCGAAAACTGAGCTCATGCTGCTGGGAAACAAAATTTCATCCCTTCCCTCTGCCATGTGGCCAGCCTGTTTGGGCCCTATCCCACAACCCAAGACTGAATTAAAAAGTCTGGGTTTCTGGCTTGAATATGACCTATCCCTGAAAACGCAAGCAAAAAAAACAGCTGGCACATGTGTGGGGTTACTGCGTTCCACCAGAAAGATCCTCCCATTACTTCCAGGTCCCTCACAGAAATTGCTAATACAAGGTCTAGTCCTATCAAGACTGGACTATTGCAATGCCCTCTTTTTGGCGGCCCCAGAATCTACGATTAACATCCTTCAAAGAACACAGAATGCTGCGGCCAGGATCCTCACGGGGACCTCCCGTAGAGCTTCAGCCAAACCTGCCCTCAAGGCACTACATTGGCTGCCGATCCGCGAAAGGGTCAAGTTTAAGGCCCTGTGTACCACTCACAAAGCTATGCAAAATCAAGGGCCTTCAATGCTGAAAGCAATGATCTTCCCATATACACCCAACAGGCCCCTACGCTCAGCCCAACACCATTTGGCCACGGTCCACAGAATCAAAAAAGCCAGAACGGGAGGACGCCGCTTCTCGGTCACAGCGGCTACCATCTGGAATGCTCTGCCATCTTATCTTCGTTCTGAAACTAATCTCATGAAATTCAGGAAGCTTCTTAAAACGCATCTGTTTCCTTCATAACTTCTTCCCTACCACCGGCCTTCCCCCCCAGAGGTTCTGCAATCTTCAGCGCTGGGACGCTCACGGGCAGCCATGCGCTATAGAAAACCCAAATTTCATTTCATTTCATTTCTTTCAACTGGAAACTGACTGGTGACCCTACCCTGTCTGCCCCCATCGAATTTTAGCATAGTTGCCCTCATGTAGCCTCATTGTTAGAGTTAACAGCTCCTTGGGGAGACCTAGTTCGTTCAGCTTTGCCCACAGCCTGGAACGGGGGACGAGGTCAAATGCTGCTCTTAGATCGACAAAAGCAGCTTAGAGGCCACCTTTGCCCAGGGTCACTATCTTCCAATGTAGGAGGCTAAAGCGAAACACTTGATCGATGGTGCTACTGTATGTACGAAAGCCTGCTTGGAAAGAGGACAATATGCAACTATCATCAATCCAAACTTGGATTTTGTTCAGGATCAGCTTACCAACTATCTTTTGTATCATGTCTATCGGGCTGATAGGTCTAAAATTCCCTGGGAGGGATTTGTCCCCTTTTTTTTGTAAATGTAATGTAAATTGTAAATTGATACTTGTATAGCGCACTACTCACCCGCAAGGGTCTCAAGGCGCTTGTACGAATACCGCTGTGGAACTGGCTTTCCCTGTGAGGTGTCCACTCCTGGGCACCCCCAAGGTGGAGGCCAGGCATCCTTAGGGGGCCGTTGTGGAGATTAAGCAAGCTGTTGCCCAGAGTTGCAGAGTGGGACTCCATGATTGGAATAGGCACCAAGGCGAGAATTATCAGGTCTGTGGGATTTTGAGCCCAAGACCCGCCGAGGCGGGGAATTGAACCCTGGTCCCGGCTAGACCTCTGCATCAGGGTCTGCCGCTCTAACCATTGAGCCACACTTCTCCAGGGGATTATTTCAGCCCCTTTCCAGGAGTCCGGTATGGGGGCACCCTTGGCCACCAGCAGAATGTATCTACCCCATCTTGCTTTGTCATGGAGGAATACATCGGCGGGAACTCCATCAGGACCCGGCGCTCTGCCTCCTACCGCCGCACCAAGGGCTAAAAAACATTGTTATAATTAAAAGCTTCATCCAGATAAAATGCATAACTGGGTTCTTCCCTTTGTTTCTCAGTTGGGCTGCAGGCATATTGGGGTTTAAAGTGGTTGACCCAATCATCCTGCGAGACATGATTTAGTGCCTGGTCAGGTTGGCCTCCTCTACTCCATTTTATAATGCTCCAGAATAGTTTACTGTTATTCTGAGAGCTGGCTTCTTTGAGGTCCTGCCATCTTTGCTCAAACCATGAGCGTTTGGCTTTATGGATGGCACTTATATATTTTCCCTGGCAGTGTGAACAATATCCATTTCGCCACCCCTAATTGCATTCCCAAAAGAGATTCTTGCCTGCCTGCAATCTTTGTTATACCAGTGGGAGGGTTTCGGGTCAGCTAGTTTCTTGGGTCTAAAGCGTTTGAGAAAATGGGATCTAATGCAAGTAAATCATTTGTCATGTGCCTGTGTTAAAAGCCCCAAGTCCCCTCTAGAGGACAGGATCTGCTCCATCTCTAGTATAGTGCTAACGACATCATTATTGATGTTTTTCAAAATCTCAGGGTTTTCAATTATATGTGACCATTTGAGCCTCATGTCATTGGTGGGGACAACATCCTGGGCATGAGATTCAAACTCCCCAGCGTGCGGTAGCTCAGACTTCCACCACCCATGGGTTACACACAAGGGATTATGGTCACTTTGAAGGCAGTCCCTTACCGCCATATCATCAATTGTATGCCAGAATTTCACACTAGAGAGGATGTAGTCTATCCTACTCTTGCTGTGCCCATTATTAAACGTATAAGCCCACAGCCTATCTTGGGGCATCCTACCATTTAAGGCCCTTAGCCCCTTTTTAAGACAGATTGTATTAATCTGAATGACCACTTCCGTCCAGTTTTTTATTGGGTCAAGTTCTAGTTTTGAGACTCCCCATTGGGCGTCTTCTTCATCAGTAAGATGCCAATCTAAACATGCGAGTAGTTCAAAAGTTGAGTTTAGGTCGCCCGCGATAATAATGTTAGTGTCCATTGAGTAGAGATCGAGGAGGTTGTCTAAAGCTGCTAAAACTTAGGACTTGCCCCCTCAAAATCCCCCCCCCACATAGACATTATAAATATCAATGCTCCCTAGGGGGACTAGATTTACCCTTATTGCCTGGATATCACTGCTCATAGATGGTATTTACTTGATGCGAAGACCTAGCTCTTGTCGGATCCATATGGTTAAGGTACCTGCTGGTCGTCCTTTTGCTCCTTTGGTTGCTGGCACGTAACCATTTAAATAGCCTACACACAATTGAGGTGCCAGAAGCCAGGTCTCTTGGAATAAACAGACATCAAACCCATTACCAAAAGGGAGCCAATCAGGTGTTGTTCATTTTGAGCTCAGACCTACAATGTTCCATGATATAAATGAGCCAGTTGTAGGGGCGGGGCAAATATGCAGTGGATCGTTAGTTTGCCTCAAAGGGTTAGCCATCGACTGGTGCTGGAGATCTGGACCGGGAATATGCAGAACTCGCATTTCAGTGATTTTTACAGATCTTTTTGCAGTATTATAACTAGTGGTATTAAGACTAACAGGCTGGTCTCTATCGATAGTGGCAGCTGGATCATCTTCACTGACAGTACATAGCCCTAGTTCGTGCTCTCCAATCAGTCAGTCAATGCATTCTAACCTGAAGATACCCACCCTACCTGCCATCTGCTGCCCATGGAAATAATTCACCCGACTGCCTTGTAAGGCCCTCCTTAACTGAATGCACGAATACTCAGGGGGGCTAGTTCTAAACTCAAGGGCAAATAGGTTTTCAGCCATCTCCTCACTCTGGAATGTCAATTCAATGCAGTCAGATTGTTCAGTGGTGGAATTGAGCCTAAACGCCTATGCAATGTCTTCCCTAAACACGGATTGGCATCCTCTAACATGGCGTAGCCAATGGATTGCTTTTTTAGTCAGGGATTCTGCACTTTCATGGCTTCTATTTGGGGCTAGTTTAGGAACATTTGTCATGTAGATTTTGTTAGTGTTGCCTGCAATCATGACCCCCCTTCCTTCCCCAGTATTATATTGAGAATTTGCAGGTAGACAGAAGTTCCTTCTCCTATTCGGTGGGGGGCACTCTCAACATTTCCTTCGTAGGAAAACTCTGGCTGTTTGGTATAGCGTGTGGGGCTCTATTTATAGTAGGTGATGATACTATGGGATTTATGTGTTTTGTTACCTCGCTATAAGTATTGCGCAGTACACCTGTATTTGGGGCACCCTATAGTTTTGCCAGGGCACTATTAAGGTTTGATGGAACAGAATTAGTATCTCTCAGGGATAGATTGTCTGGGTTTCGGGCCCCGCCGTCTGGCAGGAGCCCGACCATGGTGGTTAGGTTTTCAATCAGAACCCTCATCGACCCTATCTCGTCCCGCAGTGAGTACACCATCTTCACTAGGTCTTGGAGGGCTAATGTATGATTTGTAGCAAGGGCAGTGCCTTGGAGGGCTGGTAGATGATTTGAAGCAGGATCAATGATTATTTCTAATGATTGATTGGATAGCTGTGTGTTACTCTCCCTCTGGGTGTTTGACAGTATAAAAAACCTGTTTGAACAGGGTACAATGGGTATGCAAATTAGGGGATGGCTACCGTCAATTGATTGGGAGCTACCAGTAATGCCAGCCAAGAGGCTCACCTTCGCTGGGTTCGCTCCACTCACACCACAACTGGCTTTTCTACATTCCTTTTTCGTAACGAACACGCTAGGAATGCAGGATCATTAAGCGAACTTTCTATCCCTAACTCAGCTGCGTTAATGTGGGCCAAATCTCTATCTTGGTGTATACTTGGCTCAGATACTAAGATTTCCTCGTAATCCTCTACTAGAGTATCAATTAGGTCAAGAACACAATTACTAGCAGCATGCTTAGCTATACTTCTGGCCTTTTTCCCTCTACGCGGTCTGCTGGCATTACCAGCATCTGCCCCCCCTCCTCCCCCTTCCATAGATTTTCTTTTACCCATACCAATGAAGCCCCCCTGCTGAAAGAAAAAAAACATATTTCACAGTTGTTAGACCTGTCTGTTTTTTTTGCGTAGTCCCTCCAATTTATTATTTATTTTGTCCCCTTTTTGCCCTCATACCCTTAATAATTTTTGTCCACTGACTTTTTAAAGGTGTTGGCCAAGGGGATAGGTGTTCTTTTGTCCCTCATAGTTTTTCACCTTAGGCCCAGAGGCCTGTTCTGTCAGGAAACTGCTGTAATTCACAAAATGGTGGGCCTTAACTGTTTCCAACTGCCACATCTTAGACAGCCCCATAGGATAACCTTAGGCCTTCCAGAACGTTCTGGACCCTACTGGACCCTGGGTGGATTGTCTATAAAAGGGCAGGGGGTCAGGAAGCCATTTTGTGTTGACCAGAGAGTGGAGGAGTGAGGCAGTGGTGAGAGGAGGAGGACACACTGGGAGCAGTTAGTTTGTCCTTGTGACAGACAGCCACTACAGGGAGACGTTCCCCCTTCAACTCCTGACCAATCCCTCCCAACCGCCTTCTTCTACTGCCAAGATCGATCTATCTGCGGTGGAAGCCCCCCCCCTCTAATCCCTGGCCCCATTGATCCCTGTCGGGACGCTCCTGCTGAGAGACTTCACCCTATTCCCCCAGTGGCGGAGCTTTGCCTACCAGCGTTGTGGAGGAAGTGAATCCAAGCCGGGTGCTGTATTTCCCCGCAGCTGTGAGGGGGAGGCGAGTGTCTGCGAAGCCTTTGTGGCCCTGAGAAGTGAGCGTTCCGCTCTGACAGGGCCTTCTGTGAAGCCAGGTGAGAGGAGAGATTGCGGGCATAGGAGCGGTGACAGGCGGCGCCAGGCGGGAACACTAGTCCCTCGCGCCCGCGCTGCCCCGCTCCGTGACTGAGGAAGCAGAGCCGGTGACGCGAGGCCTGCGGGAGGCGGGGCCGAGAGAGGAGTGTGTCTCAGAGGCGAGTCGCCTCGGTGTACAAGCGGCCTGAGACGCGTGTTGGAAGCGTCAGGGAGACGCGCAGGCCCAGTGAGAGGAGGCGGACCCCTGTGTAGCGTCTCGGAGGGGAGCGGAGAGCTGCTCTTCTGCCCTCGTTCTTTGCCGCTAAGGGAGCCCTCGCCTAGCGCTGTGACGAGGTAGCGTGGCTGCACTGAGGGGATCGGCAGAGAAAGCAAGCCGCCCTCCAGGAGCTCCTCCTTCGATCCTTTTGTTCCTCTCTTTCCCCAGCAGTACTGTTCAGCTGAGAGGGGACCCTCAACGAAGTAAGGAGAGTGGGGGTGTGGGAAACCAGAGAGCAGGGAGTCTCTACTGTCAGCATAGAGTCTCTGACACAGGAGGGGATTTCAAGAAGCCTCACAGATTGCCATCAGGGATTACAGGCTACAGGAATCTAAAGAGCTTTGTAATAAGATGTCAGAGGAGTGATCCTAGCCAATCTACTGGGTGCCATCTTTGGGATTGACTGCTTGGAAGAAACCTACCTTGTGTTTGATCTTGCCAGGGTGCCCCTAGCGTAACTGAAGTTATAGATCTTCCCCACTCTAGTTAATTGCTCAGGAGTTGTACCCTCTTTACTGTAAAGTGTATGGAGCAGCAGGGTATACGTAGAGGAAGTCTTCAGTGTACAGTTGTTCTGCTTCCCCCTCTTTATTGAACTGTAATGTCATGAAATTGTAGAACATAGAAGGTCTATTGTGATTCCTAATGAAGCTGAACATGTATTGAAATTGTGACTTCTACTGAAATTGAATATGTATTGAATTGAACTGTTGATGCCAGTAATGTATTGATTTGGTAATCTGGAAAGTAACAACATCTATTCTCAAAATAAGCTGTAAAATACTAAACTGCATTTCTGAACCAGAGAACAGAATATATATATTATTTTTATAAAGCAGTACTTATTTTCCTATACTTTGGTGTAGTGTTGTTTTTGTGTGCTATTGCGTGGATTTATTATTGGGTGGTTTGCAGCCTTCACACTGTGCCTCTAGAATTGCATGCCTTACCCCTAGGCCAGGCTACCCTAGGTGACCTTACATCCCAGGTTCTAACAACAGTCAACTATACTACTTCGCAGACAGCGACCAGAGTTCCTCCAAATGTTCGGGTTTTACAGACAAGCAGATGGTACCTTTTAAGTCCAAGATGAGCCCACGCCTTTTCTCAAACCCAGCTGATAGACAGAAAACAAAAGAGGGGTGGCCCTGCCCTGGCTCTTCCTGGCGATGATGGGCGCAGGACGGGCCCGCCATTGGCGCGGGCTTTACACAGGCACTGGCTGCGCGCGTCCTGCGTTGCGCTGGAGTCTCGCGCTTTTATGCGCTCAGGTGTGGGCTTGCTCCTCCCTCCTGGGGGGGAGGAGCACTTGGCAGCAGTGACTTGTGGGACAGAGAGTCCCTCCGGTGGCAGACTTCACAGGGTCCCGCACTGCGCTGGAGTCTCGCGCTTTTAAGCGCTCAGGTGCGGGCTTGCTCCTCCCTCCTGGAGTGGGGGGGGGGCACTTGGCAGCAGTGACTTGTGGGACAGAGAGTCCCTCCGGTGGCAGGCTTCACAGGGTCCCCTGATATTGCCAACTGTTGTCTCCTGTGAAAATTGCACACACCTACCTGTTTGTGGTTCTCACTTGTATTAATGTACCAATTTCAATAGGCTGGATAAATGTCCTTTGCCTGTCACTCCTTATTTGTTTATACAAGTAAGGTGCTTGGTATGTACAGTCTACATAATATACTTCTATATGCATAGTTCTCCTGATGCTGCTGTTCTTGCTATCTTGTAAAGTACCACTGGCAGTAAGTACGGCACCTATATTATATAATGTGACATAAAAAGCAATAAACAGATCTAAATTAAAAAAAAGAAAATCTCTGCAAAATTATAATGGTTGAAATATTCATCTTTTCACCATTCTTGTAATGTTGATGGCAATGTTTTGTTTCCTTCTACTGATTATTGCAGCTCATGTAATTACACATGAATACAACTGCTTCAAGAAGTGTCTGAAATGTGTGTACTTTTTGTGTCTCCCTTTGGCCATGCCTAAGGTATCAACGAAAGTGTAGATCTTTTTCCACAATTTCCTTATGGGAATGAGTGGTCCTAGTCACGTCCATGGTGTTAAGGAATAATCCTCCTCAGCTAAATAGGGAACCTCTATTTTTGTCTGTAGATTGTTCAAGATTGAACTTTTAAAAGAAACACTCCACTGTGGTTGTTCCCATATCTGAATTCCATTTATTAAAATGGTGAATGCAGTACCACTGGTCATCCCACTAAATTGCAGAAATTCAGTAACACAGATGTTGCAACACCGAGGGCTTTTTCTTACTGGAGGAGATGTTACCTTCTTGGTGGAGGCCCATGAAGTGTATAAAACGGAGGTATTCTAATCATGGGTCACTTTTTCTACAGCACATACCAACACTAGGGCATTTCACACATACACAAAAGCAGCCATACCAGGACAATACAGAGTCTATGAAGATTTAGAAATAGCATTAATATTTCAGGAACACACAAATAGATTCTAAGACGCTCTACCACATCAACTAGTAACTGCACAGCTGGGTCCTCTCGGCAATGACGGGGCAACAAGGCCAGTCTTAGCCTGATACACAATATGTTCACTATGAGGAGCTCTCACAGTAGTAGAACTTCATACACTTTACCCATGTCTAGTTAGACTGTACAGATGTTTAACACAGATAACAACAAACCCAGCAATGGATGCTCATTTAGCAATGCCTGCAGTTAGTCCAGTTACTAATAACGCAGTTATGGGTAAGAATCTCAACAGAAGGGAAGACATTCCATTGTGGTTTGCTCAAAAAACAAATCAGCTTGAAGCAGTATTTCACCACAGGAGCCCCCAAGATAAACATGGAATTCTCATAATGTGTCTACCTTTTGGGAAGGTTCCCCTGCTAGATGAATGTCCCTCATGGGGCACAATTTCTGCTACAATATATACCATCATGCATAATACACCATCCATGGAGGTCTAAAGTTAGCACTTATTAAATATAGTAAGGTTACCTGATGTTAGTCAATGGGAGAGATAGGCCATACAACAAAAACAATAAAAGGGGTTTACCACTGCTAGGACATGTAAAATTTAAGTACACGTGTTCCACTTTTTAAATATGCAGACATTCGCGCTGAGCGTATCCTGGTGAACTGTGTGTCTTATTTTAAATTTGGATAGTCTGTACTTGTGAGACCTTTTATCTTTTTAAAAAAATACTTGGGAACTGGGAAGGGCGTCGGAGTCTTCTTTTGCCGTGCAGTAAGGACGGCTCTCCGGTCCACCGCAATCGGTATTCTGATTGTTTGTTGTGGAGAGAGCCCGCCCATTTGCTTTCTCAGGAGCGGTTAGCACTCTAGTAGCTGGCTTCCCAGCTATAAAGCTCACCCATTCCCGGCCGCGCAGCGGAGCTGCATACATTCGTGCTGAGTGTATCCTGGTGAACTGTGTGTCTTATTTTAAGTTTGGATAGTCTGTACTTGTGAGACCTTTTATCTTTAAAAAAAAATACTTATAGGGGACTGGGAAGGGCGTCTGGGTCTTCTTTTGCCGTGCAGTAAGGACGGCTCTCTGGTCCACCGCAATCAGTATTCCGATTGTTTGTTGTGGAGAGAGCCCACCCATTTGCTTTCTCAGGAGCGGTTAGCGCTCTAGTAGCTGGCTTCCCAGCTATAAAGCTCACGTATTCCCGGCCGCGCAGTGGGCGCGCCGCGGCAGCGACGAAGGCAAGCCCGTCTGCGCCCGTCCGCGCCTGGGTGCTGCTGGCTGCCAGGGAAGGCTGCCCACCAATACCCAGAGATCTTTGCCACTTAGGCGGATCTACTCCCAGGAGAGATTGGTTGAGCTTGGGCATTTGGTACCGTGGTGTAGAGGATTAACCAACTTTTTAGAGGGAACCGCCTTTCCGACACGGTGCCCGGGGTGTGGGTGGGTAAAGGAGAAAGGTGTACCTATTCATTTCAACCCACCATCTCACTTTCCCCTCAAACCTTTGCGACATAGACAGGAGGAGGGGAATAAGAGGGACATGGGAGGAGGGTGTCAAGAGCCCTTTAAAGGGCTCTACCTCAATGTAAGTTCAATTCCAAAGCATGTGGCTGAAATCTGGGACTTACTAGATGTTATGTTATGTTATGTTAAGGAATCTTGTATAGCGCATGGCTACCCCAGCAACGGGGCGTCCCAGCGCTTGCGGACATGCCTACCACTAATGCGACAGAGGGTGTATTAGATGGATGCAAACAACCAAGTTTTTATAAGTTTGCGGAATAACAGATGATTTGATGTGGCTCGAGCTTTTAAGGGGATGGAATTCCAAAGTTTAGGGGCCAAATACCTGAAGGAGCGGCCACCAGCTCTGTTCCTCCGTATCTTAATGGTACGTGCTAAGAAAAGGTCCGCTGAGCGAAGTGCGCGCGTAGGGGTATAAAAGGAGCATAGTCCTTGAAGAGTTTGGGGGCCGGCGCAATACAAGATTTTGTGGGTAAGACAGAGGGTTTTGAATTGAATGCGTTGCTTTATAGGCAACCAATGTAATCGCCGAAGAAAGGCGGAAGTGTGACAAGTTTTGGGCAGAGCAAACAAAACACGAGCAGCGGCATTTTGCGCTCTTTGCATCCTATTTATTGTAATCGTGTTGGAGCCTAGCATGAGGGAATTGCAATAGTCCAGGTGAGAAAGGACTGACGCCTGGACTATGAGTTGACGAGTTGGGGGCTCGAAGAACCCCAAGATGGGTCGGAGAGAGCGCAGGCGCCCGTAGCAGATGCCCACCACTTTTTTGGCATGGGAATCCAAATTGAGCGAGTTGTCAAGCATCACTCCTAGATTTTTTACCAGCTCCTTGGGTATGGGAGCTGGTCCCAGCGCAGGAGGCCACCAGTGCTCATCCCATGTCTGTGTACCATTGCCAATCAGAAGTACCTCTGTTTTGGAGGAGTTTAATTGAAGACAGTTGTTAGATAGCCATTTAGAAATGGCCAGAATGTCTTCTTGAAACTTCATTTGGTCTGTCACATTGTTGTTGGAGAAGTTAAAAATAAGTTGTGTATCGTCCGCATATGATATTAATTGTATCTTACGTTCCCGGGCCATCACGGCCAGGGGGCGGACGTACACATTAAACAATGTGGGACTGAGCGCAGACCCCTGAGGCACCCCACATTCAAGGGGGAGCCTGCTAGATGAGTACGGGGGGGCGTGCACCTGGAAGGAACGGTCAGATAGGAACGACACAAACCAATCCAGGGCCGTTTCCCTGACTCCGATCTCCCACAGTCTCTCAAGCAATATCTTATGGGAGACAGTGTCAAAAGCCGCACTCAAATCCAGCAGAATCAAAATGGAGGTTGCGCCCATATCCAGTGAAGCTTTTAGATGTTCTGTAGCTGTTAGCAAGGCCGATTCCGTGCTATGGTTCGCACGGAACCCATTTTGGGACTCATCCAAGATCCCATTGGACTCCAGGTAGGTAGTCAAGGTGCGGTTGACATATGCTTCTGCCACTTTTGCGAGGTAGGGAAGCAGTGATATGGGGCGGTAGCTGTCAGGCCGGGAGATGTCTAAAGATGGTTTCTTCAAGAGAGGCACCACTGAACACAGATACAATAACCTGGGGGAAGGGCCAAGGCTAAAATGGCCGAGGAATCTTCGGTTAACCAGGTTTCTGTTAGAAACAGGATGTCAGGGGATTTATCAGAGAGGAGCTCGTGGATGTCCTCGTGATGTTTCACAAGGGACCTGCAATTAAGGCTAAATATATGTAGTTTAGAAGAGCCAGTGGTCACTGAGGAAGCAGAAGGTAGCGATAGGCAGGCCGTAGAGATATTGAAGCCACACTGATTACATTGATAAATGGGGGAGTTAGGATACCATGTGTGAGCCAGGCAGTCGGACCGATATCTAAGAGCGAGAAGCTCTTCCCGGGCATAGGGCGCCATCGCTAGACGAGCAACCAGAGTTTTTGGGCAGCGGGCCGCGGTCTGGCGCTGACGGGCGCTGACGGGCGCAGACGGGCGCAGACGGGCGCAGACGGTCTCGCCTTTGGCGACCCGCCGGCTACCCGCCGCGCGCGACCGCTGCGCGGGAGAAAGTGAAGGAATCTATATAGGCACCGCCCCGCCTCTGGTGCAGAGTGACACCCTCAGGGGGCGTGCCCACGGTCAAAACTCCCTCCACACAAACGGCACTTGCCGCGGTGGACCGGGGGCACGACCGGGAAGCAGAAGGGAGCACAGAGGTCAGTGCATAATAAGCAGTACACAGAGAAAAAAAGCTTTCAAAATGCTTAAAAGTGCTTTCGCGCAATTTCTGTTTAAAATTATCGAGGCACGGTTCCAGAGTGCTTTCGAAGTACAAATTAATATAAGGAGCCCTTCCCCTGCAGCAGCGTGTCGCCTATTAGATCAGGCTCGTCGGCTGCGCGGGAGAAAGTGAAGGAATCTATATAGGCACCGCCCCGCCTCTGGTGCAGAGTGACACCCTCAGGGCCTGATGAGGCTAGGCCTGACATCTGTCTATTCACCGAAACTTGGTTGAATAATGAAGCGACGCCTGCATTGGCAACAGCATTTCCAGCTGACTATGCAGTCGTCCGGTTGGACAGATCTGGAAAGCCGGGGGAGCGTTGGCTATTGCAACTCGTGCCCCCTACCATATTAAAACTTTAGACACTGTCTCCTTCCTCAACCTAGAGTTATTGATATTTAGGGTACTGCGGGATCAAGATACAGAGTGGTCGGGTGCCTTAGTGTACCACCCGCCGGGAGGAAACAAGAGAGAGTTTTGCTCCACCTTGTTAGAAATGCTAGCCCCATTACCTACCCCCAAGTCTAATAATCCGCTCCCACCGCCTACTCAGACACTGTGTGAGAACCTAGGGAGCCATTTTACCATTTAACAAAATTGATGTGATCTATCGTGAATTTGGCCCAGAAGAGGGCATGCGCGGCAACGCTCCCCCTCAGGAGGATCATAGTACATAAAGATTAGAACTTATTCCCAATGTCACTAGGGAAGAAGTCAGCTCCCTTTTAATGCGAGTGAAATCTGGCTCCCCATCAGACTTGGCGCCCCCCGTTTTTATGTCAGTGCTATCCCCTGTTCTCTCTGAGATCCTGGCGGAAGTTTGTAATATCTCGCTAGCCACGTCCACTGTTCCTCGTAAATGGAAAAGTGCGTGCATAAAACCCCTGCTCAAGAAGCCGTTGGCTGACCCCCGCCGACCTTCAGAATTTTAGATCCATTTCTCCTCTCCCTTGTTGTGCAAAGATCATGGAGACAGTAGTCAATCGGCATCTCTCCCAGTATCTGGAACAGAACAACATACTGGATACCTCTCAGTCGGGATTCCGTGCCTCCCATAGCACGGAGGCCGCACTGGTGGAAGTCACGGATAGGTTAAGGATGTCCCTGGATAGGGATATCCCCGTCATGTTGGTTCTGTTGGATTTGTCGACAGCCTTTGACACCATCTCTCACCGAATCCTTTTGGACCGGTTGCATGAGATTGGTGTCGGAGGCGGGGCCTTCAATTGGATCCAGAGCTTTCTGACGGGTAGAACACAATGTGTTCAGCTGGGCTCATTTGTTTCTCAAACCACTAGTGTTGATAGGGATGTAACACAGGGCTCACTTTTGAGCCCCACTTTGTTTAACATATATGTGGCCCCCCTGGCCTCAATCATTAGAAATTGCGGGTTTGAAACTATATCCTATGCGGATGACACCCAGCTGATAGTCTCCATTGAAAAAAACCCTGCGGTTACCAAACTTAAATTTAGACACTACATGACCAGTATAGCAAGCTGGATGAAGAAGAACTTTCTCCAGCTCAACTCCTCTAGGACGGAGATAGTGCTATTTGGTAAAGTTGACGGGCTGTGGTCTCCAGATTGGTGGCCACCCGAGTTAGGAGATGCTCCCACCCCTAGAGGATCGGCAAATAACTTGGGCATAAAAATTGATAATACTTTATCAATGGAAGAGCAGGTAAAATCGGTGACAGGTACCTGTTTTGGAACCATGCGAATGATCAGAAGGATTTTTCCGTGGATTCCGCTTGTGGCCAGAGAGACTCTGATCCATTCACTCTTGGTTAGCCGACTGGACTATGGCAACTCACTGTTGGTTGGGCTGAGGGAGGATCTGGCTTCCAAATTACAAGTGGTTCAAAACACAGCAGCCCGCCTCGCCCTCAACAAGCCGGCTCGGAGCTCCTCTCTACCCCTCCTGCGCCTACTGCATTGGCTCCATAGCAGAAAGAGGTCTATTTTTAAATTGTTATGTCTGGTTTTTAAATCCCTTCATGGGATGGGACCAGCCTACTTGATGAAGAAGATCGAACGGTACCAGCCCACACGACTGCTGAGATCCAGCAGTCATAACCTGCTCTGTGTATGGAGAATCAGGAAGGCAAGGATGGGTCGTAGGGCTTTTTCGTATTTAGCCCCCACCCATTGGAACACCTGGCCGGACGAGATCTGCGATTGCACCAATTTCCGCCATTTTAAAAAGCTTCTTAAGACCTGGCCATTTAAATATTTTCTCAGCAATAGTGTATGACTCCTCCAGGCGCTGAGAGATCCCCCGGGGAATGATTCGCCGCGCCATACAAATGAGTAAATAATAATAAATAAATACAATGCACTCTGCTCTTTGAGCCTTTAGGGCCTTCCTTTGTGGTGTCTTGTAAGTATTAAAAATGAAGGCTTAAGCCTGGCAAAAGCTTTATTTTGACATGTCGAAATGGTAGTTATAAACTGCACTACAGGCTACAGTGGCAAGCCTGATATGTATTAAAGTGTTGTTTCAGTGGGTGGCACTATGAGTGCTGCAGGCCCATTAGTAGTCTTTACTGTACAGGCCCCAGATGCTTGGAGTACCATTTACTAGCAATTTACAAGTAAATTTAAATGTGCCAACTAGGTGTAGGCAAATTTTACAATATTTTAGCGCTAATGCCAACAAAAATGGGTTCAGCAATAGAAGGCAAAAATCTGGGGGCAACCCTGCAAAAAGGTCCAGGTTCAACAATTCTGCTCAGGCTCGTCGTGCCTACAGCCATATTGTGCATGCACAGTTAGATGCTGTAGGCCTCAGCCACTCACTGCACACCCCAACAATGTCCTGCAGATTCACGCTCAGTCATGCCTTGCATCCCTTACTCCCTGTGCACACGTATGGCAAGCCAAGCTGTGTAATCTTAGCTGCCTTCTCTGACATTGTCTCCTCTCTACTCACCTTGACAAAGCTCTCTTCCTTTCTTTGTGCCCCTCCGTTGTGCTCTACAGACTGGGAGACATACACTGCAAAGGTTAAATAAAAAAATCCATATTGGTAAATTGTGAACATATCACCCCTTAAGGTTTCAAGGTGATGGGGGCCATCGAGGAGATTACATGAGTGATTGCCCGGAGTCACAGGATGCACCTCCTTCCTCTCCGGCAGAACCCAGAGCGTCCACCTCCCCCCTTTCCGATCGAAGCCTCTAGGATCATCTGCGGCATACCCCAAGGTTTATCCCTCAGCCTGACATTGTTCAACATCTACATGGCCCCGCTCGCCTACGTCGCCAGACTGCACGACCTCAATATCATCTCCTACGCCGAGGACACACAGCTGATCCGCTCCCTCACCGAGGACCCTCTCACAGCCAAAATCAACCTCCACGAAGGAATGAAAGCCGTTGCCAAATGGATGAATAACAGCCATTATTATTATTATATGAAACTTGTAGCGCGCTCAGCTTACCCGGGGGCATCCGGCGCGAGACAGAACCAAGGGGAGAGAGTCAAGTCCAAACACTACTGTGGGAACAAATAGGTCTTTAAGAGTTTCCTGAACAGAAGTATCTTGGGCTCTGAACGAATCTTAAGGGGCAAAGAGTTCCACAGAGTCGCCACTTGCACTGAGAAATGCCTGCCCCCAGAGCGGGCTCTCCTTACTCTCGCTGACTGCAGAAGATGTTTTTGGTCTGAGCGCAAAAGACGTGTGGGTTTGTAAGGACGGGCCATATTAAAAAGGATGGGGGGGCCCTTACCATACAGGATTTTATGGGCCGTGCATAACGCCTTGAACTTCACCCGCTCCTTCACGGGGAGCCAGTGGAGCATCCTGAGGGCTGGGGCGGCAGACTGTCTTCTGGGAACATCCATTAAGACTCTCGCAACCGCATTTTGCACCTGTTGGAGGGTTTTAAAAGTCGCTTCGGGAGCACCAAATAACAGCGCATTCCCGTAGTCAAGCCTTGATAGGATTAAACCACGCATCAAAAGCTTCCTTGCTGAATCAGGAAGCAGTGGTAACACCTTGCGGGCTGACCGCAGCAGACCAAAACAAACCCCCGCGGTCTTCCTGGCGTGGGTCCTAAAGGACAGGTCTTCCTCCAACCACACTCCCAGTGACTTGATCTCCTTCTTGGGAGATGGTGGGTCGCCCAGAGACCGGGGCCAACAGCTAGCAATAATGGAGGGACTGGCATTACCCAGGAGCATCAGCTCTGTTTTTCCTCCATTAAGCTTTAAGGCGGAGCGAGACATCCAGCTATAGACATTGGCAAGGCAGTCGTGTAAAACCTCCGGTTGTTCTGCCAACTGAGTAAGGCCCACCACCAGCACCCCTGAAGGGGCAACCACTCTTTCAAGTGGAGTCATGTAAGTATTAAATAAGGTAGGGCTCAACGATGAGCCCTGCGGGACTCCACATTGAAGAGGGAATGATGTTGACTGCTCCGCCCCTTCCCAGACTTGGTAGAAGCGGTTGGACAGAAAAGATTCCAACCATTTCAGGGCCATCCCCGAGACACCTACCTCTGACAGACGTTGGAGGAGCACCTGATGACTCACGGTGTCAAAGGCAGCACTCAAGTCCAAGAGGATCACTGCCACTGACCCTCCTGTATCAAGAGTGCTCCTTGCTTCCTCCACTACTGCCAGTAGGGCCGTGTCCGTTCCGTGGCCGGGGCGGAAACCAGTCTGGGAGTCTCCCAACAGGTGGTTGGACTCCAGATGATAAGATAGCTGGCGGTTGACCAACTTCTCTGAAGCTAAACTCGGACAAGACGGCGGTCCTCATCCTCGGCTCCACCCCCTCAGCCGGGGACAACTCCTGGTGGTTGACCGCCCTGGGAGCAGCACCGACACCCACCGACAACGAATGCAACCTGGGGTTCATCCTCGACATTACACTCTCCATAACCAAACAAGCCAACGCCATCTCATCCTCCTGCTTCAACACCCTCCGCATGCTCCTCAAGATCTACAGGTGGACCCCCACCGACAAAAGAAGAATGGTCACCCAGGCCCTCATCAGCAGCAGGTTGGACTTCGGAAAAGCCCTCTACGCGGGAGCCCCAGACAAACTGCTGAAACGACTGCAACGCATACAGAACGCCTCTGCCCGCTTGATCCTTGACATCCCTCGATACTGCCACATCACCCCGCACCTGAGATACCTGTACTGGCTGCCCATCAACAAGAGAATCACTTTCAAGCTCCTCACCCACGCACACAAGGCACTCCACAACACCGGACTAGCATACCTCAACAGACGACTCACCTTCTACACCCGAACCACCAGCTCTGCTCCACCGACCACGCCCTAGCTACCGTCCCTCGCATCCAAAGAGCGACCTCCAGTGGCAGATCGCCTCCTACCTCGCCGCCAAGACCTGGAACACCCTACCCATCCTCCTACGGCAGACCCAAGACCTACTAACCTTCAGGAGGCTACTCAAGACCTGGCTATACAAGCATTAGCAGCACCCGCCACCCCCCTCACCCCCTCAGCGCCTTGAGACACTCACGGGTGAGTAGTGCGCTCTACACTTTTCCTGATTGATTGATTGATTGAACGGAGCTGCCGTTGGCGCTGAGGACTGAACCGGGAACCCTGCGCCCTAGAGTCAGCCGCTCTGGCTGCTCTGCCACACCTCCCCCTTCAAAGTTGATGGAGACACAGAGATCCTCAGTGGAAAGAAATACGGTCTGAAGCATCTCTTCAGGAAACTTACAGGGAAAAGCAAGCATTGACAAAACCAATTGATCAGGCCTGCATTTGGAGTCCCAACTAAAGTGTTAAAATGGCTGCGGCAGTGAAAACAAAACAAAACAAAAAAAGTGCTTTATACTCGAAATGCTTCTATGAAATAAAGAAGAAGAATTTTAATGTGTAGTACTTCAGTGTAAAATAGTTGCTCAAGCATTGCAATGCAAGCAATGCATAGGAGGCATAATGATGCTCCAAAGCAGTCATTAGCATGAGGTGAGAGAAGAACATTCCCCTTGCAGGTGCCAAAGCCCTGTACCGTAATGCATGGGTAACAACAGGCCATACAGACAGCGGTGTAGCAAGCCAGACCTAACAAGTACTTTATACTTGGTTGCATCTGGCTAGTATATGTGGGCAAGTAGACATAACAGCCTGCTTCACTCTACGTAAATCTCTCCAGCACACAGAAAATACCCAGGGAGATCTGCAAAAATTGGGGAATCTCTTCGCAGGCATAGAAGGTCTGACACTGGATGGTTCAAGCAGTGTCCTGAGCTCCTGGCAACAGAAAAACATTAGGAATTCAAGTTGCCTGTGAGGGTTCCTGCAGCGACACAGATGACAGCCCATTTTAAAATACCTTATGGAATTAAAGGCACGTGTTGATGAGACCTCTGTGCCTAGGCATTTTAAGAGGATAATACTAATGTCATGATAACTCTGCTGATTAATGTACTTGCTGGAGAGATCTGTGTTTATGAAGTCATAGCTTTTACTCATAAAGTAGCACCGAAGGTTAATGTGCCTGCTGAGAAGCACACCGTGTAAGATGCATATCTCAGATTTGTATTTTATGTAGATAGCTCAGTGGGTTACTACTCACGGAGATCCTTTGGTTACTTGCAGTTCACAAGTTGCAATCCTAATACAGTGGCTTATGAACCAGCATCCAAAAGCTGCATGCAAACTGAAAGCATAATTTTAGAACCTTATTGTTTTTCCCAATCTTCTATTATTCTGAGTTTGATAAAAGGGTACCTTTGCATTGCAATATGTTTTTATTAGTGTAGACAAACCCAACCACTGCATTACTTTTCAAATCCCGAGTTTGTGTTTCTTCACACTAAGCATACATTGCTCACCAGTATGGATGATATGTGATCTTATTAATTGATTTACGTATTTGCATGATTAATTGTCTCTGTATAATATGTGTGTGATGAAAAGCACTCTGACACTACATTGGGTAGAGTGCCACTATAAAGAAATTGACTGTAAGTGAGTGGCTATGGAGAGATGAGGGGCACTGATGAAGGGTGATAGTAATGGAATCTATTGAGGTCATTGAATGAACACCAACAAGGATTGGCCTACCTGGCACCGCCAGCACTAAAGCCTGCCAATCTGCACCTTGTCCTTTGGTTGATCTGCATGCAACGTGTCAGTTTTAATTGTTCCATCTGTGTCCATTGATGTTGTAGGTCCCTAAAAGTCAAGCTAAGGAGGGTGTAAAGGTGGCTATAGAGGTTGGCTACCGCCACATTGACGCAGCCTTTTTGTATCAAAATGAAGTAGAAGTTGGTGAGGCTATTCGGGAAAAAATTGCAGATGGCACGGTGAAGAGAGAAGAGATATTCTACACTGGAAAGGTAAATACATCATTCACCAGCGTCTTCACTGGAAATATTTGTGTGTCTTGTCAACCAATCAATTGTGCAAGAATCTGATGATTTCTTCTAGTTGTCAAAATCTGTGTTGGATTGAGAGCAGTTTTAAAAACAAACAAGAGCTACTCTGCATGCCAATACTGCACCATAGTCAATCAACTGAGATATAAATAACAAGGCTCATAGTTGAATAATTAAAAAATACTAATTAACAATAGTGGGGGAAGTGAAGTCATCCACAGCATCTAAAAAGATACATAAGCATGGTCATAGAATTGTAATTAATAAATGTAATCAGTTATAATTGTAGACGTTATTTATTCATAAGTTAATGATCATGAAATACTAAACAAGAAGTGATCACAAAGCTCAACAAGCGTACTAATGTGACAAGTGCGTAAACAAATGGAAACAAACAATTCTAAAGTCGGGACAGTACCAGGGCGCCAGAAGGGTCATGTGAGTTTAGTTGTATTACTGCCAACAGAGTATCGACCTGTGAATAAGTCTTGGCGGTGAACTTCGCTCCGCTCACGGAGTTTTCCGAACTCCGCATTATGTTAAGCGCGCGGAGTTCCAAAAAACTCCTCTTTGCAGGGCGGAGTTTTTTTCCTCACTGGCGTTTATCAACGTCAAGTCGGCGATCAAGGAAAATCCACCTCTTGGTGAGATTTTTCTCTCGTTGGCAATCGTCAACATCAAGTTGGTGATCGCGAGTCAGAAAATCAACCTCCCGGCGAGATTTCTCAACGCGGGTGGTCAGATTTCTCATTGCGAGTGGTCCTGTAGCGTCGCGACCGCTCGTGTTGAAAAAGTCTGTTCACGTTGAGAAAGCTGCTGCTCAACAGAAAGGAAGCAGTGCCCGCTTGCGCTATGCATGGTGCCTTTTGCGATTATTGCACAGTGCGGACAAGCATCTGGCACTGAAAATCAACACAAACAGCATTTATCTAAGGCACTCCGCCACTTGCGGCGCTTTGGGTAATGAGTTAGAGTTTCTTTTGCACTTCGCAGAGTTCTACATAGCGGAACTCTGTGAACTCCACACAGGCTTACCTGTGAAACAATTCCTGAGGTCATCATCAGGACAGTGAATAATTTAGGGGAACACTCAGCCTGGAATTCAGAGAGGTGGGTGTATGAGTCAGTCATGACTGTGATATGGGCAATCATCAATTAGGAATACACATAGGATGGGAACTTACAGTAGTCCGAGGGGGATCCAAATGAAGAATTACCTGGAATAACTCGTACCAAACGGAAACTGTAAGGGACCCAAAGCATTAATTATGCCGGGGGAATACGTTTAGATGGAGGATATGTAGGTACGTAATTCCCTGTACTTACCCCAACAATAGAATTATCTAAAAGCTGGAAAGAAAGGTGGAGCTATAATGAGAGCAAAAGAACACTATATACTAATATATGAACTAAGCTGCAATTGCAGGTGCTCCACATATGACGTACACAAACGTACACAGTATAGAGTGGGAGCGGCGCCAAATGAGAATAATGGTTATTAGGACCCATCTCAATTTAAAATGTCTGTATTATGGCACCAGGAAATGTGGACTCGCTTGTCATTTGTAGAGTCACTTTAGAGAGAAAGAAGCTTATAGGGATGACAATGCAGCCCTCGTGCGTCTGGGCAAAACTGGAGGGGGGTTTGGGGGCTCAGTAATGGACCAAACCCACCGTGTGAGGAATATGGTAGTTACAGAAGGGAAACCAATAATGATAAATTCTCTTATTAGACTAAATTTACTGAACCACTCGAGGAGCACAAAATGAGTAGAGTAAAAAAACTTGGTAGCTATCATGACAAATATTCAATCAATCAATTGAATGATTAAGTGGTACTTAAAAAGCATAACTTATCAGCCATGAGGGTATCCAGGTGCTGAGGTGCTGCGTTAGTCAAAGGGCCAGGTTTTAGCTTCTTCCTAAAGTCTGTCCGTGAGGGAGATGTTCAGAGGTGGAGGGCCCTCCATGACCTGGCAGCGAGGTGGGAGAAGGTGTGTCCTCCGCTGTGGCTACCGGTTCTGGACCGGAGAATGAAACATTTCCTAGCTAATTAGAAGGAAAGTTTCAATTCTTTCAAGTATTATTTCTTAATGTAAGATTACCAAAAAATCAAAGCTACAACCTACACGCGTTCTACCACCCACCTGGAGATAACGCAAAGTTCACAGAGCATCTTACAGAGATCATAACTGCCAACTCTAACCCGGATGCCAACAACATATTCCTAGGGGACTTTAACCTCCACTGGGACGACGACAATGACAAACTAGTTAACTCGATCAAAGACTTCCTCTACGAGCTAAACCTTACACAAGCATGCATCCAGCCCACTCACTCACAAGGAGCGACTCTAGACTGGATTATTTCAAGAAACAAAGAGACATCAATCCTCGCTATAGACCCGTGTGATTGGTCGGACCATCACGCCATAACATTCACAATACCTACAATGAAAAAGGGCAGGACCGTGCAACCCCGTGAGTTCAAAAAATTGACACGAGATACAAAAGAAGCTAATATTGAACTTCTGGTCGAAAGATGTGAGAAAGACCTGAAGCCTTGTAACAACAGGCAGAATGTCAATGAGCTGACGGATCACTACCTAACTTCGATCGGTAAGATAGTTAATGACACATTGCCTCAAAAGTTAAAAAGAGTCTCGGAAAAGCCAAAAAATCCTTGGTTTAATGAGGCACTGAACGAGGACAGGCGAAGACTGAGAATGGCTGAAAGGAAATGGAGACAACATCCATCCTCCCCCGAGCTGAAAGCCCTCAGGAAAATAAGGAAACAATATAACAAAAAGATCATCAACTCCAAAAAAGAATTTATAAGGGCTGAACTGGACAATGCCAAAAACAGACCACGAAAACTTTTTGAGATCCTAAAACAACAGTCAAATAAACTAAAACGACACAAGAGAACCCGAAAAATCCCATAAGCTGCGAGGAATTCTCCTCATTTTTCACGGAAAAAACTAAACTGCTAGAAGTTGAGCTTACAAGTGCCGCTGCTAATATCACGACCTTTCCCTCATCTGAAAATGAGACTAATGTGACATCGGAAGATCTCCTAACAAAAAATAAGGCAAATTGGGACACATTTGAACTATATGACCAGGGAAAGATCGCCAAAACACTAGCTGTACTTAGACCGAACAACCACTATCAAGACCCGTTACCGGCAAAATGTGTAAGAGAAATCAACCACACTCTAGTTCCGATCTGGACTGAGATAATAAATGCCTCACTTGCACAAGGGACCCTCCCTGACTGCCTAAAAACAGGGCAGGTAGTTCCCATCATCAAAAAACCGACAGCGGATGCAACAGACCCGAATAACTATCGACCAGTGACCAACATCCCTTTACTCGCCAAACTTATTGAGAAATGCGTGCAGGGCCAACTGAGTCAACACATCGCTAAGTTCTCATTACTTGATGACTGCCAATCAGGTTTCAGAACAGGGCACAGTACTGAAACCGCGATCCTACATATTGTTGATGACGCCCTACAAGCCCTTGACCAAAATCATGCGTGTCTACTGATCCTTCTAGACTTGTCATCTGCATTTGACACAGTAAATCATGAGATCCTGATGACCAGGCTACAAAACAGGATGGGTTTATCGGGAAACGTACTGAAATTGTTTAACTCCTTCCTGCAGAACAGGACTCAGCTATTCCTGGTCAACCAAGCAATCTCCTCCCCATGCCCTAACGCATTGGGGGTACCACAAGGCTCAACATTATCCCCAGATCTTTTCAACTTATATGTAGAACCCCTCACGGAGATTCTTCGAAAATCACAGATCTCCTACCATATGTATGCAGACGACACGCAAATATATATGAAGATCGCCTGCAGTGATGACATAGACCTACTGAATGCAACTTTAAAGAAAGCGCTGCAATGGCTAACAGCCAATCATCTGAAACTTAATGCCAACAAAACAGAATTCCTGTTAATCTCACCGACAAGGAGTCAACCAGAGGTAAAGGAATGGGCTAAATTGGTGACTGCGCTTAACTGCACTCCGACCCTAGTTAACTCAGCCAAATCACTAGGAATTACATTAGACGAGAACCTCGACATGAAAGAACACATCAACTCAATGGCTAAGAGCGCCCGTTTCCACTTGAACTATCTAAGAAAACTGAAACCCTTTATCTCAGAAGCGGATCTAAAACTTGCCATCCAATCGCTAGTTATTTCAAGGATCGAATATGGCTGCACCACGTTAGCTGGCCTACCGAAAACATCGACTGCACCATTAAAAGCCTGTCTCAACGCAGCGGCAAGACTCATCACGGGAACTAGGAAATTCGACCACATATCTCCTCACCTGAAGGCACTAAACTGGTTACCTTATGAAGCTAGAATTAAAATGAAGATAGCCTGTATTACCCACAAAGCGGTCCACTTCAACACGCCTAGATATCTAGCCAAGAAAATTAAGCTATCGGGAGGTAACAGACCAACCAGAAGCGCTAAAGAGTTGCTATTGAAGCCGGCCTTCTTCTGAAAGAAAAAGACATATGACCGAGCATTCTCCGGAGCCGCCCCCAGAGTCTGGAACTCACTCCCTCCTAACATCAGGAAGATTAAAAACACTGCAACATTTAAACGGGAACTGAAGAACCACATGATGAGTAAATACCCTACATAAAGATCCCTACAGACTACTGGTATGAACATTTATGCCAAAAGAGGATCAGACTCATCTTGAATAAACTGAAGATCGACAAGACAAAGGACTGATTACCGCTCAAACACCGGCTGTACACCTTACTGCTACCTCATATTTATATGATCTCCACACTGTATCTCCCACCTGAAAGATACTACCTATACCTTACTTTGTTTATCTTTATGATCCTCGCTACTAGCTAAACTATCTCTACTCTCATTGCTAACTACACAGATAATTGTACTTATAATACTATGTAACCCTACCTCACCGAGCCGAATATATGACTATGACTCAAGCTATATGTTATGCAACTCTTAATGCTAATGGCACAGGCGTTAAGAATTTATTTATCTAAACCGCCCTAGATAGCATATCACCTTCTACCTCATATCTGTTTTGTTGTTATAATTGCTACTATAATGTCATTCTGTAATCGTCTATGTTAAGCGCTCTGATACCCACGGGTCTTGTTCGCGCTATATAAAACACTATAAATAAATAAATAAATAAATAAATAAATAAATAGGAGGTAAGGATTATGCATGTCTTTCTTCACTTTATTTGCATAGCAGTTTTAAAGATCATTAAACAAAAAACCAGTAAAAACATTACAGACTACACATCCCATGAACCATAGGGGAGCAGTCTCCATTGTAACCATAGTCCAATCATATAACAGTCCATAGCATTTAATCGTGTGACGTCCCTTCCGTTTCCTCTTCTTCCCTGGAGGATGTTAAGCTGAGATTGCTGCTTTATTCAAATTTACTGCTCACTTACTGAACACTGCTTAACTTCTAATAGCAATAATCTGTTGTTTTGCACCCAGTGAATCCAAAGCTCTTTTACATTCATTATTATAATAAAAACTATGTATTACCCAATTGAAATTGATACTCCAACTTGACCTTGGATGGATGAATGGCGAAGTTGACAGTGCCGCAACTCGAACCTGCGACTTGACGGTCACACAGAGATTTCAACAGCCATTACTGAAGTCGCGCATTCCTGTTGCCGGTGATAGAGCGCGGGCTCACCTGCTCAACATACTCACCTGGGCCCATATATCTATGTATACATTAAACAGGTAAACCTACACACAATCAATTGGGGTTTTACCATTTGGATTTTATAACTGATAGAGCGCGGGCTCACCTGCTCAACATACTCACTCGGGCCCATATATCTATGTATACATTAAACAGGTAAACATACACACAATCATTTGGGGTTTTACCATTTGGATTTTATACCATTTATCTTACCTATCCAAATCACCGATACCTACAGTCCTAAAGGATCAAGGGAGTTAAAGAGAGAATAGGTAGCAATAGTAATATTTAGCATTTCATGAATAACCACAAACTCGGGAAAGGTTTAAAATCTTTATCTAAGTAAATTTTGGAAAGTTATAAACATGAACTCAAATTAACGTCTTATTCTTTTTTTAGAATAATGCTGATTAAAAAATAAACATTGCAAAATGAATTTTTTGGGAGATAAAATATCGTTAAGCATTTAAACAGAGGGTGGGTAAAGAAAAGGGAAGACAGTACAATGACAAACCCACACTTTATAGAACGGTGTGATGACGAACACTGGCCACAAGCTGAGTCAAAAAATAAGAATCCCAAGGTACAGGCGTTAGCAGGAAAGAACAGATGCAAGCCAGAATCAGACACGGACCAAATTGGATCAGGACAGGACCACCGGAGGCTAAGACTTGCACCACAGCTAAAGTTCAAAACACCAGTGTTGTAAACCCTCTCTGCAGCTAACAGTTGAACCCCGATTGGGTCATTGATCTCCTTCACAGAACCCCGATTGGGTTATCAAATCTTCTGACAGAGTGCTCCGCCAGCAACTCTGCTCCCGATCACCTATTGAGTGCGTTGGGTCAGTGACAAGTCAGCTATTCAGACAAGTCGGACAATCTAACTAGCTAAGCCTACCCTAGTTATACTATTTTTCCGGTCAGTGTACCACCCCCAAATGTTGCAAAAGTGTGAATCCCACAATTTTATTGGACAAGAACGAGGATTAGCCATCACACCATATTTTTCTTGAAGCAACTTGTCAATCATGTAATCAATTTGTTCCCTCCCATAACTTTATCTACCCATGTACTTTTATTCCGCCCGGTAGTGAAATGTATCAATAAACATATTTAACATTTTATTCAATTCAACTTCCTCTAGCAAGGTGAGGAGTTCACTCTGCTCTGCTATCCATGTCTGATTTGGCTTAGGTTCAAGGCTACAGCTTCTGTGGTTTCAGGTCTTGTCGCACACGCGCAGTTCCTCCAAAGATGGAGTTCAGCAAAGCATTTAGGCCCATTATTTCGTTACATGTAACAATAGAAAAGAAACAGTTTTAGAGACAGAGAATAAATTAATGCACTGTATACCACTTATTTCTACTCTATTCCCATTATTTTATTTAAACTATTGCGTTAAATGTTAGGCGAAAACAAACAGCTTAGCAAAGCAGCGATGCAAGCTTCTTACACGTTAGGACACATAACAGCCATCTTAGTTCCATTGCGCAGAAGCAAAAGTTTTCCCACCAAGCATGTCACATGAGCATGACATATGCATGCCCAGTAGAAAATCCCGCGTAGCAGCAGCCATTTTAGTGCAAGCGAATTATAGTTAGTAAAAGCACATTGGCAAGCTTCCCCTAGATACATAATATGTTGTGTAATGCAATATTAATAAGACAAAACATATTAATTAGTACATTAATATTATTTTCAAGAGGGTTGAGTACAAGCAAGTCACTTTATGTGTGAATCCTTGCTCCATCACCGACTCTGTGGTGCAGGGTTTAAGCTTGAGAGAGTGAAGGCCCTGCAGCACTGGCAGAAACAGACAGAAAGAGACTACTGCGAGGTGGCAACTCCACAAACAGGCTGGGCCAACTGACCCCATGTCACTAAGGCGGCCCTCAGCCAGTCATGACTTTCTGGTCATCAGCATTAAGGATTCCGGGATTAACATCTTAACACTTTCCACCAAAAGCGTCATCCTACAGGGCTCCGACAAACATGCTAGTCTGAGAACCATGAGGAAAGCAGAACAATCCATTGTGCCTACTTCAAACTAAATAGCAATAAACGTGCACAGTGTCTGAAGAGCCCGCCGCCCCCGACAAGTAACGCTGTCGTGGCTTAAACTAAAATACCAACAAAAATCAAAATTAGGGAGTGAAGAGGTGGTGCTGATCAGCACCAAGGTGGACGCACCCTCCTCCAGTAAATGGTTCAGATAATCATAAAGGTCCAACCTCAAGTAGTTATAGTTATCCCACAACTATTGTTAAAAAGGTTTCAAAAGAGCAAGGAATAACAATAGGGAGGCCCTTCTCGAGGACACAGTTCCTAAGGAACCAGAGACCCGCCCCAACTTTCAACTCAAACTCTAACAGAATCACTATTTATTTATTTTGAAAGTTTTATATAGCGCGAACAAGATCTTTGCAGATATCAGAGCGCTTTACAAGGGCATGGCGATAAAAATACAAAGTAATAAAGCGTATATACAAAGTAATATATGAGGTAGTTAGGTACAAGGTGCTAGTTACATAGGTGGGTCAAAGGACATGTGGTAGGTCACAGGTGAGGTAGTGTCGGTACACAGTGTATAGACACACAATTGCGTCAATAGTATAAAGTGCAATAATAAGGAGCATATACTTGCTTAAGCGTGTTTAGAATATTTAGAATTGGAGGTTTCTTGACGGGGGTTCTTTGAATTTTCCAAAACCTATGTTCTCCCATAAAAGAGGGAGAAATCTTAGAGACATATTGGTCCATAGCAGACCTAGAACCCCTATGGAAACGGTCCACCCAAACTAGCGGATGTGGGTGGACACCATCCTTGTGGTACCTGCACCCACTGCAAACTGGCCAGTAGGAGTAGGACGATCCATTTTTCTAACGGAACAAACCGGGAACAACGGGCATTCACGAACTGTAATAGTCGTAATGTGATCTACTTCATTACTTACCTGTGTGCAAAAGAATATGTTGGAATGACTTCTAGACCCGTCAAGGTATGCATAGGTGAACACCGTAGCAACGTACGTTGCAAAAAAACAACTACTAAAATGGCCACCCATTACCTCTTGATGGGACACAGTACGCAGAACCTACACTGGACAGTGATTGAGTCCTTCAAAACTGATAAGAACTTTCTTGAAAAAGAACAGCGATGGGTGTTCCGTCTGGGCACTCACATCACTGGACTTAACGATAACATACCCTGGGCGCAATTGAACCTGTAATGATCACTCCTGAGTTTGGAGCTACAAACCATGGGTCACCATTTATAGACTACCAATCATACACACAGAACGATGACAAACTATCTGCGCAACTGAGCCTTTATTGATCACCCCCGTGTTTGGAGTCACAAACCATGGGTTATCTTTTTACATTACCCACCGTACATAGTCTCATTAACAAACGGAGGGACCTCATAGCATACTTCCCACATTGTTTGGCAAGTTTGTAGAATTGTACACCCATTTTTCACCATTCCAAGATGGCGCCTATAGTCAACCTAGCCTTAGTTATCGCCAGTCACCATTCCAAGATGGCGCCCATAGTCAACCTAGCCTTAGCTATCGCCAGTCACCATTTCAAGATGGCGCCTATAATCAACCTAGCCTTAGGTATCACCAATCACCATTCCCAGATGGCGCCTAAAGTCAACCCAGCCTTAGTTATTGCCAGTCACCATGGTTACTTCCCCTGCTGACCAAACCCAGGTGCACATAATTAATCAATTCAGACCAGTTTAAAGCAGTATATAAAGGGCATCCCCTTTCGTACCGGCCACAACACGGAAGCCGAGGACGAGGGAGGATGCGAGAACTATTCGTGGCCTAGTAAGTACGGCATAGCCGAAATAGGGAGTGCTGAGGACTCATTATTGTCCTATGTGCCATAATCTCCACTACTCCAGGCACAACTCCTTGCTATTTTTAATCTCCACAGATGGAAGTTCCATTTACCCCTCATCCCTACCGGCTCATGGGGCATTAACCCCTGCTTGTGACAGTATGTATCTAGCAATGTTTTGCCTCTATTTGTCAACCTGGAATCTGTGTCCCCATCTTTTTACATGAATGTCTATGTTGTGTTTTGTGTCTATTAACAACATGTAAGTGTGTCTCTTCATCCATTAACAAAAACCCTGCACCTAGTATTGCCATGGTCCATCATGGACATGTTTCTATGTCACTGTAAAAAATGTTCTCCCATTTTAGGAGACCTATTGCGCTTTGGGATTTGCGCTAACAACATTCACGTGCTCTTCCTTGTTTCTTGCAGGCCCACTATTCAGCAATACTGATAGGACTGTACACTATAGGAATTAATACATACCATTTAGGTATAGATTATCTTCACCTGTATATAAACATTGCACATACTGTGAATCAACATTAGTGAGTGACAGAGGGATCAGACCCCGTCCTGACGAAGAGGCGTTCGGCCTCAAAACATGTTGACGCCACTAGGAGATTAAGCTCATTGTCAAGCCTATCAGTCTCCGCTACACCTTTTTAACAATACCAGCTTGTGACTAATAAATAGATTTTTGCTTTCACAAAGCCAGGTATCATATTAGAGTCACTTTTCCAAACACCCTGACCCTACCTACACTCACTCCAACTCACATAGCACTCACAATTGTTTAAGGTGCTCCAGCGTAGTCGCTAGTCGTAGCACGCCCCGTACCGCAGCGGAACGGGAAGACCCCGATGATGAAGCATGACACCAAGGGCCCTTTTGGTGTGTGAGGGGTATTTTAACAAACACTGGGTATGCCAACAATATCTGGACTCACAGTTAACTACTTGAGGTTGGACCTTTATGATTATCTGAACCTTAAACTAAAATACTCCAAACAGTGAGGGAACGGCTAAGAATTCTCCGAAGTTTATGCAGCTACACGTTCTTACCGAACATTCTATGCGGCGATAAAGTGGGAACTAATCTGTCGAAGCTAATGCAGTTGACTTAAAACACAAAATTAATTAAAGGGGAACATGCTTGTATCCATAAAGGTCAAAAGCTAACAATAAAGGAAGAATCCTTAACAGGAATTCAGATTACAGCCCTGATGAAAATCCCATGATTAGTCTAGGGATTTGAAACATGTCTGCACTGTTTTATAAGGTTCCATGAGGATAAACCAAAATCTTTTGTAGCCCTAAGTCTTTAAAAGGGGACATTGAACATTGATTTACCCCTAGGACTACAAGCCCACTCCCCATTGGTAGCAACTCTCTTGAAGAAAACAAAATAGGTGATAAGAGAGTGTTTATTGTTGATTTTGTGTGACAAATCATAAACTGGTGTAATATTTATTAATTTACGTTTGTGAAAAATGCACTTTTCAAGAAGTTTAATTAATTTTCTATTTATTCACAATGTATATTGTGTATTGTTTAATGTTTGTTTAAATTGTAAGAGTGTATCATTTTATGCTCAAGCTTGCTAAAATAGAGAAATGACTCAAAAGACAGTTTAACTCAGGACGAAATAAAAAAGTCAAGACCTTTGACTTTATACAGTGGTCTTAAGTCTGCTTCAATAAACAGCAGCAAACAAAAGACGGTGGCTGGATTCCTTTTGTTTTTAAATCCTATAGGTCCCAGAATGCCACTCCCATAGCAAGGGCCATTTACTATCATGAACCAGGCGGCCATGTTTTTGTTTTCAGATCACTGCTTCTTTGAAGCACAGGGTACTAGGAGGCTCTCGTAAAGCACTGTGTATTAATTTGGGCGAGCGAAGCCAAACTCTGTGGAATTTCACCGTTTTTTTTAACTATGCAGAATTCCATGCAGTACAACTCTGTGAAATAGGCCCACCCCAAGAGTTTGTGTGTAGAGTCAAACTCTAAATTGTCTGTCAGGTTCATGAAGTGAGTACTTTCTTTAACATGTGTCAGTCAAGTATACAAAATCTCATATAAAATCGAACCACAACCTGATAGAATAGGACTCGCTGATGGATCAATAGCAATCCCAAGGATTTTAGGCAGTAAGTATGATACCAGTGTTCTGGGATGTTGGTGATTAAGAAAAAATTACTATTCTCACTAATGATGCCCTCTTGTGTTTGCTACCTCCGTCAACTGATTTCTCTTTAGATATTATGGACGGTATATCGATTTAAATGGACATAGTATTCAGTATTACTCAACTGGCGATAGATCTCATTGTCATATATGTCTTTGTCTTGAATCACAATTCCTCTACCTTTGTCAGATGGATTTTATTTTGCAGATCCAAGATGGTCTTTTTTTCTACAAGACTGGTATTGTATGATGTATGAGGATATCATTGATGTAACCAGAAATGTCTTTCATCACAATTTGTTGGAAAGTCGTCAATTCTGAGGCTATCATGTTATTACTGAGATTGAAAGTGGAGTGCAGGCGAAGATGGGTGGTGTCATGGCTGGCTGTGGTCGGATATGTCTAAAAGAACTGCAGCAATTCTGTGTTTATGGAGAAAAGATAGGCTGTTTCTGTGATGACAAAGGAGAGACCTTTACTCTACAAGGACATGTCTGCTGAGGATAGAGTGTTGGGTGAGAGATTGAAAAGACATTCACAAACAGATTTGTCTGTTCCACTCATCTAGGAGCCGATTACCGGCTCAGTCATTGTGACCATAACATGATCCACAAAACTAAGAATTAGTTCTTTTTTGATGATTTTGGTTTCTTTAACCATTGAGGACTAGAGATATCCCTGACTAAGCCTCTGAAAATAGGTGCTTGTACCTAGCTAACAAAAATCCAGACCTCAGTTGATTCTAAGCAATCCCTCAAGTGATCAGGTTCCTTATTTGACAATAACCTTGAGTAACATTGGATGTTTTGGCACGTTGGTGAAGTGGGATGCCTTTTCTCTGTAGCTGATCTACTAGTAGTAGCTCCACATAAAGTTTATAAAACAAGGATGAGAGGGCTTGGTCATCAGGACAGGGTAGTTGATTGCAGCCAAAGAATAAACGGACTCAGTCCAGAATCAGCCATGAAAACCGATTGAGTTTTTTAAAGGTATTGACTAGTGGTATGCTGAATTAAAAATCCACCCTCTCAGTTGTAAGAAGTTAATATGTTTTTATTTTTTGTCAAGTTGTGAATTTTGTGAACATCAGACAACATTGCTGGTTACCGCTAGCTAAGTAAGCTTTGGAGGACTGACAGTGATAGAAGCTATGGATTATAATGGCAGGACAGAAGTGGAGACTGAGAAACTCTTCTGTGCTCCAAGGTTGGAGATACCGACTGGCCATCTTTGCCCGGTAGGGGAACAGGAACTTGGATGTTCTGCAACCAGCAACAGGAACAGCTGCCCTGAGTCTGATGTGAGGGAATGAGTTGATTGAGACCCTGGTGCCTTTAAGGTATGCCCGGAAACACCTGTGATGGCTTGGTGCGCACAGAAATCATGGCTCAGGGTTTACCTCATAGAGAATGAAGTTGATCCAGCGGGCTATAGGAAATATGTCATAAACTACGCTACCCAACTCCACAATATACACCATCAATCAGTAATCAATCACAAGGCCCATAAATCTAACATGACATATTTAGACCAACTGAATCATGTGACCTAATTAACCTATTTACAAATTATATACATTTATTTACAACCGCGGTAAATGAATTCATCATACTTTTACAAACCCTACAAATTAATTAAGCCACTGTGGCGATAAATCTAGCTAATGGTAACCTAAACTCATGAAATAACAAGACCAGCTTGTTTTCCAAAGTAAGATTTTTATTAGCTACTCATTTGGAAAATGTATTAGAAATTTTATTAAGGCACTTTTATTTGAATCATTGCAAATGGTTATGACAGTTTTATTATGAATCAAAATATTATTGCAAATGGAAATTATCAGTTTGGCATTTTCAAAACCTAAGTCCCTAACTAATGCTAACTATAATAAAGAATTAAAGAATAAAGTCTATGAGGGCTCTTACAAGCTCCAAGGAAAGTTCATCTGCACGACACCCTCATCAAAAGGTCCGCAAGGAGAAGCGACACTCTTCCACGGGGCAAGAGTTTTTATACCTTTCTACGCTAAACTAATCTAAGAAAATGTATATTTCTCTGCTGAAATCGGAGTCCCATTGGTCCAAAAGTGACAGGCGACGTGTCACCACATTTTTAGAATCACAGTTCCGTCACGTTCTTAGAGACCATTGTCTCTAGTTTTCAAACCACGCAGCTTCCTCCAGTTTGCAACATTAGATACAAGAAAGTTTTTAGCTTCCTCGGATGCGTAGTTGTCTCAAACCTTCTTGCGGTTCCTGGCCTTGGCCTTGCTCGACTAAAGGATTTGTCAGCTCAGCACGACAAACTTTTTTTTTTTTCAGGCAGGAGAAAGCAGTTGTCAACATGGACTCTCTCTGGCTCCAAGCAGATTTTAGTAAACGCGAATATTCACTAGGCCCAAAGCCTCTTTCAAAACTATCATATAAACAAACACAAAAGAATAATTAATGCAAGTAATATAATTCGTTCTGTTGCCACCCTCCATTTCTAATGATTAACCCATTAGTCTAAATTACCTAGCTGAAAGCGTACAAATAAAGCAGCATTTTATATCTACCATTCTTCTTATAATCCAGCAGGATTCTTAATGCACCTATAAGAACAGAGTGACACCACATAGACAGGGAAGCAAAATAAGCACATGCCATTTATTCTAAACAGCTGCAATTAATTATGACATAACAATAGACACGATTAATTTATTATTTTTCACAAACAAGGAAATGCAACATAATGCACATTTATGAGCACACATGTTAGTAGCCCTTTATGTAATTTCTTGTGTATGTAACTTAAAACTAAGTTGAATTAATACACATACAGCACAATTGTTAGCAATATTATTTCTTATTATGGAAGTGTGACTTCGCGAGTTGAAATGAAAAACATTTCTGAATCTCGCTCCATCAACTCCCTCAACTGGTGATTCCCAAATCACCACACCACACCCAAAATTTAGCAAATTTTATCTTAAACGAAAATGGTTCAATTTCACTGTGTTAGTATTTTCTAAAGACTTGTTTCAGCAAAATCCTTGCAATTGTCATATTGAGCTCTGCGTAACTCCTCAAGCTCTACCTCCCTCTCTTGCTCCTTTTTGATTTTGTAAATTCTCTTCTTTTCCCTCATGTGCTTCTTTCTCTTGTGTAACATGCAACTGATCTTTGTCAAAACTATCACAAAAATTATCACAAACAAAGGTGTTAGAATCTTGCCAAGAACTGAACCACCAATTTCTTGAAACCAGGTTTTGATAGCTTGGAATCTTTTTGAAAGATGTTCTGAAAAATCATCCTCTTCTAAGGGAACTATTTCTGAGTGCATCTCTGTGATGTTTCTAATATACATTTCAATATTCTTACTCTCATCTGGAATGTAAGTACAGCAGTGCTGCACATCTAAAATGCCACAGACTCCTCCCTCTTTTGCTAGGAGTATGTCTAAAGCAAGGCGATTTTGCATCACCATCGATCTAACCGCAATGACCTCAACATCCACTAACTGAAAACCACCTGCTGTGTCAGTGGACAATCTGTCAACAATTGTGGACAATTTTCTAATTCTACCTGCATTCAGGGTTATACCTACTAAAGGTATCACTGCCTCAAAGATGTCTCCCAAAATTTCTGAGAAACTTTCTCTTCTAAACCTGTTTGCATGGCTACGGATTTCAAATGAACCTTCTGCATTTCTGTCAACATGAAAAATTTTTGGAAAAACAAGACCAACAAAACATGTCCCGTACCAATGGTCCGGGAGATTATAATAAGCTTTATCTCCACAGACAAAATAGATCCCAGGAAAAATTGGATCTCTGCCACCTTTAAATCCCCAACCCCCCATGATATGGTAAGTGTCCTCACAATTGCTAGCTCCTACAAAGTAATTATCGAAAAGGGTATTATCTCTCCTAATGCAAAGCTTACCACTAACTGGTTTGTCTATGTGAATTGCAACATTGTCAAAAGACTTGCCATTAAGCTTTTCATCCTCCTTCTGCCAGAACCTTGATTTGGTCTGTTTGACCATCTCATTTCTTTTATAAATCGCCCTTCTCTCCTCCACAAGATTCAGGAAAGCCTTTTCCTCAGCTCTCAGTTTGCAGGTTAAATTATTTCTGTATGCGTACTCATAAGTGAGTTCATTAGTAACTAAAAAGAATTCCCTCATCTGTTTGGCTTTCTTGTGTTTATTTAAAGCATTCTCTATTTTCAGGTTAGCAAAGATTTCATCATAATTTGAATAGTAGTACTCTAAACGACCAGTCTGATAAAATAGACTAGCTATCACACTACAGGTTATGCCATAAGTAAGAGGAAGCATATTGTATGTCACTCCCTCAGAGACAGAAGCAGGCAACTTTACACAGATATAGCAATCTCTGACACTCATAACCTTAACATATTCTCCCAAAAGCCTCGAAAATGTATTGCTTGAAAAATCACCAACAGACCTATCTTGATGAATATCTGGTCTGTGATCAATAACCTTGTTAGCTTTGTGTATTGCACTATGTTTGTCTTGACTAACTGAAGCTTTGCTTGTCATATTGACCTTGTACCTCTCCTTATCGATCCCGAAAGGAAAGATGACAGCTAAAACTAACCAGAGCAGAATTAATATGAGCATACATATCACAGTCATCTTACAGCATTTTTTGAAAATGGAACATTTTGAAGTACCACGCGTCAAAACAAAAGGCATTTTTTTTAGCCTTATTTACAAAAAGAGAAAACAAAAATTTTCAAAAATTTCTAATTTCTAATGAAAACCTAACACCCCCCTTTTAAATTTTTTTTTTTTTTTTTAAACCCTCTAACAAACTTTTCTTCGACCCTGCGTCACAAGTTATTCTCCAACTAAATACAATTTCTTCGACCTTGTGTCACCTTACACAATTTCTTCAGCCTTATGCCAAAAACAGAAACCTAAACTTAATCCTAAATTCTAACAGGTTAGTACTTCAATCGTTGTCACTATTGTCCTTAATTTCTTCCTGACTACTACTGTTTATCTCAATTACAGGTGGTATAATCAGATATGCCCATTCAGGAGATTTATATTTTTGATTTGGCCTCAAAATTCTCTTTGTCTTTCTAGTCACAACTTCTATTTTCTTTCCTTTTTCTGCCTTCCTTTCAGGATCCTCCTGACTAGTGATTTTGTTCACCTGCTCTTTTGATCTCTTTATTAACCTGACTCTCAACCCTCCGTTTTTAGTTGGCCAGGTCTCTCCTTTTCTCAAAATTTTTCTTTTTGGCTCAGACACATTAGATTCTGTTTTCCACGATCTTTTCTTCACTCTTTCCCTCTGACACTCTTCATCACTCTCTCCAGAGTCACTGTCAGAAATTTCAATTCTTATCTCAGGATCTTCTCTAATCGGCAGTCTCACTCCGTTAGGAACAGCACTCTTTCTCCCATCACTGGTACTCGGTAATTCGTCTTCCTCCACTTCTTCAATCACCTTTAACTTCCCAGTTCCGGACTTCTTGTTCCTGCTTTCAGAGCTTGTTTTCTGCTTTTCGATACTCTCCTGGTCTTGCTTCTGAACTTGATCAGATTATTCTGTTGTTTCTGTCTCTTTTCCTTTATCTTGATCAGGTTCTTTCACTTCTCCTGTTTCCTTGTCTGATTCTTCTGCTGATTCTTTATCTAGCAGATTATCTTCATCTTCAGAATCTATTTCAATAATTTTCAAGTCTTTTCCAATAAAATCTCCATTCACAGATGGTTTTTCCAGATGTCGACCTCTCTGTCGATCTTCAGAATCTGGATTTCTTTCAGCTTCTTCTTCAGAATCGGAATCATCTGTTGTTTCACTTTCTTCGTCAGAGTTTTCAGGTGTAGGTATCGGAATAGTGTGACTGGGATGGATCCACCTTTTTAATCCTCTACACTTCACTGCATTCGTTGTCACGAGAATCACCTGCCTTGGTTTCTGCCACCTCGGAACCAAGCAGTTTCTTCTTCGATGAACTTTTGTTCTGACCCAATCTCCAGGTCTCAGATCATGTGTCTGCAGTTTGTCTTTTGATTGTACTTCAGTTCCCACTTGATTAGACACAGAAGTCACTACGTCAGACAGTCTTTTGCAATATTCCAAAATCGCACTGTCATTAATGCTTAACAGTTTTCCTACTGGTACAAAAGCTTGTCTCATGACTCTGCCCATAAGAATTTAATGAGGACTCAGACCTGTCTTTTTATCTGGTGTACTTCTTAGAGTCATCAGAACAGGTGGAAGAGCATCTGTCCACTTTATGCCTGTATCAAGACACATTTTTCCAATTCTATTTTTTATTGTTCCATTAATCTGCTCAACTTCTCCATATGCCTCTGGTCTGTATGCACAATGTATCTTCTGCTCAATGTGTATTGCTTCACAGATCAACTTCAAAAGTTTGTTATCAAAATGTCCCCCTCCATCACTCTCAATAGTGACAGGGAAACCGTACCTTGGGATAATTTCATGTAGAAGCAACTTTGCCACTGTAACTGAATCACTGTGACGTGTGGGAAATGCTTCTACCCACCTTGAAAACAAACACACAACCACTAAAACATACTTCAAACAGTTGTGTCTAGGCATCTCAATGAAATCCATTTGTAGTCTGGTGAAAGGACCACCCTACCGACCTATGATTCCCGTTCCCACAACTGATTTCCTGTTTGGGTTCATTTGGGTTCAAACACCTTTGGCAAAGAGACTCTGCAATTGTTCTAAACTTGGTATTAAACCATGTCTCTTTGAAAAGCCTAACCATAGAATCTCTTCCAATATAAACCAGGGCCATGATACATTCTGGCCATGTCAGCAATCATGCAATTTGGTAAGACTACCCTGCCATCCTTGTAAGTCCAAACTCCGTCCTCATCTCGCTGTCTACATTCTGCCTTCAACCATGTGTTTTTCTCCTCATCATCTGCTTCATTTTGCCAATCCCTGATTTCCTGCCATGTCTCAACAACAGATGTTATCATCAGTGAACTTGAACCGAATTCTTTGTTTTTCTCCCGATTAAGTGCATAATTATTTCTTGCACAATACTTTGCGATTTCATCCGCATAAGCATTGCCTCTGGTGATAAAATCTTCACCTTTTCTGTGTGCTGCGCATTTTACTACAGCAATCTCTTTTGGCAGCTGTATGCCATCAATTAGTCTTTTGATAAATTCTGCATTTCTGATTGGAGAACCTGCTGATGTCATGTAGCCTCTCTGAGACCAGAGCTGTCCATAATCATGCACAACTCCGTACCCATACTGGCTATCCGTAATTATGGTAACTCTCAAATCTTTTGCCAATTCACATGCACGAATCAAAGCAATTAACTCAGCCACCTGTGCTGAACGAATTCCTTCAAGACATGATGCTTCTTCAACATCTGCTACTGTGCAGACCGAGTATGCTGCTCTCAAAACACCTCCCTCTGATCTCAGACAGGAGCCATCCACAAAGTAGACATAATCTGATTCAGGCAACGGTACATCTTTAATGTCCTGCCTTGGCTTGGTACAGTATTCCATGACATCCAAGCACTCATGCTCCACATCATTTTCATCAATATTTTCAGTGTCAGGTAACAGTGTGGAAGGATTTAAATTCACACACCTTGCTATTGATACATTATCTGATCCCAGAATAATTTTTTCATATTTTGTCAACCTGTTGCTTGTCAGGTGCTGCGTTTTACTCCTTGTAAGGAGAATTTCAACTGAGTGGGGAACATAGACTTTTACAGGAAATCCCATTATGATTCCTTCACTCTGCTCAAGGCTAACACTTGTTGCTGCAACTGCTTTTAAGCAACCTGGTAAGGCTTTTGCAACTGGATCAAGAACTGCTGAGAAGTAGGCAATAGGTTTTCTCATGTTTCCATGTCTCTGAATTAACACAGACAAGGCACATCCCTCCCTTTCACTGCAATACAGCTCAAAACCTTTTTCGTAATCTGGCATGCCCAGAGCTGGAGCTTCACATAGACTTCTTTTTAGTTTTTCAAAAGCTTCCAACTCAATGTCAGTAAGTACAATTGGATCTTTTACATCTGATTTTGTCAATCTCTGCAGTGGCTTCGCAATTACTGAAAATCCACTGATCCATTGACGACAGTAACCAACCATTCCCAAGAACATTCTGACCTGTCTTTGTGTTTTTGGAGGTTGCATTCCCTGAATCATTTTAATTCTCTCAATTGTCACCTGTCTCATTCCTTTTGCAATTCTATGACCAAGGTATTTCACTTCTTGTTTACAAAACTGCAACTTTGCAGGAGACACTTTATGTCCCTCATCTGCCAGATGATTCAAAAGAGTTATTGTATCTGTTACACAGCTGTCCCTTGTTTTTGCTGCAATCAACAGATCGTCAATGTATTGCACTAATGTCGATCTGCCAGGTAGATTCAAATCTTCCAAAGATCTCTTCAATAACTCATTAAAGATATAAGGACTCTCTGTATGCCCTTGAGGAATTCTGCACCATGCGAGGGTCCTACTCTGGAACCTAAAAGCAAAGATTTCCTGGCTCTCTGGATGCAATGGAACAGTAAAGAACGCATTGCAAAGATCAATGACAGTATACCATTCTGCATCATGCGGAATTTGGTAAAGAATGTGTGGGGATTCAGCTCGACTGTCGAATAAATCCAGAGACACTGGGGTTTTCGGAAGTGCGGGTTTTATTACTTTATACAGTCTCCTTTTTATCGCTGGTATTCGGTAAAAGGGAAGAGGGTTTGCCGCCTCCTCTGCCGCCTCTCGCACTCCGCTCCGCCGTCTCGTCTCCCGGTGCCTGCTGGGCGTCGTAGTCCGTGCTTCCGCCGTGGTCAAGATGATTCCGGGTGGGGATCCGCCCAACGTGCAACAAAACAAAAGGAAACCAGTATTACTCGGTTGTCCCAGCACAATCAGTGAGAGGAAGGGGATGTGAGGGAAACACGCGTGCAAATTATCTACCCCTCGGTAAGTGCGGGATGGTGAAGGGACCATAAACAGTCTAGAGGGGGATATGTCTAACGGTGTCCCGTAGCGGTCAAAGAGGCTTGCCCAGTGTACGTCCAGCCCAACCCAGGAGTCGTGACCGTACCTGTCCTAGCCACACTTCCCGGGAAGCGTGGCTGGGCGATGCGCCTTCACGGTGGCCTCCTGGCGTGTCGCTGCAGTCTCGCTTCTCTGTAGGGCTGTCTCCTCTGCTCTCCGCTCCCGGTCCGTCCTGGTCCCGCCTCGTCCCGCTTGGGTCGGTGTTTACTCCTTTCTCCGCTCCGTCCTCGGTCCTCCACCACTCCTCTCCGTCCAGTCTCGAGTTCCGCTCGTCTTCGTCCTTGATCCGCCACCACTCCTCTCCGTCTTCACTCCTTCGCCGCTCCCCTCCGTCCTCGCACTCCAGTCTCCACTCTCCGCCTCCAGGTGTAACACACACCTGTCCTGGGGCAGGGCCGGTTTTTATGGAGCGGCCGTGGATAGGTTCCTGCTCTGCTGCCGCCCATTTAAAGGAACAGGGTCCCTCACTGTCCATCACCGGAAGGCAGCTGACCACGTCTGTGGTTTTCCAAGTGTCGGTATGCTGAAACAACAGAGGGGACACATGACGACTTCGTAGGGCCCTTGCCACTCGTTCTGGAATCTTTTGGATGTGGACGGTAAGAGCACCAGGGCCCAATCGCCTTTCTGTAGGTGTCTCCATTTCTTCCCTCGGTCATAGTGTACCTGCTGCTTCCTTTGACTGCCTTCCAGGTGGGCGAACGCCAGTTCGCGTATCTTGCCCAACTTGTTCCTTAGATTCTGGCTGTATTCCAACAGCGTTCTGGTCTTCCCCCCTGGCTCTGATTCCCACACTTCACGGGTCATGTCCAGGAGGCTCCGGGGTTGGCGTCCGTACAACATCTCGAAAGACGAGCAGCCTAAACTGCTCTGCTTCTGGCCACGGATAACGTATAGGGCCAGAGGAAGCAGTAGGTCCCAATCGCTTTCGTTCACTGTCAACATCTTCTTGAGCACCACCTTAAGAGTCCCGTTATAGCGCTCCACCAGGCCGTCAGTCTGGGGATGATACACTGACGTTTTTATCTGGTGTAGCCCCAGGAGGCGGCATACTTCCTTCATTACCCGGGACATGAAGGGAGTCCCCTGATCCGTCAGGATCTCTTTAGGGAATCCGACCCGGGAAAACAGTTCCATGAACTTGTCCGCGATGTTCCTGGACGTGGGGCTTTTCAGAGGGAACGCCTCCGGGAAACGAGTAGCGTAATCCACGATTACGAGAGCATATTTGTATCCTTTGCGTGTCGGTGGTAGGGGGCCGATCAGGTCCATTCCAACCCTTTCAAACGGGGTTCCGATTATGGGAAGGGGTTGGAGGGGCACGGCTGCAGGTCTCTGGGTGTTCTTCCTTTGACACAGGTCGCACGTCTGGCAGTGGGCTTTGATGTCATGGTAAATACCAGGCCAGTAAAAGCTGCGTAGTACGTTTTGGGCGGTTTTTTCACTCCCGATGTGCCCCGCAAGCAAGTGCGTATGGGCATAGAACATTATTTGTTCTCTAAAGCATGTCGGTACAAGCAGTTGCAGGGGGTCTTCTTGTTTGGCTTGTCTATAGAGGAGGTCCTCCTTAATCAGAAAGCGAGGATAGGTAGGTTGCGGATTGTTCTGTTCTTGGTGGGCCTGCTCCCAGGCGTTGAGTAAGCCGGCATCATTGGCTTGAGCGAAACGAAAGCTCCTGTCGCCCTCCCAGGGGTCGGTAGAGGTGAGAGCCGGGATAGCCCTGGTCCCGTTCTCGGTCTTTGGATGCAGGCAGTCCTTGAAGAGGTCCAGGAAGTGGGGATTGTCCGTCCCTAGTATGAGGGTCTCTGGAAGGGCATCCATAACCCCGACCTTCACTACCAGAGTGTCCTTTCCCTTTACCTCGATGGGGATGTACGCTACCGGATACCCCTTCACGTCCCCGTGTACACACTTGATATACACAGACCCCTCTGGCATTACCTGGTGGGGCCTCACAAAACCTCCCTGTATCACTGACTGCTTACATCCCGAGTCTAGGAGAGCCTTGACTATCGTCCCGTTGACTGTAACACTCACGTGATAGGCTCCACCCAACTCCGCTGAATACATGACGGCCTTGGGTAGGAAGTTGATGTCCATGGGTTCCTCCTGCGAACGTTTCTGGGGGCAAAGGCGGGCGATATGTCCCCACATCCCGCAGTCGAAACACTGCGGGCCCCTAAAGGGAGCCTCCGTGGGCAATGGTCTAGGCGGTGGTAGTCCAGGAGGAGCCCGTATTCGTCGTTCTGGCCGGGGTACAGGCCGGGTCGGTTTCTCTGGTTCTGATAAGTGCAGGCGTGGTTGTGCGCGCGCATAGGTGGTAGCCATTTCCATCGCCTGTAAGTGTTGTCGGAGCCACCTCTGAGTCCCAAAGGGGAGGGCCTCGAGATACTGCTCCAGGTATATCTTGTCCATAATAGCTTCCTTGGTGCTCGTGGCGGGGAGGAGCCACTTGTCTGCGGCTGTCTTCAAACGAAAGAACAGTGTTTTCGGGTTATCTCCAGGTTGTCCCCGTTCCTTGCGGAAGCGCACCCTATACGCCTCCGCATCTAATCCCAAATGATCCAGAATGATCACCTTGATTTGCCCATAAGGGGTCTGTCCGTCGCCATTGGCGAATTGATAGGCCGCCTGGGCCTCACCGGTCAACAGGGGGGCCAGAAAGAACGGCCATTTCTCCACGGGCCATCCGCATGCTAAGGCCACCCGCTCAAAGTTAGTGAGGAAGGCGTCGGGGTCTTCTCCGGCGACATATTTTTGCAAGGAGATACCGGCTGGGGTGGCTGGGGGTCGGCTCTCCCTCACCGGAGCGCCGGTTGCACCGACGGCGCCGCGCACCCCCTCGAGCTGGCTCACAACAGTCGTTCGGAAGGTCTCTCTGTCCAGTTGAGCGGCGGCCAGCTGTTGTTCCACCACCCATCCCAACTGCTCTTGGCCTTTCACCAGGGCTTGTAGCATGTCCTCCATCTTTGTATCCTGGATGGGCTCTTCGGTTATGCCCGCATTCTCCACCACTTGTGGGGATTCAGCTCGACTGTCGAATAAATCCAGAGACACTGGGGTTTTCGGAAGTGCGGGTTTTATTACTTTATACAGTCTCCTTTTTATCGCTGGTATTCGGTAAAAGGGAAGAGGGTTTGCCGCCTCCTCTGCCGCCTCTCGCACTCCGCTCCGCCGTCTCGTCTCCCGGTGCCTGCTGGGCGTCGTAGTCCGTGCTTCCGCCGTGGTCAAGATGATTCCGGGTGGGGATCCGCCCAACGTGCAACAAAACAAAAGGAAACCAGTATTACTCGGTTGTCCCAGCACAATCAGTGAGAGGAAGGGGATGTGAGGGAAACACGCGTGCAAATTATCTACCCCTCGGTAAGTGCGGGATGGTGAAGGGACCATAAACAGTCTAGAGGGGGATATGTCTAACGGTGTCCCGTAGGGGTCAAAGAGGCTTGCCCAGTGTACGTCCAGCCCAACCCAGGAGTCGTGACCGTACCTGTCCTAGCCACACTTCCCGGGAAGCGTGGCTGGGCGATGCGCCTTCACGGTGGCCTCCTGGCGTGTCGCTGCAGTCTCGCTTCTCTGTAGGGCTGTCTCCTCCGCTCTCCGCTCCCGGTCCGTCCTGGTCCCGCCTCGTCCCGCTTGGGTCGGTGTTTACTCCTTTCTCCGCTCCGTCCTCGGTCCTCCACCACTCCTCTCCGTCCAGTCTCGAGTTCCGCTCGTCTTCGTCCTTGATCCGCCACCACTCCTCTCCGTCTTCACTCCTTCGCCGCTCCCCTCCGTCCTCGCACTCCAGTCTCCACTCTCCGCCTCCAGGTGTAACACACACCTGTCCTGGGGCAGGGCCGGTTTTTATGGAGCGGCCGTGGATAGGTTCCTGCTCTGCTGCCGCCCATTTAAAGGAACAGGGTCCCTCACTGTCCATCACCGGAAGGCAGCTGACCACGTCTGTGGTTTTCCAAGTGTCGGTATGCTGAAACAACAGAGGGGACACATGAAAAGGTAGGACAGGGGGGCCCGTATCCGGGTCCCCCGCGTCACAGAATGACAGCTGGGTTTGGAACAACTGGGCAACAAGGCACAACAATTTGGTTAACTTTTCTCAAATCCTGAACAATCTTAAATGTTCCGTTTGGCTTTTTGATCCCCATAATCGGTGAGCTACAAGGACTGCTTACAATTTCTTTTAAAACACCTTGCTTAATGAATTTTTCAATTACAGAATAACACCCTCAATTGTTTCTGCCTTCATTTTGTACTGAGGAATGTTTGGAAATGCTATTCCCTGCTTTACTGTTATTTTGACTGGATCGACATGCCTCATCAGACCCATTTCGTTTACAGTCAAATCCCAAATTTCAGATTTAACTGTCTTTTTCAATTCCTCTGGTAAATTCTCTTTATCAAAGGTAGAACACAATTTTGTTTCTTCTGCCTCAACCATTAGCATAGTCAGTCTGTACAACCCATCTTCCTCCATGGTTTGTAATTCAATCCCATCAGGTGAGCAATATATTCTGCAATTCATTTTGCATAATATATCTCTCCCCAGCAAATTCACTGGACTACTGTTACAAACTACCTGTGCTTGTCTTTAAAATTGCCGATTTCCACATTCACAGGCTCTGTAAGGTCTGTTTTATTTGCTGATTACTTACTCCGACTACTTGGATGGTATCCCCAGAGAGAGGTAGGTTTTCAATTTCCACTGATCCAACGGGTAGCACCAGTGTCCACAAGAAAAGTAATCTCTACATCATTTACTTTTCCATTTACAAATGGACCTGACTGGTCAACCTCAAGAGTGGCTCCAATTACACACTCTTCCCCCTCTCTCAGGCACCGTCACAAGCAGTCATCAGAATCGCTTCCTTGGTTTCCTGTTAACAAAAATTGTCCTGTTGCATTTTGCAAATTTTTCCTTTGAGCTCTTATTACCTGATCACCTCCGCTGAATCCAATATCTGGATTGTATTTCTGACCTCCCCCACAACTAGGAAAAGGAGCCAGTGGAATCTGATTCTGCTGTTGTGTCAACTGCTGTTGTAGCCATCGCTGAAGACTCAGGTCATTTAGTTGACGCTGTAGCTGCAGCTGTTGTTGCAGATCAACGTCATCCTGCATCTGTGGGTTTAATGATGTATTTTTAAAATTTCGGGGTGGATTTTTACACTCGTTCTTCCAATGGCCTATTTCGCCGCAATTAAAACAAGGTAACTTTTGTTTTAATTCTTCAATTTTTGCATTAAACTTTGGCTTATTAAAATTATTTTTAAATTTTCCCTGACCCTGATTCTGGTTCTGTACGAAGTTTCCATTTTTATTGTCAAGGCTTGCAATCTGTTGCTCAGCCACCTTCACCTGTGCCCACATTGCCTTTTCCTTTAACTTCTTTTGCTTGGCCTCTAACTCATCACTGCAGTATTTTGCCTTCCTCAAAATATCATTAACTGAGTTTGATTGCCATCCGACAATATTATTCCTGATCATTTCTCCAATTTCTGGTCTAAGACCATAAACGAATCTGTAAATAAAGTGGCTCATGTGAGATCAATCAATCAATTTATTTGAATATGATTTGGAACTCGATTGAGATCCACATATACATACAACAAAATTATCTGTACACATTGGAGCAACATAAAAATCATAAAATACATTCATATTTATACAGGATTCGTAACTATTAATATAATTCCCAAAAACATTTGAAAAAGTAAAAAATTCTGAAGCAAAACATTTCATTGGGAGGATTAAAAATAGCGTTGCTGAAAGATTTAGCAGAAGAAATGCTTAACTGTAAACAAATAGGTCTCACCCATTTTCGACGGTGGACCATTAGTGCAGGGCATACAAATAGGATATGGGAGATGTCCTGAATTGCAGTTTCATTGCCGCATAAATTACATTTGTCAGAGCAACCATGCCATCTAGCTAGTAATTTATTTAGGGGCAGGAGATCATGTCTCAAAAGAAACCAAAAGCGGCGTGAACCGTGAGGAAGGATCCAAGATGCATAAGGTTGTATCTGTTTAAATATGTAAGAATTAACAACCTCTTTGACACCTTTTTTTAGGATGAGGACATCTCTATTTCTCCTAAAGCTTAACTCCCAGGTTGCCCGTTTTAAAGACAACTTTAGTTGATATGGAGTTAGTGAGAAGAGGGTTAATTCGTCCAGTTCTAGTAAGGTAACTGCCCTTCTAAAGTTCTTTATAAGTAGAGAGTGTTCCTTCATAGGGCCTAATAATTCCTTTTTAATCAATGATCTTAAAGTTGCCGGTTTGCCCATGGCTAAATGGAAGACCCAACGTATGACTCCTGCCAAAGCCTGAACCCAACTGCCCCGTATCCCGAATTCAAGCCTAAGGGGTTCTACTCTACAAGCATTATTAACCGACAGTAAATGACGCAGGAGACTACCCTCGATGGTATCTAGGAAACCCCATTGATTCAAATCTATTAACTCAATGCCGTAGAGCAGGGAAGCTGGAATTTTTGCTCGAAAGGCCTCGAATAGATGGGCAAAATGTCGTCTGCCGGTAGCCTTATAGAGAGCACTCAGTCCATTTCCCTGGGACTTTGCTTTCCTTATATTATTATCTATATGGGGCTTAGGGCTCAGGTTACTGCATATTGTTTTCCCCAAGAAAACATAAGATTTTACAGTATCTAATTTCTCATTACCTAAAAACCAACTGAAATTTGCAGATTTCGATGTTCTCTTCCCTGTAATACACATTACCTTGCTTTTTGACATATTGATCTTCAGGAAGTGGGAACCAGCGAAAAGATGTAATGCATGCAGTCGATTATTCAAACCCCTCGGGGTAAGATCTAAAAGAAGAATATCGTCTGCATACATTAGGCATGCAACCGGTTTGTCCCCTAAAGTAGGGGCTATTCCTTCGCTAAGGGATAAAAGCTGAGGTAGGTCGCAAATATAAAGAGAGAACAACAAAGGTGCCAATAAACAGCCCTGTTTAAGACCATTAGCTGAGGGAATTGCTTGGGATAGGCCTCTCTCTCCACCTAACAGTACCTTACACCAGGTATCAGAGTGGAGTTCCTGAATTGTCCTTTTCATCTAACTTTTCATAGCCACTGTATTGTTTAAAAACCAGTAATAACCTTTCATAAAATGAATGAACTGATTCTTTCGGTTCCTGATTTGTTCTGTCTATTTTAACCCAATCAACTTCCTTCGGGGCAATTTTCTTTTTCAACCAGTAAATCACTTTGTTATAAAAATCCATGACCTCTGGTGCTGGAGCACCTGTCTCTTTAATTCGATCTGGTTCAGCTTTTGGCCAACTCACAGCAATTTTGCATTCTGTCCAAAGATCCGATGGGACGACAATGTCGAAAAATCCATCCAGATCAATCCACAGAACTTTTGAAACTTTAATAAACCTGTCTACCTGTCGGTACCATTCCACAGGCTTTTCTCTCAGTCGAGGAAAATCATTAGTAAAGAGCAGAATGTCCTGTCTTGTCCATGGGACATGTACATACCCTCCACCTGCAATTTCCCTCATCGGAAACTGTTTAGACAGTTGATCCAACTTATCCAACCTTTCATCTTCCCTCTTTTTGGTCCATTTCACTCTCCATTTAGTCAAGTCACCCAATTTCTTGATGTAAACAATCAATTCTTTTATGTGTGTAATTCTCCCTCCTGTATTGAAGTTCCCAATGTCCTTCTCTGTAAAGTCTAATCTGTAATGCTTTCCCAGCTTTTTCTGTTTGCTTAAATCAATTTCTAATTCTGCTGCCAGTTCTTCCAATTGATCGTATTTATTCTTTCTTTTCCATTGAATGCTTTTACTGATGAACAGGAGTTCATCATCTCGATAGAACTTTAAACTGTCAGGACCGATTGTGCCAATTATTAATTCTTCCAAGTCTGCTTTTAATTTTGCAACATCCAGTTTAGGATTTGACTCAGTTTTCTCAAGAGAATCAGCATCTGACTCTGCACCCATTGGTGTCTGGTTAAAAGAACCATGATTAAAAGTTAAGTCAGGCATTCTTGATTTTTCACGATGTATT